>NC_139479.1:108839330-109162630 GCF_008360975.1 Lichenostomus cassidix | reverse complement strand
ACACCCAGTGTGTTGGTTTGATAACAAACCAGTGGGAGATCACAAGTCAAGATTGAAATTAAAAATAAGTGAAATAATACAAGGAAAAGCACTGACAAAGTCAGATACAACCTAACACCCTGTTAGGGTGGTAGTAGCAGTCCAACTGAAGTAGTCCAGTTGAAGCGATGATCCTGTGAAGGTCTAGTCTCCAGCTGAAGATCCAGTGGTAGCTCTGGTCCTCTGGGAACCCAGTAGACAGGGCTGGCTCAGGCAGTTCCAGGGCCAGGTTATATCCACGTGGGAACACCTGGTTCCTCCCTCCTGGGCAGAGCATCTCACAATGGGATGAGATAAGTCCATGAGTCACACGGTGGGTCCCTGATGGCCCATTGCCTGTCATGCGGGGTGGGTCGTTAGCAGCTGGTAACAGCTAACGGATGGCCCATTGCCTGTCATCCGGAGTGGGTGATAGCAGCTAATGGCCCACAGCTGGTGGTAATAGAATACTTAACTACATCTATATTGCAACCTAGGACATTATCCACCCCTTATTCTATTACCATCTACACAGTTCTCACTTAAGATAAGGTCTCCTTGTGGGACACAACGGGTTTCTCCATCTGCCTGCATCACCCACCAAGTATAACCAGGTCCTTGGGCAAAAACCACTCCACGGATGGGTTTGCCTTTCCCTGAGGTGGGACTAATCCAACCAGTCTTTCCTAAAAAACCTCTTACGTGTACCACAGGGACTTTATCTCCATCCACTGTGTGCAAAGGTTCGGACTCGGCAGGACCGGCTCGATTGATAGAACCCCTTGTATTAACCATCCAGGTGGCCTTTGCTAAGTTCAGTTCCCAATTTTTGAAGGTTCCCCCGCCAAGTGCCTTCAAAGTTGTCTTAAGTAGTCCGTTGCACCGTTCAACTTTCCCGGCAGCTGGTGCATGATAGGGGATATGGTATATCCATTCAATTCCGTGTTCTCTAGCCCAGGTGCTTATGAGGACATTCTTGAAATGGGTTCCATTGTCAGACTCGATTCTCTCAGGGGTACCATGTCTCCACAGGACTTGCTTTTCCAGACCCAAGATGGTGTTCCGGGCAGTAGCATGAGGCACAGGGTAGGTCTCTAACCATCCCGTGGTTGCTTCCACCATGGTCAACACGTAGCGCTTTCCTTGGCGGGTTTGGGGAAGTGTGATGTAGTCAACTTGCCATACTTCCCCATACCTGTACTTTGACCATCATCCACCATACCACAGAGGCTTCACCCGCTTGGCCTGTTTGATTGCAGCGCAGGTCTCACAGCTGTGGATGACCTGTGAGATGTTGTCCATGGTCAAGTCCACCCCTCGGTCACGAGCCCACCTGTATGTCGCATCTCTCCCTTGATGACCAGAGGCATCATGGGCCCAACTAGCTAGAAATAATTCTCCTTTGTGCTGCCAGTCCAGATCCACCTGTGACACTTCCACCTTGGCAGCTCGGTCCACCTGCTCGTTGTTACGATGCTCTTCATTAGCCCGACTCTTGGGTACATGTGCATCCACGTGTCGAACTTTCACGGTCAGCTTTTCTGCCCGGGCGGCGATGTCCTGCCAAATCTCAGCGGCCCAGATGGGTTTTCCTCTGCGCTGCCAGTTAGCTTTTCTCCAGCGATCTAACCATCCCCATAGCGCGTTGGCTACCATCCAGGAGTCAGTGTAGAGATAGAGCTTTGGCCATTTCTCTCGTTCGGCAATATCCAAAGCCAGTTGGATGGCTTTAAGCTCTGCGACCTGACTCGATCCACCTTGTCCCTCGGTAGCCTGTACAGCTTGTCGTGTGGGGCTCCATACTGCAGCTTTCCATTTCCGATCTGCGCCTACAATTCGGCAGGACCCATCGGTGAAGAGGGCATAGCGTCTTTCACTCTCCGGCAGCTCGTTATACGGGGTGCTTCCTCAGCACGTGCTACTTGCTCCTCTGCTTCTTCTGAAGATAATTTAAAAGTCTCACCTTCAGGCCAGTTTGTTATGATTTCCAGAATCCCAGGGCGATTCGGGTTTCCAATACGGGCGCGCTGTGTGATGAGGGCAATCCAATTGCTCCACGTGGCATCAGTGGCATGGTGGGTAGAGGGAACCCTTCCCTTGAACATCCACCCCAGCACTGGCTGTCGGGGTGCAAGGAGAAGTTGTGTTTCTGTGCCGATCACCTCTGAGGCGGCTTGGACTCCTTCGTAAGCTGCCAAGATTTCTTTCTCGGTGGGAGTGTAGTTGACTTCAGACCCTCTGTAACTTCGACTCCAGAATCCCAGTGGTTGACCTCGGGTCTCGCCAGGCACCTTCTGCCAAAGGCTCCAGGACAGACCATGGCTCCCGGCTGCAGAGTAAAGCACATTCTTTACCTCTGGTCCTGTCCTGACTGGTCCCAGGGCTACCGCATGAGCGATCTCCTGTTTGATCTGGGTGAAGGCTTGCTGCTGTTCAGGGCCCCAGTGGAAATCGTTCTTCTTGCGGGTTATGAGGTAGAGAGGACTCACGATCTGGCTGTACTCAGGGACGTGCATTCTCCAAAAGCCTATGGCGCCTAGGAAGGCTTGTGTCTCCTTCTTGTTGGTTGGTGGAGACATCGCGATGATCTTATTGATGACCTCAGAAGGAATCTGACGCCGTCCGTCTTGCCACTTTACTCCCAGGAACTGGATCTCTCGGGCAGGTCCCTTGACTTTACTCTTCTTGATGGCAAAACCGGCTTCCAGGAGAATTCTGATGATTTTCTCTCCTTTCCCAAATACTTCCGTTGCTGTGTCCCCCCACACAATGATGTCATCAATATACTGCAGATGTTCTGGAGCCTCACCCTTTTCCAGTGCAGCCTGGATAAGTCCATGGCAGATGGTGGGACTGTGCTTCCACCCCTGGGGCAGTCGGTTCCACGTGTACTGCACACCTCTCCAGGTGAAAGCAAACTGAGGCCTGCACTCTGCTGCCAGAGGAATGGAGAAAAAGGCATTGGCAATATCAATGGTCGCATACCACTTTGCTGCTTTGGATTCCAGCTCATACTGAAGTTCCAACATGTCCGGTACAGCAGCACTCAGTGGTGGTGTGACTTCATTCAGGCCACGGTAATCCACCGTCAGTCTCCATTCTTCACTGGACTTACGCACTGGCCATATGGGGCTGTTAAAGGGTGAGTGAGCCTTGCTGACCACCCCTTGGCTCTCCAGATCCCGAATCATCTTATGGATGGGGGCCACGGAGTCTCTGTCAGTGCGGTATTGCCGGCGATGCACTGTTGCTGTAGCAATTGGTACCCGCTGTTCTTCAATTCTCAGTAGTCCTACAGCAGACGGGTTATCTGAGAGACCAGGCAGGGTATTCAGTTGTCTTATGTCTTCTGTCTCTACGGCTGCTATCCCAACAGCCCAGCGATGTCCCTTCGGGTCCTTGAAATATCCACTCCTGAGATAATCTATGCCGAGGATGCATGGGGCGTCTGGACCAGTCACAATGGGGTGTTTCTGCCACTCATTCCCAGTTAAACTCACTTCAGCTTCCAGTACAGTCAGCTGCTGGGATCCTCCTGTCACCCCAGAAATAGAAATGGATTCAGTCCCCACATAGCTGGATGGCATCAGGGTGCACTGAGCGCCGGTATCAACCAAAGCCGTGTATCTTTGTGGGTCAGACGTGCCAGGCCATCGGATCCACACAGTCCAATAGATCCGATTGTCCCTTTCCTCTACCTGGCTAGAGGCAGGGCTCCTCTAATCCTGTTTTTGGTGCACGATGTTCTTCTCCTGTAAAAGTGTTCCTGAGGTCCCTTCAAGTGGATCAGTCATATTATCACTTCCATTCTGTCTGGAGTTCTGTCCATAAGAGACTGGGGCAGTGTTGTACCTAGATGAGCCTCCTGAAGTTGATGTTTCTTTTTTCAATTCACGTACCCGGGCTGCTAAGGAGGAGATGGGTTTCCTATCCCACTTTCTCATGTCTTCCCCATGCTCCTGAAGGAAAAACCAGAGGTCACGTCGTGGAGTTTGTCTTCTTTCCTTGGCTGGGGGACGTCTGCTCCTGATAGCAGAGACTCGGGTTGGTTTCGGTGTGACATGGAAAAATCCTTCTTTGAGCTCTTTCCTTAGTTTCTGATTCTCTTCAATTAAGCTCCGGACTTGCGCGGCCAGGTTTGTTTCTACCGATGAGACCTGGGTACGTAGTGGAGCGGTGACAGTGTCCTCGTAGATTCTCAGTTTGTTTGCTAACACGCCCACCTGGTCTTCGCCTTCCCTCCACTGCAGTGTTGCCAGGTAACGAGAGTATATCTCTGGTCCGAGCCGCGCGAATCTTAGCCACATTTGTGAAGTGCACTGGACATTATCTGGGCTCTTGGGGAATCTCTCGTTGTCCGAGAAAATGATCTCTAGTACGGCCAATTCCCTCAGGCATCGGATACCTTGTTCTATTGTGTTCCATTTTCTCTGGTGCATCTGGAGGTCTTCTTTGCAGAGGTATCTGTCCCGTACACTCGCCAGCAATCTCCGCCAGAGGCTGAGAGTTTCCTGGGTTTTCCCAATCCCCTGGTCAATAACCACATCCTGGGACAGGGATCCCAGTTGCCTGGCCTCACTTCCATCCAGAATGGTGTCATTAGCAGCGGCATCCCAGATGCGGAGCAGCCAGGTCAAGATGGACTCGTTTGCCTGCCGAGTGAATTCCCTCCGTAGGTCCCGCAGCTCCCCCAGGGATAGAGAGCGAGTGATGATCTCCGGCTCTGTCTCTTCTGCTGGGTGAAATGGTCCTGCTGCATCCTCATCAGTCGCTATGCGGACTGATTTGCTCTTGGATTTCTTTTTCTGGACGGGGGCAACTGCTACGGGCTTTGGCTGTTTTGATTTGCTTTGTTTCTCCTCCGCAAGAAGACAAAATATTTTCCTGATCTGCAGCATGAGGTACACGGTGCTGGTCAAAGAAAACAGAACTAACAAAAAGATTATGCCATCCCTAGCATCCAGAGAGAACTCAATATCCTCAGAAAAGGCTGTGCCTGACCTGAAAGGCTGGAAGAAACCGCTCTCTCCTCCTAACCCCATAGGGTGGGTGCGATTGCTGAGGAGGTCCCAGACGTAGTGGCTCAGATTAGGCCAGGCAGACAAAACTGAGTATATGTTCCGAATGGTATTCATCGCCTCACAGGTTATCATACAATAGGCATAATAAACCAATAGAGCAATTCTCATGCCATTCCCTGGTCGCAACAGGAGCACTATGACAGGCAGATAGTTTCCCATTTGAGGAAAAATATAGAGAGCGAGATACAGTACCCATATAGATAAGCTGAGCATCATGGTGATAGGATTTCTGAGTTTCCTCAGGTTCGTGCCCCACGTTGGGCGCCAAAATATGTGTTGGTTTGATAACAAACCAGTGGGAGATCACAAGTCAAGATTGAAATTAAAAATAAGTGAAATAATACAAGGAAAAGCACTGACAAAGTCAGATACAACCTAACACCCTGTTAGGGTGGTAGTAGCAGTCCAACTGAAGTAGTCCAGTTGAAGCTGTGATCCTGTGAAGGTCTAGTCTCCAGCTGAAGATCCAGTGGTAGCTCTGGTCCTCTGGGAACCCAGTAGACAGGGCTAGCTCAGGCAGTTCCAGGGCCAGGTTATATCCACGTGGGAACACCTGGTTCCTCCCTCCTGGGCAGAGCATCTCACAATGGGATGAGATAAGTCCATGAGTCACACGGTGGGTCCCTGATGGCCCATTGCCTGTCATGCGGGGTGGGTCGTTAGCAGCTGGTAACAGCTCATACCCAGGCACCATGAAAGCATACATCTACTGCCTTTATTTAAACCTTTGGATATATTAAAATCCTCAGCTTGCTTGACCTTAATACTGAGATCCTCCTGTAAGCTACTCATCTGGCTTTTGGATTGGCTTCATAACATCTGATGTTAGAGTTGGTAAAAACTGGCTTTGTTTTTCACTGCTGGTGGAAATGTAAACATGGTATTCTGTTTTGGGTAATATAACAGGATTTGCATTCACTGATAAGGTGTGGATGTAATGTACAGGAGACATTCAAAAATTTGAGTCAGATTTAGCACCCATCTTTTACAAATTTGTTTCAGCAGGTATATTATACATGTATTTAACATGCCAGTGAAAAAAGACCCAAGCTGTCTTCACCCCTGCTAAATGTGCAGAGACAAGGCTGCTACAGAGATGTTCACCCTCACCGTGCTCCAGCAGCTCGAACTTGGAGAGGAATTATCTCCCTGAGCCAACAGACTCCTAAACCCTGCTAATACAACATTGTGGGGACACAGCAGCTTTGGGACGTCTCTGCCCTAATTGCCTGAGCAATATGGAAACATTTCCACAATCTGGCAAGCCTCCACCTCCTCAGAGAAGCTGTAATTTCAGAGGGCACAGGGCTGGAGTCCACAGGCACAGCTCTGTTATCAAACCAGGTTCTGGGCAGGGTTTGGAATCAATCCAGTTGTCTCAGGCCTAGGAAATGCAGAATGGGAATTCTGAATCATGCTGATAGAAGAGGCTTTTCCTATTCCATTACTATTTTTCTACCTGGCAGTCGCTGTCCTTCAGTCATATCCTTTGGAGTTCTTTTCCATACACTTGGGTAATTCTCTAAAAATATGTTGTCGAATTGCTCTTCTGAACTACATTTCTCCTTGACCTGCTGTGTTTTTATTCCTCCAGCGTTTACAGACTGATAGTTAATCTCCATGTTAACCCTTTTAAAAGCAGCTGGAATGGCTGTGACTGTACCACCGGCTGTTAGTGTAGGGCTGCTCAGATTATATTGCATTTCATTTCAGTTCCTGTTTCAAAGCCAGCTTTTGATTGACTGCTTCCAGTACCACTACCCAGAGTGGTCCAGAACCTTAAATTTTAAATGTGTTAAAGTTACATCCATGTGTATAAGCCATCCTAAAAAGGTTGTTCTTTTCAGCTGATCTAATTTGCTTGGAGAAAACTTGTGGAATCTGGACAGACCTGACTGCAATAGCTTAGGTGCAATAGCTCAGATGTCTCTTCATGGCACTGTGCCATGCAGATACTGTCATATTTTCAGAGGTTTCTGCCTTGCCCTTGGAAGAGTTTTGCCCTCCAGATGCAAAGTCATGACTATACTTGTAGTGTAGATTTTTTCTTGCTTCTATATCCAACATCACACATTTCTGTCTAGGGAATAGCTGAATGTTCCATGATTGCCCTTTTAATCATAAATATTTTTATGCATTTATCCTAAAGCTATTCATTTATATACTGAGAGGCCATTTCTAAACATTTGCACTTCAACTTTTTCTACTGCTGCTGTTTTCCTTTGAGAAGCAAAATTTTCACCATAGCTCCAAATATCAGTTATCCCTTGCAAAGTCAGTTCGTTCTGTTCTCCATAGTTAAATTTCCTTGGATTTAACAATCACTTATATGACAAAAAATTCAGGTTCTGGCCTGTCTGGTGATTCTCTTATTCCTATAACTCTGCTGTACTGAACACACTGTGATATAACAATCAGCACTCTTGCCTGTCACCTAGCTTCTCCAAAAAAATAACCTTCACCCTCCCTAAGGAACACTGTTCTCCGTGTTCCTGATTAAAAACAAAATGTCTTTTTCTGCCTACCTTCACGTTTCTCATGATGTACAATGCTGAGCTCAACTGCTCTGGGATCCACCGCTTATCATCGCCAGCGCATTGTCCCACTTGCCCTTCTCTGCGCTCAAATTGCTCTTCGCTATCGTTTGCTCCAAGAGTCGTCTCAAAAAACCCTCCGGGTTCAGAATTTAATGCAGCAGGTCCATTTTCTTCAGAAATCCCAGGAAGTTTGGCTCATCCATGTAAACAACTAGTGCAGAGAGGGCAGATATGTGAAATTCCTCTTTGCGCCTCTTTTGAACTTCGCCCCCCCTCAAAAGAGGGAATTCTCACCCGTAAAAGATTCTTTGCTATTTAAAACAAAAATAGCCAGCAGCCTGAGTATCATGAAACTTCATTACAGAGTAATCTTAGCAGTGTCATCACAACTACTGCTTCAATTCATCATATTCCAATGTATCAGCTTCATTCTCCATTTAGCTTGAGTGCTGGTAAACTTAATTTCTGCACATACCCACACTTCAGCACAATATAATGCAAACTCCTACACTTTCTAACCATCTCTACAATACGGCCATTTACTCCCATAATTCTGCTATGAAATGAAAAAATAAATGCTGTAAGTGGGAGTAGTTCTACTAATTTATTGCAATGAAATAATATTCTAATGCATTGTAATACATTTTTAAAATGTAATTTTCATATTCATGCAGACAATAACTGTCAAGCTATTTTAACAGACTCCTGACTCTCTTTTATCACATTATCTTTTTTAAGATGCATGAACACAAGCACGCCAGGTTTCAAAAGTGGCAACCTCTTTTGAAACTGTGGGGTTTAAGGATAAAGTGAGACACTTCTTGATCTGAAAAGCTCTAAGACAGCTTCTTACTTTCCCTGGAGCACTAAGGAACAACCATCCAAAACCACATAAGGTTGTTTCCTATCCCTGACTCAGGGGGAAGCTGTATTGGGTTTGGTAGGGATGGAATTATTTTTCTTCATAGCAGCCCACGTGGCTCTGTTTTTTGGGTTCATGACCAAAACAGTATGGCAAACACATCAGTGCTCTGGTCACTGCTGAGCAGTGCTTGCACAGTGTCTTTGTTTCCTTCTGAACCCAAAGTGAGCAGGCTGGGGGTGGCCAAGAGGCTGGGAGGGCACACAGCCAGGACTGCTGACCAACACTGACCAAGGGATATTCCATACAACACGGCACTAAAACCTGGCAGTTGTTTTCCCCAAGTAGGAATTGCTTAGAGACTGGCTGGTGTGTTGGTCTGCTGGTGGGATGGAGACAGGGACTGCCTTTACATTACTTCGAATTTTTTATTCCCAGTTCCTTCACTTGTTAAGCTCTCTTAACCTTGATTCCTAACTTTTTCTTGGTTTTGCCCTGCTGATTCTCTCCCCTACCCCCTTACAGGGGAGTGAATGAACACAAGAACCCATTAGTAAGAAACAAAATTGCAGCTGAAAGACTTAAACCCAGGTTATCTATCCCTGTATGTCATCCTGTGGGCCTCAAGGAAAAATAAGAGCTGGCCAGACTGATACTGATATTTGTCTGGTAAAGTTGTGAAGTCAACAGATCTGACCAACAAAAAAGTAAACTCAACTATGTATCTTGTAATGACTATCCTAAAATAGTCTAAAATATTAGGGAGACTTCTTTGGGAAAATTGGATTTCTATCTCATACAGTTTTTTGTATGAAACCCTAGAAACTTCCCAAATATTATAAAGCATTTACAAACTATTGCTATTCTGCTCAGGGAGAAAAAAAAAAAAAAAGAAGATAAAATAAAATCCTGTCCATCTGTATAACTTCCCCCAAACTTTTCTGCCTGTATAATATTCTCTCAATAATCATCTGTACAGTTTTCTTGCATTTTTCCCATTACCTTTCATGCTACTTCACAGGTTGACTACAAGGCATTCTCTCCTTGAAAGGGTCTATTAAACTCTAAGTAACAGTGAATCTTTAATTTATATGTGTACCCTAGGATGGGGTTAAGCTTGGTCATCATCTCCTGTCTGACACCATCTCCACTCAATTATGTAACAGGAAGCAGAGCATGTGAAGGTGCAGACGTGAGTCCATTCATCATTGCTACTCAATTTCACATTACCTAAATGCTAATGCTCTCAGTCCTCCCAACAAAACAGCTCGTCTGCCTCCCTGTCTGCATAACTAATTTAAAGCATGGATGTTCTACTTTCCTTTCTACTGCAGAAAGAAACATTATTTTCTTTGCTTCTCTGACTCATGTTTTGTACAAGCCTGTTCCTTTTGTCTACATGCACACCTACATCTTAAATTCTACTGCTTACTAGAATCATTAAATGTCTACAAGAGGTAAGTTCACCATTTCCCCTCAATCAGAAATATCCTCAAATTATTTTTGTAACTCACAAGTACCTCTGCTTGTTTATGTAGATTAGAATCTGAGGCTGAGTCACTATAGAATGGCGTAGATTCGGTTTATACATAAATTCAATAGCCAGAGCCTGGCTGCCACAAAACCAGTCAAAGGATAGATACAGCTATCTAGGAAAGAGTTCTGTGTCTCTAACACCAGAGAGACAGGATTTTCATACCTGAAGGGACTTTGTGTATGGCAATTCAATCACCACTTTGATTTTAGTGCTACAGTAAGAAATTTCTCTGCACTAATGAATCCTTTTAAGCTAACATACATACATAACACTGCAATTAAAATCCCATGCCTTGTGCACTGTGAATTTCAGCCTCCTGCTACATATCTTTCTGTTGAGAAAGAAAAAGATCAGGAGCTGTTTTCATGAAGCTGATAGCACAGCTGGGCACCCAAACAGCCACGATGGTTTGAAGAGAGCCACGTCCTCTCTCTAAACTCACACAAAAGTTCCATCACAATAGTGCCACCCTGAGAAGGAGCAAATGCTGAGCCTCGTGGGCACCTGCTGTACCCAAACATGTTCCCACCAGACCACCTGAGGCACTGTGCCTATCAGGGAAGCTCTCCAGAGCTTTGCAAGTGCACTGCCCTCTCACAACCCTTGCCTAGTGCTCCACTGTCTTGGAAAGCTTTTCAAGATGATAGGGAGCTACATAAATGCCAAGTACTCTTACATGTGAAAAATCAAAGGTCATCTAAAGAAACATATTCTGCTGCTGAGGAATGAGTAATCCTGAGGTTGGAATATCCTTCCTAATTTTTAACTAAGACATGAAAGTGCTACTACTTGATGAAAGCATGGGGACATGTGCTCACCTATGATTAGCATCTGGCACGTCTCCTCAAAATCTGTGTCAAATTGTGGCAAATTTATCAGGGTTAATGTCAACACACTCTTGTTTTACAATCAACAGAGCTGCAAACTTGCCTGCTAAGGTGGAGAGCAGGTATTTCACACTTGCACTCGCCTGACTGAGCAGAGCTGTTAGGTATGTACACAGCAGGTACTGATTCTCTTCCTTTTTATAGTCTGATTACACATTTTTATATTGAGGAGATGAAACACCTTTGGTATCAACAGCCATTGTTCAGTTGTACACGCCTCCTTTATAACTCAATATCCTGCTCCATATTTATCGGCATTCCCTACTGAATGGGAATATGAGAAGATGGTTGCTGTAGTAAGTTGCATAAAGGTTCTTTCTAGTCTCCTCTTTATCAAATATCTCTGTGTTTCCATGCTATGGCCTTTTTCTTATAGCTCTGCATTCATATTTATTTCTCTCTGCATTTATTGCCCTCTCAAAATCCTTAAGAAATGACACCAGTGAAGATAAACTAAAATAACCTATATTAATTTAAAATAATATCTGCCAGTTCTACACTGTTGCACATTGTGCTTCTTCCAAAGGCAGCTATGCAATTATAGGTACTTGGGTGCATAAAGTGATATGGAGGTTTCTATGGCAATTATTCATTTTAATTGAAAATTGTGTAGGGAAAGATTCATTTCAAGTGCAACATGCAATTTGCATTTGTTTCCAGAGAATCTGAACTTGCTTAGGGTGAGTTGTAAATTCCTGTTTTGGAGGAAGACACAATCTTTAAAATTCTCTTGGGGGAGTAGGAGGCGGGAGACCAAAGCAAGGTTGTTAAGCTCATTAACACTTAGGAGCATTTATTCATTTATTAAATAGAGTATTTTTGACTGTCAGGTAAAGATTTGATATTTCATTTGAAAGAGAAAGAGTTAAAAATCAAATTCATACACAATGCCCTTGAATCTCTGAGGTAGAAGAACCAGAAAAAGACAAAAGTACTAAAAAGGACAGCAAAGAGACACCTGAAGGAGAAAGGTCATCAATGAGACCAAGTCCACCAGATCAAACATTTCAATTTTCATATATTTTAGCTACTCTGTATCAGAATCATAATGAAGACAAAGTTACTTCATATCTTAATACATTTTAGAGTGTCAAGGAAAGAGTGGAAGGGAACCAACAGTTTCACCTTGGTTAGATAATAAAGCTGTAACTTAATTTCCTGTAGGAAATTAGGATTTCTTCCCACTCCCAATTCCCATCACCACAGTGAGTCAAACACATTTTAGGCCTAAATTTACAACCAACAAAAAAATCATCTACTGCAAGTGATGAAGACCTGGAAACAACCTCTGAACTGTGATTTCACATTCACTAAATTCACAGCGTTGCCTTTTCTGAAACAAGGCTCTCCTATTTTCTGTCTGTATCATTTTAAGGCTGTAAAAGCCAAGTGCCAGAAATGTCTCAAGTTAAAAATAGTCCTCATGTCCTTCATAAATATTAAATAAATATTAAATTGATGTGGAGGTGGGGGTGGAAGTGTTCTTTACCAGCCACACAACCCTCCTAGCTGAGAAAAAACTCCACTTACTAACAGGTAAGCAGAGGGGAAGCAGAAGGGCAATTTTAACTATGTGGTTTTGTATTAGTGTGTTTGGCTCATTGCATTTCTGTACTTCAGAATATCTAGAACAGAAAGGGGAGAATGACTCCTAAATGCAATGCCAATGATTGCTTCACAGCTGAGAAGAATGCAAAATTACATGGATGTGCTTTTCTTAATACATATGTCATCCATTTTTAATAAACATTTTAATAATATTAAAATATTATTTAATAATAATATTAATTTTTAATAATTAACCCCTTGTGGAAAGGCACAGGAATGTGAAGGGCACATTCCTTCCAGATTACTAAGTTATTCTTTTTCCCCTTTTCACAGTAAGTTCTATTTTGGTCAGAAAATGGCTTTGCAAGACAGGGGAAGCAGATTGCTTGACAAAGACCTGTGAACATAAAGGGTCCCTCCAAGGACAGCCCAGCAGGGGAGGGCTTTTCACTGCATGGACAATTTGCTCTATTTTTGACACCTGTTTTGCCATATGGTGGTGGTCCTAAGGTCAGTGGTTGGACTTGATGATCTTAAAGGTCTTTTCTAACCCTAATTATTCGATATGCTGACAGCTTTCACCTCCCTCATATTCTACTGCACTGTTGACCCTCTTTTGACACTTATATGCCTTCCTTCATTTTACTGCTTGACTGTCTCATAATTATTAAAATACACAGCAATCAACAAAAAGGTTTCTTGGATTTGTTTCATGCTTCCAGACATGAAAGAAATATATTCTCATTCCTATGTGTGCCATTCGTATAAATAGAAAATAACCTACTGAAGGGAAGTAAAGTTCAAAGTAAGCAATGTGATTTAGTTGTGAACATAGCAACACCCAGAGTTACTCAGCTCTGATGGATAAAAAGGCTGCTGGTGATGCTCCTTGTCTAAGCTCCTGTTTTCTACACAGAATATAACTTTATAGCTATTCAAGCTTCCATTAATTTTCAGGGTTTGAGAAACATAGCTATTAAACAGCAATGCTCACGGTGTTGAAAGGATGAGTAAGACCTGAAGGTTGGTTTTGGCTAACAATAAGAGACAGGTTTGAATAGACTCTGGCAGAGGCACTGCTCTCAATAAATTAAATGCAATGACTAGCTCTAGTAGAGAGCTGCTTTTTTATAGCCAAATTGTATGCCTGGCTGGGAGAAGTGGGAAATGAGGAGAGAAAAAAATGGGAAGCCTTTACAGTTTCACTTGCCATCATTTCCTGAGAAAACCACTGATAAATATCTCTCTCCACTTTGGCTCCTATAACACAAGCATCAAAAGCATGTAAAGGAAATCTTTTTTTTACTTATACGAACACATACATATACACACTGGAAAAATTGCCAGGGAAAGCTGCAACTCCACTTTCACAAGTGGCAGAACATTTTCCACACAGGAGTTGGATGTTCTGCTCACTCCCCTCAGTGTACTCAAGACCAGAAATGTCACACAGAGTGCAAACCATTGCCAAAGTAACACTTAACATCTCCAACTAAAGGACCTGAAGTTTTCCTTGACCACATGAAGCTATTTTCATCAGTAATAGAGGCAGAGTAATTCCTCCATAAAATTAATCACCAAATATTCCTTCAAGTCTTGGGACAAGCTGAAAGTTCAATAAAGACTGCAGTCCCTTAAATTTACATGCTTCAGCTCTGCACATTTCCTGTGGGGAATATAAATTGCTTCTAGTACTTACTACTCTGCATGCCATTCAAATTCTGGTGCCTTAATTCATTATATTAAAAAGTAATACAAACTTTAATTATTTGTTGTAAAAGTAGAGATTTAGCTAAAGCACACAGAAAATTCAATTCACTCCAAAATGGCTACAATGCTCAAATTAATGTATTTGCAGTCCTCACACGTCCTTCTCAGCATCCTCTAAAATGTCATTTTTTTAATAAAAGACATAGATTTTCTGAGTATGGATGTGCTCTACCAACAGACAAGGTCTCTCTGGTTTTAGTTTTGCAGACATTTCTTACCCATCCCAAATCACTAATGATTGCAGCTAAAATAAAGGGGTGCATGTGAGCAAAGGTCACAGCACAGGACTTACAGCTGGAAAGTTTGCACCTCATAAACCTCTCATCTTCAATCCTACATTGAAAAGGTACTTATGATTTCAAAGAAATTGCAAATCAAATGATTACACGCTACAGGAAATTAGATAAAAGAGAAAGGAACCACTTCAACACCATCAAGAGATTCTATTCAGCTATTATATTAATAGTAAAAAAACATATTTTGATTGCAGCTTCTGCAGGTATAAAATGACAGGTTTTAGATTCTCTTTTATTGAAGTGCACAGATCCACAAAGCATTTTCAGTCCTACAAGGTGTTTTAAAGTCTTGTAATCATTCAGCAAAGCATTTGGACAGCAGTTCTTTAATTTTAAGCAGAGTAATAACTGCACTTGTTAAAATACGTTCTAGAGTATGTAGCACCTTTCAAAATAAATTCAAGCACCAGAATTAAATATAACTGTTGAACTTCTGTACCACTGAAATGAACACCAAAGCTTTTACCTCTTTTAAAGACAAGTGATGAATTTATTACTCCTAACTTTCTTTATATAATCTAGTGTAATCTTTATGTTAACATTCTTTTATGTAAAATGCAATGTTTTTTCAGTTCAAATCAGCATCTAGAAAAATAAACCACTGCAGAGATAATGCCCTTCTTTTTGTAAGGAATGGATGTTTACCTCTCTTTTTTCCTCCTCTTATTTAACTAAAATTTAAAAAAAATTTGTGCGTGGAAACATTGGAAATATCAGGACACAAAATCCAAGCGTTTTTATAAACTGTTAAGAGCACCTACCACAGCAACTGTGCATTGCACCAACAACCAGACTGCTCTGCACTTTAAACAAACTGTGGGATTATATATATGAATGCAAAAATATATATTTATGCATACACACTAATAAAAACAAGTCACAAGTTTTATGGGCTACTACCTCTCTTGCCACCTCTTGCCATTTACAAATGCTCTTCCAAGATATTTGGAAACAGGGTTTTCCAAATTATCTTACAATAAGCCTTTCAAATCGTATTCTTTTTCTTTAAAAATTTAAATATAATGTTATGTGCAAGAGAGTATTTCAGTGAACCCTCATTAAAAAAATAAAATTAAAAAATCCAAAAAACAACCAAACCAAAAAAAGTAAATATAATAATTATTACTGAAAAATCTATTCCTAGGATATATAGGAAACACATTCACATTAAAGAGAGATGGTTTTAAATATTTCTTTCCTATAAAAAACAGTGCAGAAGAATGAATCCAGGAAACAATTTACCTTTCTTGTCATCGAAGTACAGCGTCTGTTGAGCTGGATTTGACCACTGGAGGGAGGTGTTATCATTTTGATCGACCCTGCAGGTCAAATTTGCTGTTCCCCCTTCAACAACTGTGACGTTCTGTGTGAGTGGGAACTGCCCTTGGCTGCCTGAGGAGGGAGGGGAGGGATGCAGAAAGGAATAAGACAGAAAAAGAGAAAAATATTTAAGCTGTAGGATTGAATTTATTGCAGCAGTTTCCCAGAGATGCCAGACCCGGAATTCAATGCGATCTAGTCTGACAAAAAAAAAGGTAGCACAATAAATTTTTTAAAAATTACATTTACAATATATTCCCCGTATCTGAGAAAAAGCTTGATGAATTAAGAAATAAGGATTCCCCCCCCCCTCTGTAATTCATACTATTTAGTTCCAAAGGAATTCGCTGCAGTTTTATCTCCTCAGACATACCCAAAGACATCTCAGTGTAATACAGGCAATATAGTCAAATCATGGCTGAAAACATCACTGAAAGCATAACATAAAAATCCACACAGAGTTTTTAAGACAGAGGGACGGAGCAACCTTGACTCCCTGCTTCTTTTTATACATTTTAAAGGCCTCTCAGGATGATGTTTTCTGTGTCAGGTTGGAAAAGTTGTTGGAGAGCAAATGTGGTGTTAATATAATGCTTGATGCATACTCTGTAGGGGGAATATAACCTGATCTCACATGAAAATGGAGGAGATGATGTAGTGGGTCTCTTTCACATCTGTGATTCTATCTCAGAGCATTATGAATCACAGTAAATGCTTGCTGGAAAGTCACTGGGAAGATTTCCAAATGCCTCTACACAATGCAGGAGCAGAATCAGTCAGAGTCTTGAATCACAAGCATTTCCAATGGCATAGTTAGACTAAAGTGTTTATGTAGTGTGAAAATAGCCCAACCCTTGTCAAACAGCACAACACCTGACAGACAGGACTGCAAGAAGGGACCACAGAAAAAAAACATGGAAGTAATTTTTAACATGGATAGGGGAAGGAAAAACCTTCAGTAATAAACAAGACACATCACTGAATGTATGATCATTATCTAGGAGATATATGATTTATTTTAGGGTATAATGCAAAAGAAAGACAACCCAATACTCTAAATCAAATATGTGCTTCTTTCTTCTCCTCCTTTTTATACAGGTTCTATAAAAAGAAGCACTGAAGAGTAGGTAGAGATGCTTGCACACAAAGCATAATGCCAAGACTGACACTCAAGTGGGATGTGTCAGAAATTAAAAACCTCTCTACAGTCCTACAGGAGAGAACAAGCTCATAGACATGTCATAAGCACATCAAGGAAATAATATATCCAATATCCATTAATGATACAATGGAGAATCACAAATCCAGCAGAAAACCTTCAGAGAAACATCTTATTTTAGTGTCTCTCATCAAAGTTGCTCCCAACTAAGTTAAACTGAGGCACATATTCTCTATAAAAGCATGATAATATGGAAATCTGTTATCTGGGATACATGTTTTCAGATGACCAGACTAAAGAAGTACTAAATAAAACAGAACAGATGAAAATTAACAGCTGAACTTCTCCTATATGGCCTACCTATTGCAAAAAAAGTAATTCTAGCCAGATTTTGACTTCCTTACATAAGATAATTCCAATGCCCTTAAATGTAGAACATAAGCACCCACATCAGTGAAATAAATAAAATATTTCCATAAAAATGCAAATCTGAATAACTGGTATAATTTTTATATAAATATCAACTACAGCTTTCCAAAGATCAAGATTTACTGAGTACTCATATTTACTCTAAGAGGGTATTTACTATCAACAGCATAACAGATATAGTAAATAAAAAATAAGGAATATTAAAAACACCATGGCTAATTTAAATGCTGCAAATAATAAATGCCAAAATTCTCATGACATCCTCTGTATCTGACACTTCATTAATCAAACCCTGCTTCTTGAAAACCACACATTAAGAAATACACAATGAGAGGAAAATCATAAACAAGGACGGGGAAAAAAAAAAAAAAGAAACCAGAAAAGATTTGTCATTTCCTTCCATTTCTCCTCTTTCAATTCCAATGTGTCAAGGAACCTCAAGATATTGCATAAATTGCTTATCATTTAAATTAGAATTTTTAAAATCCAGAAAAATGCACACAGCCTGTTATTACTTCCACTAAATTACAGACAACTTACCAAAGAAATAACCTTCTAAAGTATGAGTTGTGAATAGAAGTCTATGTGGGCTAAACCACTTTTTGAATACAAGAAGCATTAAAAAGAACCCAGTGCCAGAGATTAGCACAGTGGAATCTCTCATTTACACTAAAGAACTGGAATGGGAGGTAGCTTAATAAAAAAACCTGCTGGAATGATTTAGGACCCTATTAACACAGTTAGGAGATCTCCCCATAATTACTCTGTATTCTCTGTCTGATATCACAGCTCTTACCAGGAAGGTGTCAGTGTACATGTAGTCTATCATTTGCTAATGACTGCCCAGTCCCAGACTCATCTCTGGTCAGTAAGAAAACTATTCTGATCAACCATATCAATGGAAACTCTAGATCTCATAACCTGGAGAGGTCAGAAGAACTTTGTTTTCTCTAGCCAGCCTAGTGATTGCTGGTGCTTTGGAAGCAAGGATTAATTCAGCATATAAAAATAAGACTGAAACATTCATCTTATCCCTTGCCAACAGAGAATCTGTGTTTTTCTGGAGATGATGCACAGAGCTTTGTGAGAAGCTTAGTGTGGAGAAAGAGGTACAGAGAAAATGAGACATTTTATACAGGAAGAAGCCCAAGTAGAAGGGGAAGGGAGCCTGTGCAGGACAGAGATAAATAGATAAAGCAAGACCAAATGAATGGATACTGCACACCTCTAATGAAGACAAAAATTATTGGCAAGTGATGGAAAAACAAAGACAGTGAAAAAAATCATGAGATTCACTCTAGTGTTTGTATCTGCATATAATTTGGGATACTGAAGTAGGAACTTTGGGGCTGGAAGGACTGGAGGAGATTGTAAAACCCTAAATGAAACAGGTGAACACTAAAGAAAGCATCAACATTGTGCCCTTTAACACAGCAGGATAAGTGTCAAAGAAGTGGTTTATGCCATTAAAGACTGCACCTGATTCCCAAGGATCTACAGCACTTTGTGGAACAACCTTGTTTCTGTTCATGTCCTCTAACAAAACCGTTCCACCTTGACTTGAGAAGCCTAGAAATGGAAAATTTATGCCCCTTCAGTACCTTGTTTCAGAGAGCAAGAACCATCATTGTCCAGGCAAAACCACAGAATTTACTCCTACTCTGAATTTGTCTCTCTGTAGCATGCAGCTTCCACTGGCTCTTACAACTTTTCCCTGCTCTGAAGAGCCCTCTCTTATCAAATTTCTCTTGTAAGCACTTCAAGACTGATCATATCACCCATTAACCTTCTTTTTGATAATCTAAATAAATTTAGCTCCTAAGTCTTTCTGCAGAAATGGCATTTTTCTAATCCTTTAATTAGCCTGTGCCTCTTCCATGTGTCCTCTTCTTTCTGAAGCGTGCAGCTCAGACCTGGCAGCCACACTGCTGCCATCACAGGAGGCAAAAATACCAAGGTGATGCCACTTCTCTACCAGTTTTTTATATTCCTGTTTGCACACCTAAAGCAGTCTCCTTGGCCCCAGGGTCAGACTGAAGATTTATCCTGATGCTGGTATTTTTCCTCAGACACCTTTCCAGTTTTCCTCCTGTAGCTCTTACTTATACAGCCCTTTATGTCACTGCACTGAACACAGCTTTTAAGCTAAGTTCAGCACAATTTATTTCCTGATTTACTATTAACTGAGGTGATTGACAGGTATAACTGAGATAATGAATGTAACTCAGATGATGACCATCCTAAAGACAGGGCTACCCATCCAGCTTCCCTGCTTTCCTCACAACAAATGGCTGGGAATGACATTTCTAACTTCCATCAGCAGGTCAAGTCAATCAAACATGTATCTATATCATCTATATCATCTATATCTATATCTATATCTATCTGTATAATCTATTCCTATATCTATCTATCCATTACAGTAGAAACAATTACATTCTGTTCCACAATCAAACCATCAGGCAGGACAAACAATTTTACTGCCTGTATGGAGTACACTAATTAAGAGTTAAAAAAAGAATAAAATTACTGATGGCCCCTATTATTAATTTCCTTGCCTCTGAAAAGGAAAGCACTACAAGGTTATGCAAAGGTAATCTACAACAAGGGATGAAATTACTTGCAAAAAGGTGGCTGCATTGAGACAACATGGTCATCATACTGTATCCCAGTCCCTCTGTTCATTTTAGAAGTTTTGTTAGCAAAATTATTTCAACTTTTTGGACTAGATGGAGCTGTAGTTAAGTATATTCTACCACAGGTTGTTTCTGCAATGCTTTGTGGAGGACCAGTACTCATATCTCATTAGCCACAAGCTGCTTCCTGTCAAGAAAGGCTTTTCTTTTCCCCACCCAGAAATCATGGCTAAATTGCTTTTACATTTAACCCTGATTTCTACCTCAGTATGTGACAAATCTATGTAGAATAATTATCCTTATTTCATCCAGTTTATAAACATTCATCACATGAGTTCATCTCATGTTTTTTTGTTTATGTTTGGCTAGGTTTTTTGCTTGGTTTTATGGCTTTTTTTTTACTCTTTGCAATTACAATGAAAGCTCTTTAATGAGTTTAACACTTCCACTTGATGCTTAGGTGATAGATTCTAATCAATTTACCAGGCTAATTACAAATGTGACTAGGTGGCTGTAAGCACTGGGAAAACATAATCATTACTTTTGTTTCTGCAAAGGTCTCTTTTTGTAGTAAACAGTTATGTCACAAATTAAGAGCATTTCACAGAGGCAGTGCAGCAAGCTTTGCCTACTCATGTCACTGTGCATCAGAAAGCCACAAAGAAATGGTTTTGGATAGAGAGGATGGACTGGAAAGGAGGTGAGAGAGACAGCAGTGAGTTATCAGTGTTTTGGCACATTGGCTCTACCTTTTGAGAGCCTGGCTGCTCAGTGTCCCTGTGAGGTAAATTAAATTTATCAGCATATAAAAGGGAAAAAGTAAAGTCCACAGGTCTAATAGCAGAGATTTATCCTTTTCAGTCTTGCATAGAACCACAAAGCTTTTTATTTGATACCTCTACAGCATGATGTCAGCCAACACCAGAGCCCGTAAAAATGCAAACCTGTATCAGAGAAAATACATAAAACAAAAAAAACCCCTCAAACCTTGAGTAAATTATTTTTCAAAATGTTCTGATTTTTTTATATTGATTTTAATAGGACCAGGCCCTGGAAACAAAAACAGAGTAAATATTTGGGTAAGAGGGCAAGCAACTTACTCCTTTCAAATAGCAGCTTGCATCTGTAGGGAGAACATATTAATTTTGGCCTTTTTTCTTAGTAAAGAAACAAAAACATTAGGAAAAAGAGCCAGTATGATGAAACATCTGATATACTGAATCACTTTCCTGGCTTTCTCACTTAATTTATATATGAAATAATGCAAACATCTCTCCAAGGAGACAAAGTGTTATTAGCTTGTCTTTATCTAATTTAAAGAGCAATGATATTGTGAACTGCATTCCAGCAGGCATAAACTGAGATCTGCATTACTGTGCAGCTGTGCTTCTTACAACTTCACAATGGGAATGGATCTACTCCTCCATTTTTTCAGCATGGATACCAAACTGAAGGTTAGTGTCCTGGAAATTTTGAAAGAAGAACCTACGTAAGTTGTTGCCTCTACTATTCTTTAAATTTATTAGAACAGTCTTAAGAGTGTGGTAAAAATATTGATGACAGGTTTAAAAAGACTGTTTAACTCTTGATGCCCAACTACCTGATTTGCTTTATTCTCAAAAGACAACAGAGCAATGTGCCTCCATGTTAAACTGAATTCATACAGCATTTTTAAAGAACAAAATAACTGCCTGAGCATTATTTGATACACAGAGCCTCTGACTGGGTAGATCCACCTTTCTGAAATTGCTGTCCTAAACAGCAATAATATAGTTCCATATCTGGATTGCATATGCTTTTTGAGTTTATGTCCAGAGAAAATATCCTGTAAATTGTTTGCTTCCTGAAGAAACATGGTTTAAAAAAATAAACAAACCAAACAAAATTGTGTTCTCTAATAACTGTTACATACTCCAGCAACAAAACCTCTTGCAGAGAACATTGGAATTAATGAGATCACGGCATAAACTTACTACAGAATGACAGGCTTAGGAGAGAGAGAAGAAACAAAGCAGAGAATAAATGTTACCCCCAGACTGTGCATTCAAGGTCATTGAGCCTTTTTAAATGTTTCAGGAATACTAAAATAATGCAAAGGCAAAGGACAAGAGTGCACCAGTACAGCCTCTGATTTCAGACTACAGAATTTATGTCTGACAGCAAAAATAGAGAAGGAGGAAGCCTCTGTTCCTTCCTTCACTCCCTGAGTTCCAGGTGTATGTTTCCAAACCAACAGCTACCTCAAAATAGAATTAATTTGGACTATATTACAGTGAGAGAGATTGCAGATATAAACTGGAAAAAATACTGAAGTAAAATTATTCCATAATGATAAACAGGAAAAAGTATGAGAGAAACAACTGGAAAAAAAATTAGGCACAAACTGCTGTTTCCTAGGAACCTTACAAAATTGACTATTTTTTACTCTTTTCAGGCTATCACCATGGTATTATTTGCTTGTGAATGGAGAGGAGTATCTAGTGATTCTATTCAGTTATTATTTATTAAAAGGCATTCTCTTCCACCACTCTAAATTCCTGACAGAACTTACAAATCCAAACTTAATTGAAGTGAACCTCATCTTCGCAGAAAATTATAACAAACTGATAAAATTTCTGGTTCTCATAATTGTAAATATGGCTCAAAGCTTTTTTAAAGCATTAGGTTCAATTCTTTGTGCCTTAACAAATTGTGAAGTCCTTTTCCTCTAAAAGCAGGACAGTATCCAATCCTAACATGAAGAGTAAGGAATTGGACACTTTAACTTGTTTGAGGATCTTGGCCTCATTGTCATCACATTTCTATTCCTAATCTGTAAAATGAAAATAGCTGCATTTTCTTGATTCACATCAATGCTCCAAGGAGTTGCCTGCTCTCATTTTCAGATACATCAGTAGCCCAACCACAGCCTTTCCCCCAATTCTACTCTATTTTAATCCTGGTTTGAAATACTCTGGGTAATATAAAAGCATTAGACATTAATATTGGGGGAAAAAATTTGAAAAATAATACCTCTATTGAAAATAAGTAATGTTTAAGGGAGATGGAAATTACTAGAAATTTCAAAATAATTGAGGAAATTTTGGCTACAGGAAAAGATGGACTGATATCATTAGAAATATTAACTTTTCATACAATATTAAAACAACTTTTCTTCAGAAAAAATCAAAACACTTGAGTTTTCATTTTTCCAAATGAAATATTTCACTGAAAGATAATTACACAAAGAAGAAAAAATGTATCAGTAGATCTGATACTTTTTTTTCCTCCTTGCTGTGCTTGAAGCCCTTCCACGACTTCCTGTCTCCTATTTGTGAAAAATCTCAAATCTATTGGAAAAAATACTCTCCCAGGCTTTCCAGCTATTGAGTTCTATAAAAGAAAATATGCTTGCATCTCTCCAGGAATACACTTTTCCCCCTTCCTTCATCCTTAAAGACAAATTATGGTACTTGAAGTCCAACAAGCAGGTAACCCGCCTGGCAAGGACTTTCTTATTGTATATCTATTTTTCTTTGGTCTCAGTTAGAACACTTTTTCCATCTGAGCAGAACACAACCAAGGTTTAAATCCTTCCACTTTTAACTTTGTCTCACCAACTTGTGAAATGTCATCCAGAGGAGAAGTTCAAAGACAGAAGAAGAGGCAGCTATACAAATCAGCTCCAAGTAGTGCTGTTGTTTGAGTGTTTGTAACCTCACAAAGCATTCAGAAATGCCCAGCAATGCACCGTAACTGAACTGCTTATTGTTAGTTGCAAACAGCCATGGCAAAAGCTCACTCACCACATGGAACCTCCTGTTTTTAAATGGAAACTTAACTTTTCACTGTACTGAGCAGCTGAGCAAGAGTGGAAATTAAAACTGTTCTAGGTTTGCCCTCAGTATTTGCCCTCACAGTAGCTTTAATTCTTGTTAAAATATGGAAATAAACACATATTGAGTATATTTTTACACGTACATGCCCAAGAAGAACAGTGATACAATTGCTGCTTAACCTGAGCTTGTTTCACTGACTTTAACTTCTTTTTACTTCAGATTGTGTATTTTAATTAGACTAGAGCAGCACATTTAAACACTGATCTTACCACCTCTGGTTTGGAAACCAGTCTGATTAAGAATCACCTGTCATTGCACTAGTGCACAAAATAAATCTTTGCTGCCTGGACTTCCAACTCTTTCAGTATTCAGTTTGCTTCAGGTGACATCATCCTCAAAGAGAAGTGAAGAAAAAAGCAAAGGTGGGAAAGCCAGATTTTGATCAGAGACTTTCTGTTCTGATTACCAGATCATTGGTGTTTTTCAGTGAAATACTCTGTAGTTGTAAATAGTCCTGATAAAACCATCCTAGCAGTAAATGGGGATCAATATATGGAAGTCAGATCTTTGAATTATGCCAATGGAACAAAATACGGACAAGTTAAACATACTTTCAGCAAAATCCCTTTCATAAATATAAAAACCATTGTGAAGAGTTGTGTGTGGATGTTGGCTTTTAACACACAGAAAGGTAAGGAATGCAGTGCCTGCAGAGGGTTTGATCTGAACAGGAACTCCCTTAATGACCTTGTGTTGATCAATACCCAAACACATCCTGGCCAACTGGGAATGTTCCCTGAAGAAAGCAGTTCTGATTCTCACAGAGCAGAAGGAAGAATGATTAATAAAGCAATTTCCACTTGTGATCATCTGTATATTCACAAGGTTTTTGCTACTGATGATTTCACACACCCTGTCAATATTTACCTCCTTTGATGTTTGACTCTTGTGCAGAGATCTCTGAAATACTGCACTGTTAAAGCTCATGGAAGTTCAAGTAAAAAACAACAGTTTTAAAACTGTCTTGGTGCTTGATGGTTTTTTTCCCCTGTTTGGGTTTACACAATAAAATAAAGCCAGGAATTTGGTCTGGAGAATGACTGCTTTATACAGTTCTAGCAGCCCTTTTGAGCCAAAGTGGCACCAAACTATAAACAACAAAATTACTTACAGGAAACTACACTTTTGGGCATCAGAAACCAGGCCTGACCTACAGCAAAGAAAGGCAGCTTACACCAAACAAGGTTTTATATTCCACTCTGTCCTCTCCCCTTGTTGCTTCAACACTTTTCCTTTCCCTCTGCTGTGTGTCCCAACAAAGAACGGCCCATTCCCTTCCAGCAACACTATTTGTATTTCAGGAAGACAGAGGAGGTTTCTTCCACTGCAACCTTCTGAGTGAAGAGAGTATTTTCTCAGGTGGTTGTTTTTTGCCAGATTTCATCTGGGAACTGAGGTGAATTGCTCCTATTAGCAGATATTAGGAGATTAGGACTGGATCCTGCTATTCGTCCATGTACCCGTTTCCCTAACAAGTCTTGCAGATCAGTTGCAGACGTGGCTCTAATTTTGTCCAATTTAGATATCACTCTATGCAAAACTGCATTAGACTTCAGGGTACTTTGAAATAAAAATCACTTACTCGGCTGACTTTCCTTTTGCCTCCCTGTGGTCTATGAAATATCCATTGATATGGCAGGGCTGATCTGCAGCAGTTCTCCCTGCTGACTTAGGCCAGCAAGCTGCTCATGAATCTAGCAGATGTTTCAGTTGTCTAGGCCAATGGAAACCTTATGGACCCTTTTTTCTTCATCTCCTCCCAGGAGCAAATGTTAGTACAGCAGATATCTGGATGTGTGCCATGTAGCAGCAGAGACAGGGAAAAGCTGCTGGGGCTTCGCTGAGCATGGTGCTGGATAATGATTATATTTTTTTTCAGTCCTCTCTAAAAAGGGCTCTTTACAAATGCCATGCTCTTCATGTATAGCTAAACATAAATTTAAACATTTAAAATGTATCCCTAAACTTTCCCTGTTGTGCTATTGAACCTTAAGTAAATACACAGCTATTAATTAGAAAGATGCATGCATATGTTGGACTTCTATTTCCCTGCCCATATAAATTAATAAATGCCTAAAGCAAGATGCATTCAGCATTGTGCCCCTAGCAGATTGCACAGACTGTGACAATGGGAACTGGTAAAGGGAGGTGTGTGCAAGAAAATTTAAATTTTTAAAATTTTAATTTAAAATATGGAACAGGTTGCCCAGAGAAGCTGTGGATGCCCCATCCCTGGAAGTGTTCAAGGCCAGGCTGCATGGGGCTTGGAGCAACCTTGGATAGTGAAAAATGCTTCTGCCTATGGCAGGGGGCTGGAAAGGGATGAACTTTAAGGTCCTTTCCAACCCAAACCATTCTGTATTTCTGTGATTATATGATAATTTAAAGGAAATTATATTCCTGAATTCTCCAGCTGTCCTCAAAAACTGGCTTTTGAAAAATTATTTTTTCATCACTTGACCTCACTTTCACTGTGGGTGGTAGGAACAGTCTCTTATTCAAAATCTCTAAGTTCTTATTCTAGAATCTGTTTCTTTTTTTATTGTGACCTTTGGATCCCTTTCATTTGTGAAAATTCAACATGGAGTCTGTTATTTCCAGTTGTCTATGAATAAAAAGCTTCAACCCAAATATCCTATTTGCCTGAAATTCTTGCCCTTGCTGTTCTTAAAGGTAATAATTTAGTTTAACAATAGGGATCAGCCAACAAACATCTTCCAAATTTCTTTGCTTTTTGCATTCATGAGACGTGTTTTTAGATACAGGCATTCATTATTCCTCTCTCATGAGCCAATTAAAATCTGACTCCTCAGAAAGCACAAAAAGGGACAGGACCAGGCAGCTGTGACAGTGGCAGAACCAGGAACTCAAAAGTGACTTCTGAACTTCCACAAGAAGTATTAGCATTAGCTTCAGTGTCAGCTGGGCTGAAATCTTCATCTTTTATTAACAAAAAAGCCTAATTCTGTCCAATGACAGAATAACTTTATTCATCAATTACTTTCAATTAGAAAATTGCATATTTCTTAAGAAATTTTTTTGTCTTCCTTAAAATCATATTTAGATATGTCCTCTTGCACAAAGAATCCCTTACAGATCTGGAATAAGAATCACAGTTAAATTAACTGTATTCAAAAGGCAAAGAATCAAATTAATCACCTCCATATAAATACTCTCTCAGTACAGCTAAGTTCAACTTAAAAAAGAAATATTTTTTATTAAAAAAGGTTCACCTAAGAGGCTACAATAACTCTATAATTGATTTAGTATAGAAAAGTTTCAGTAAATTTTATAATGTGATACACAAGGGCTCTTTGCAATATTAGTTTTGCAATTTTTTTTTAATCCACTGAAATGCAAGAAATCAGCAAGTACATTGATATGTGCATTAAAGTAATTTTCTAGGTCAGTGAATCAATGTCAGTGATGGTTGACTAGATTCCCTATTTGCCTGTAAGAATATTTTAGTCAAAGCCTTTTATTTTATAATTTACTGAATTATTCTAAAGGTTATTTGGTAACTAACAAAATGTTGTCTTCTAGAGAAGAAAAAACATCACTTAACTCTGCTCAGAAAATGCCTGGTCATGTCAAATCTGCAGGATAGACAAAATTCTGTTTCTGGCCACAATGACATTACCTCACCTCCTGCCCGGCACTTTACATAATAAATTGGTACAAAGGTGCTATTTTTCAGGATTAAATCACATCATTATTTTGTCACTGCCAACAGGCAGGAGTGATAACTTTATATCTTTAAAGCCCTGAGGTGACTCCCAGGTGTGCAGTGACCGTGTAGCTGATAAAATAAGGTGCAGAGCACTGAGGTTTGCTCTCTGGGTGACACAGATCTTTGGAAGGAACTTTAATCTCGCTGGCACGGGTGACACAAACTCAGCTGTCACATCCACACTGGGTTATTACCCAAATCACAGCCACACTCACATGTCCAGACTAAAATGAAGCTCTGAGGTCACAAAAATCTTTGAGGAGTGTGGAGTTTGAAGCAGCAACACCCAGGGATGGAATACACAGGGCAGCCACTGGTGTGTCACTGCCTTAATCACCCTAAGGGATGAAATATTGGAGAAACTCACCAAAACACTGCCATGCAGCTAGGAAAGGCTAGGAAAAGAAGGCTTTCTCATTTCAGTCTCTTACTGGAGAGCAGTCAGTTTGGCAGCTTTGCTCCACAAATGCATGCAATGTTCATGTGGTTTTTCTGCTGCCTGTTCTAGCCAGGGTTAATGACATTACAACTGAGTGCTGATGGGTTTATTCATAAGAAGAAAAAGCAAACAGAGCAAGCATGAATTAAAATGCCTTAAAGTATATTACAAATTCATTTGGAAAATGCAGGGGCTTACAAAACATAAATCTCCCACTCAGTAAGGAATTAATTACATGGCAGAGAAGGATGTCTGATAAAATTTTTAAAAACTGATATACTAGCTTCATTATAGAGATTTTAATTTATTTTTTTTTAACAGCTACAACAATTACCCTAAACAGGGAAATACATTTCCCCATTAGGGAAATATAAATGTCAAAGACCATATTTGCATATCAGGGGAGGGCAGGAGAGGGGAGGAGGAGACACAATGACTAACATCTGTTGCACAGATTGAGATAACAAGACTTTTTCTAGACAGCAGAGTGCATTTCTCAGGTGGAGAAATGAAAGAGCAATACAGTGAATTAATGTGTTTTGAGGTGGAGTAATGTAAATTAAATGAGAGTTCCTGAACTCTAGAATTTTAAGGTAAGTTTTGAAAATACATTGCATAGAACAGCTCTTGGGTTTAGGTCTTTGGAATGAGCATCATCATATTAATGGCTTTCAATCACAGCATGTCCTATATTTGAGTAAAATAAGTTGTCGTTTTTTTCTCCCTAGCTGGTCTTTGTTAATTTTTTAAACCTAAAGAGAAGAAAACGCAACATGAATATTTCTACATCTTGTTGCCTGCTTACATTCAACTAATTTTTTTTCTGTTTGCACAAGGCATCTCATTCTTGGCATTCTTCCACTCAGCTATCAGAATCCCTGCTTGAAATGCCATATATGAGAGGAAGGCAAGAGAACTGATCCTGTTCACCAAGTGCCTTTGTTTTGAGTATCAAGACTTCTGTATTGTCAAGACCCTGCACTTGTTTATGAACACTGACAAAGCAAACAAGCAAGTGCTCAGAACACAATGTGTTTTATTAACTCTGTTGCTGCAAATTTGATACCCACACACATTGACATGTTTGCTGCACACACTCCTTTGACTGCTGCCATTATAAAGGAACTGGTTTTGATGTGCAATATTTAGCTAAGAATATAAAGATTTAAAATAAGTTTCATTTGGAAGGGGAAGCTGATGATGTATGGGGATTTTCTGTGATGAAATCATACAGTTTAAAAAGAGTGCACAAAGTTCTACATCTCTGAGCACAGAGCACATGAAACAGCAGAAAAGGTGACTTTGTCTATGATTCAAATCTCTTCCCAGTCAATACTCAGCCTCGAGGCATCCGTCACACTTGGACTCTTTTTTTCTTTTCAGTCTGTGGTTCAGTGCTTAGTGCTTTCTCTTCAGAGCAGGCAGTGGGAAGTAGCTACAGGACAAGTCCTACAGGGTTCATTTACTGTTTCACCATTTCTGACCTAGAGCAAGCACAGCTATCTCCACACTATACCCCAATTTACAGTGTAACCATCAGATTCACTGATCATCTTCCTGAGGTTCTTTCACAGAACCACTAACAAAAAGTCATACCAACTAAATGACTCAGGTAAATTAAATTCTAACACCAGGGTATTTCTTCCATATCTCCCCTTTGGGCCAGGCAGTTGTGGAATAGAGATCACTATCCTCTGCAACATTGTTATATTGCCTTTTTAATCTTAATTTCAATAGTTATGTATCCCCACGTCAAGAAGGTACAGAAAAATCCATAACAAATTCCTTCCAAACCCTCAGCAAAAACCTAGCTTTCAAGTGCTGTTTTACTCACTTTTAGATGTTGCTCCTTCTGCTCGACTCTGAGAATCAAAGGAACAGAAAGAATGATAGCAGTGAAGACATCTTTTACCATCATGCATTGTATGAAAAGCCTGAGCGAGTTCTCCTGAGCACCATGGAATTACAGGCTGTTACATGCACTTATACATCTCTCTTATAGCATTTGTTGGACTTTCCATTCTTCAGCTCTCCCAGAATTATATCCACTGATGAAAATGGATTTATCAACACAGCAATGCTAGTACAAGTCAAAAGTCAGAAGTGTGGCTTGCTGTAAAATAAGCCATGTCTAAAAAAATCAGGGGCATAAAAGAAAATTTGATCTTCTCAATTAATTTGATGTATAATTAAATCATGTCTAATTTAGACAGCCTTCCATTTAGAATTTATACTTGCTGCCACCAAAAGCAGCTGCCTTGAAGCCTTTTGTCAAGCACTACTCTCCTGTATGAGAGATTTGGATCAGTAAGACTATTTTGCTCTGGAGGCTAGCATATCTCTGCTGCTTTTCTCTGGATGCTTATTTCCCTTGCTAAGTGCTGCTTCCCTCACCCTGTACTACTTCAGCTGTCAGGCTGGCCAGACCTTGAACTCAATCTGTGAAACAATTCGGGTTCAGCTGTCCCAGGCTGCATGGCAAACAGCTGAATCAGTGCAACCCAGGTCATGAGGACTGGGAACAACTTCTCTGATACCAGCTTGTAAGAAAGAAAATGATCACCAAACCACATATCTGTGATTTCTTGTGTGCAAGAAATACTTATATGCAAACAGATGTATGGAGCTGAATAACAAAGCAGTAGGATTACAAAAGATGAGTCAAAACCCAGCCAGGGTTCTCTTAAACATTACACCAAACTCACTTACAGAAACAACTCACAATAACATTTCAAAAAGGGAGTTTACATATTTAAAAGGCCAAGAATAATTGGTTGGTTTTTAGTTAAAACATAATTCTGGCTCTGTGTTTTCATGGAAAAAAACCAAGGTAACTGTTATGGTCTCCAAACAAACCGACATTGCAGAGTCTGTTCTACTGAAAGACTCTTAACATTATTTACACTGCTTCTGGGCAATTATTTTTAAATAATAAATTCATTGTAGCTAGGGCATCTCATTCCCCATGCATGGAAACCTTCTTTTCTAAGAATATATACTGGTTCTCAGAAGATGCCCTCTGTAAAAATAGCTTTAAAAGGCTTTGTGTTGGGCTAAGAGGGAAATAAACAAAACAAATCTAGATCTTGCTTATGTTTTCAGCAAAAGCCATTTATATGCAGTTCTTGTAGACCTGAACTGGCCCGTAAACAGAATTTTTGGTTTTACTCACTTTACTTTAAAACAGGCAGAACAGCTCCATCCAAATATTCCCTCAAGAAAAAAAAAATCTTTAGAGTAAATGAATCTGCTACAAGAAAGGGTGAAAATAAGGTGAGGAAACCAACAACTGAAATTATGATTTTGGATTTGCATAAATATTTCCAATGTTTTATGCAGAGCCATTTGGGGAAAAATATATAATCCAGCAATTCTGAGACCTGGAACTTCAAATAAGAAAACAAACGTTACACCAAACTACATGAGACTTGTCACAGAACAGCAAGAGATAAGAACTTTCTTTTTCAGATACAAATGAAAATGTGAAAGAAACAATTGTATTTTGCAAGGCTGCTGCACTCTGATTCTTTTGTTCCAAAACCCACCCCAAATGCACTCAGATGCTGCCACAAGAGCAGGAAAAGCACAAAAGTTCTATCCCAGTCTATACTTGAGAACTGATACAATGATACAGAAAACTCACTGGCTTTTGACTGCTCTAAGTACTGATGTTACAAATACTCTTGCTTCAGGCTTCATATACAGAAGGCCAACATCACGGGGAAGAAAGAAAAGAAAAACAAACCCAAAAAAATCAACAAAACCAGCAGCCCCTCTCACTGCCCACAGCAATCTCACATTTGTTTGTATATGGGAAGTTCTGTTCCAATAGATTGGAACAAAATGTTCAGCAAACCCAGTGTTTGCAGAAAGCCCTCGGAGTCTGTGCTGCTCACACACTGCTGACACCAGGCTGCTGGAAAATGCTCCCTGTACTGCCTGAGAGCAAATCCCACACCTCTCCCTGGGCAGGAACAGCAGCTCTGTTTGGGTCTGCAGTCAGATGTGTGGCCTGGCCTTCGAGAAATGCTCAGCTGAAATGTCTCAAGTGAAGCCCCCATAGTGGGCAAGGGTATTTCTAATTTTGCTGCCTGAAACACACTATGAAAACTTGCTCAATATAAATAAATGCCAATACAGGTATTGTTGCAATAGGGAAATTAAATCAAATTTCTGCTCCAAAACTGCAGACATTTAATGAAACAGATCACATCATCTCACAACATCTGTTTCAACAGTTCTACAAGGAGAAGGTGACTACACCCCCTCACTGCTACAAGCAACATTTCCCAGCTCTGCTAGATGAGAAAGTTACAAAGGAAAGTAATTTTTTTATTTGTTCTCCTTCATATCCTTAGAGATGACTCAGCCTAAAGTATTAAAATAGCAAATGGAGGTAAAAAGTAGAAGGTAGCTTTTCTAGCGTGACTGTGCTATTAACGATGAGATAGAAAAGCTATGCACATTCCCTAAGCATACACATTCCTAAAAAAAGTGAGAAAAACCCATTTTGCTCGTGTGTGATCACACACAGATTAATGACTATGGAAGGTAAGTCGAAGGGATGGTAAAAGAGCTTTTTCTACTCCGTTCTCCATCTTGAATTTATGGTGTATATGTAGACTTCATTTATTATCTTTAAAAATAGCCGAGAAACCACATTACGTAAAAAACCCAACATACAAATCACTATTAGTCATAATACTGGTCTAGTGGGCACAAAAACAGAAAAATCAAATTGACCTGCAGACACAGAGAATATTTAAATCATTCCTTTGGGCAGACTACCTGCAAAGGACTGAAACATTGGGAAACTGGAGAAAAAAGCTCACGACAAGAGGTCTGAACAGCAAGAAGCAACTTTTAATCTGTCTTTAACATGCCTAAATTGCCGTGTACAAAAGGAACATGGTTTCTGATGGGCAGATCTTGGTATTTGCTGAAAAAATGAAAACCACTAGGAAATTCTGAAATTTTGTAGCTGAAATGGGTTGGGTGTGAAAAAGGTTTTAAAAATAAAGAATGATAATGGGTTAAAGCATAGCAATCATGGGGGAAAAAAAACCCCAACCAGATAACAGGACAGGGAAAATTGCATCAAGCAGGAGAAAATGCCTAAATGTCAAATTGATATATGTCACAGAAATGCATCAATTCAGATGAATTTCTGTTTTAAAAAAAACCCAAAACTTTACACTCCTTAACATGCAGAGAGGAATAATGAGAACTTTCATTTAGAAATCCATGTTGTTCTTTGGCTGTTGTTTTTTTTAACCTTGAGACCTCACTGAATTTGAAGAATGGAATCATCTCAGTGAGTTCCAGCACATTCCTTTACACATTCATACATAGTCTCTAGCTGGATCACAGCATTAAAATAGGGATTCACAGAACACAAGGTCTATCTACATTTTCCTCCTCCAGCTCATAAGAAATAACAATAAATTCTTTAAGCAGAAGCATAGAATAGACTATACTAAGGTTTCTAAACCAATTTTCATTCTACTTCAAGTTGTGTGTGGAGGGAATTGGCTAATAGAAAGTCTTACACACAAAATCCATTACAGGAAGGCTCATTTCCCCAAAAGTGGGTCAGAAACAATTTCAACCTTGTTAACGGGATGGGGAAATGAACGCTGTTGAAACAAGCAATGCAAGAAAGATTTTAGAATCTTTGTTTTGCACCCAACCCCTAAGTTGAACAAACAAATTTTAAGGGATCAAAGCTAGCCTATTATGAAGCATAAAACTATCTCTGCTGAGAACCATAAATTATGTATGGAGCAGGCATATTTACCAGTGCTGCTAGTAATGCAGAACACCTCTGAATGAGCACTGACTGCTGAATGCCTCATGTTCTCTTATGATGAATTATGCAGGAAGCTCCAACACAACTATGCTAAGGTGCTGGAGTTCATGTACAGGAGTGCTTGAGAGCCATTGAATAAGCGGGAGACAAAAATATTACCTTTTTCCTTTTTTCCTTTTGCTCAGGCCCAACGTTTTGTGAAGAGCAATTGCCACTAACACAAAAATGAATATACTGAAAAAGCCAGACAAAATTGCCTTCTCCACATCCATTCCATTTTTTTTCTTCTCACCTACCTCCCCTCACCACATCTCCCTTCTTCGAGTGAAGCAGCTGCACAAAACTTGGAAGTACTGATTGCAGTGATGCACTAAATTCCATGAACAAAAAGAAGGCATTTGAGAATGCAAGACCCAGCATGGTAAGCCAATCTGAGTATTTCCTCCATCTTGAACAGGTAATTTAAAAAAAAAAAAAAAGAAGTATTGCATCCTTTTAAAATAACGATGGTTTCAGAATAGATTCATTTATAGTAAAGATGCCAAAGAATCTGAAATAGTAGGAAGAGTAGGGAATGTCCACATGGCCCAATGAGGCACAATGCACCAGCTCTTCCCTGCTCCGAGGCAGTGAGATCCATCTGTTCTACTGCTATCCATGTGCCTAGACTGCTTTGATGCTCAGCTATGCCCTAGCTGTACTATTTCTGATTCAACACCTAAGTTAGCATCTCTCCCTGGCTGCCTCACTGAACTCCACAAAGCAGTGTGAGAGCAGGCATTTTTAGCAGGCACAATCAAAACCAAGCGCAGGTTCTCCCATCCAAATCGGAAGCGCATAAGGAGACAGCAGTCTGTCATCTGGCTCATTCCAGAAGATTGGGAAATCAACCTAAATTCCCCCCACAGACAGTCATTGAGAGCCTGCTTGGTTACCTGATACATGTGTGGACACATGGAGCAGTTTATTATTTCCTAAAACAGAGGGATGAAAATCTGTAAGCAAGATACCAGATTCAACTCAAAATCTGCTGAAATATGCTTGATAACTTGCCTTAATCTGGTATATCATGGAAATACCAAGTGCAATTTTCCCCCAAATACTCAACAGTGTTTCTGACTCCATCAAAAATATCCTAGAATTGTACCATAGAATGTTTTGGGTTGGAAGGAACCTTAAAGAGCATCCAGCTCCAACCCTCCTGCCATGGGCAGGGACACCTTCCACTATCCCAGGATGCTCAGAGCTCCATCCAGCTGGCCTTGAACACTCCTAAGGATGGGGCAGCCACAGCTTCTCTCTGACAGTAAAGAATTTCCTCCTATCATCTAATCTAAAACTACCCTCTTTCAGATTGAAGCCTAATGGGTCTTCCCTTTTTATAAAAATGAGGGTCATATTTCCTTTTTTCCAGTCAGTGGGAACTTTACCACCTTGCCACAAATTCTAAAATATAATGCCTTTGCCACTTCATCTGTCAGTACCCTGAGGACCCATGGATATATAAAAATACTTTTCAGCCCTCGTGCTATTTGTGTTATCCAAAACCTTTTCTATTTATTTACAACTACACTCAAGTAAAAGTATATAATTTTCACCTTCTTTTCAAACTGAAGACACTGGTTTAACAGACTGCATTTTTTTCAAACTTCTCATTTAAAGCAGGTGGTTTAATTTTCAAATCTTCAGGGAAAAATATCCATCTTGGGCTGAAACTTTATCTGTCTCAATTCAGGAGAGAGGATTCCTTTTTTTCTCTTTAAGAAAGTTATAAACCTCATCCTGAAGTCTTTGAAGATGAAATGTATTTTCCCTATGCTCCTAACTTCAGCAATGGCCTAGAGACTTAACAGGAAAGTAGGTCATTAGAGTCCCAGATACTTTCTTTGACACAGCTAAATGACATTTCTTCTGGAATCCAAACGTCATTTTTGCCCTTTATTCTTAGAAAAATAGATGTCAATCCCCACTAGAAAACACTGCGATCATTACTTTTTGATAGAAAATTTAAATCAATGGAAAATAAAATAAGTTGGAGGTACTGCTTCTCTTCAGCTCCTGTTTCATATCAATTTTCTAGGCTTCCTGGGCTGCCCAAGTCTCTCTCAGCTGCCAGCCTCTTCTGTTCAAGAATTATTCCAAAGGTATGTAAGGCAGCATCTGCGCATTTTGGAGGCTCACAGAGTTCAGGATCGAAAAAAATTCTGCTTAGTTTCACACTGATTTAGAGAAAGAGCAAACCTATTTTAGTGAACTTTCATGCTACAATCTGACTTGCCACTGTAATGCATCCAACTGCCCTAAAAAGCATAATGACTGCATTTCCATACTGTAGATAAGGGAAACAGCAATGGCTGAAACTCAGAGCTCAACAGGTTTTAGGTCTAAATGGCTAATTTCAATCACAAGGCACTAGTTGAGAAGCCTTGTCTGTCACCCTCCTGACACCAGCCCAGATCTCTCCTCCAGCACTGCAGTTCCCCTTCTGAGAATCCCCAGCTCTCCCACACACATCTTGAGCATGGCTGGAAAATGTTTCAGATCGACTGGTGTTTTGTGGTTTTCCATCATGCTCCCCCAGCGTACACAATTTATGTCTAAACGAAGGTCACATCGCACACGCAATGAAACAAAACAAGAGAGCAACAGGGAAACAATGTGTTTGCAAATTAATTTGCCATGAACAGTCCAGTAAGTTCTATTTCAGAGGCCTCTTTAGCTACAAGGCCTTAATAGTTGAATGACAAGTGACAAAACAACATCAAAAATAGAAGAAAAAATATCACCAAAAACCCCTGGTGGTGGAAGGCCAGAGGATGGCTTACCAGAAAAAAATCTGAAATTCAAATCACTATGGAAGCTGGAAGACCTGGGCACCAGAAATACGGGTTAGTTTAATTGATATGTAAAATTTGTATAAGCATTTAATTTAAAATCCTCTCCCACCTAATTCGGTGCTATCTTCCTCCTCTCAGGAGTTCCTTCCTCCCATCTCCCTTCACACAGGCCTCACATCAAACTCTTGTTTTGCCCTTTCTGTAGCAGGCTTTGGCCAGAATTCAGGGAAAAGGTTTGGACAACCTGTCTTGTGAAAAACAGCAAGACACAGAATCTGTTTTCCTAGGAAGTAACTAGAGATATTAGAGAAGAAACAACCAACAAGTGAAATTCTAAGTAATTAAAAGGCCTCTTTTCTGCCCCAAACATGGACAAGGCCTCTTAAAGCCAGTCCAAACAGGAGAAACCTTATGCCAAGATCACAACAGATTCATTTATTGCCCATGAGAGAGGTAGATGGACTCTGTCCCATTTATATTGCATCTCAATACTACACTGTGCTTTGTACTTTTGCAACTTTGTTCCATGAGTTCAAAAACTTACGTTTTCAAGTCAATGCACCCTTTTAGCTATAATCTTGCATTCTGACAAGCCAAGTAAATGACCTGACATCCAAAATGTTAATCTCTGCTGGTCACTGGAACAGGTGTTGAGCTCCCCATGACTCTACCCCAAGCTGCTGACAGAATAACAAGTTGTGCCTCTGCAGGAACAGCAAGGCTGGTAGTGAGTGATGCTGCACATATTCAAAGAGGAGAAAAAAAAATTTAAAAAAAAATCATTTCTTGGCTGTCATGGATCACTGCGAAAACTCTACAACAAGGAGCATGCATGAATACCAAGAATTCCAAAAGGAAAGCTTTTATTATGTAAAATAATGCCATTAATGCCGGGGGGGGGGGATAAATAAAAATAAATAAATAAATAAATAATTTTAAAGTCCATCAATGAAATACTGATAAGTTAGAGCGTGACCAACAAGCAACCCAGAGGAATTATGGAATAGGATTTACAATACCTGTAGCAGATTGGAAGACTATAGAAGATAGACACAAGACACTTCAGGAATTAAATGCAAAATGGTGTGAAACCCAGGAAATGTCCAATAAAGTGTTTTAAGGATATATAAGTAGGCCAAATACAATACTACTGGTACATAGTTCAGTAATTGTATGTACTCAGTATACAGATCAAATAAAAAGACAACTACAAAGTGAATGAAAAATGACCAGCAGAACATTATAAGAAAAATGCAACCCCCTACCTATCAGGATATTATTATCTATTATTATGTAGTGTAGCTCTAATTGATGTGAGATTAGAATTAGTATTTTTTGTACCTCACTGCTTGCCTTTTTGCCACCACTAAACAGTATTACACTTGATAAATATCAGTTTCTTGACTCAAAAAATGCCAGTTAACAACTCCACCACCAAGACACTTTGTGTAGATTGGGAAGGATAAATCAATTTGTTCCCTGGAAATGACCAGGAAAAGGGGAAATCTAAAAGCATCCTTCATACAGAAGAAGGCTGATACATCTCACAGAAAGTGCTGGACAACCTTCAGGACTGCAGTAATAGAAATGAGAAAAAAATTCCCTTACACTTCGGGATTAAAAATTGAAACTTCAGCAATACCCAAAAATCTCATTAGCTGAGAACAACCGAGCAGGAAGAAGACACATTTTCTAATTTATCACTGGATGAGTATGAATGACCAATATGAAGCAGCTTCAAAGGAAGCAGTCACAGGAAAGTTGAACTATTTCTGGTAGATGTAGGAAGGCTGGATAGAAAAGATGGGGTGAATCCCAGGTAAAACATTGCAGACTTTTCAGCTCACTTCAGTCAACAGCAGCCAATTCACGCCATGACACACTGGAAAAATATCATCCTAGAAATAGAAGAGACTGAAAAAGATCTGGCTGTCTACCAAAATGAAGACTGGCAGAAGGAATTATAGTTATGTGCATTCCTCACAGAGATAAAAAATTACATGGGAGAAGATGTTTATAATTAAAGATAATCTTGACAAAAGAAAAAGTTCTGTGAATATGCTGCTTCTGGAAATGAGAAGAGCATACCTGTCGGTTGTAAGGGAAGGGTTCATGGTTTTCCTAATGAGAAAATCAGCTGAGGAGGAAGACAAACCAAAACCAAATCAACCAACCAACACCAAACAAAAATGAACAAATCCACAAACAAAATTCCACAGCTTTTCAGAAGAATGCAGACACAGAGGAGGAAATAGGCGATACCTCTAGAGATTGATCTTGATGATCAAGAATACCTCTTAGGGCTATTCCTGAATACCATTCACAATCTGCTTTTTAAAAACAGCCAAAGGGCTAAAATACTGTACCTCAAGAATTCAAGCAAATTCACGTCTTTTGGAAAACATGTAACATTTTTCAGGTAAGACTGACAACTTTACAGCCAAAATCTCTGACGTGACATCTTTTTCAGAGGAATTGTCACAGGAAATAATGCTTCGCCCCTCACAGAAGCCCTAAAGAAAGCAGAATTTATTTTTTCAAATGTAAAGTTATTAAAATAGTAGCCTCTAACCTGGAAAAATGACTGAATATATTTCGGAAGATATTTAGATCAGATCAAGAATATAGGAGGGCTATTTACAAGAGCATGTAGTGATATGACAAGGAGGAACGGCTTCAAATTGAAAGAGAGTAGGTTTAGTTCAGATATTAGGGAGAAATTCTGACCTTGCTAACTGCTGGTATCCCAAACCCCAGAAACTTATCTCAACAGAGCTCCAAGGCCCACTTTTCCTCCTGAGCTTTAGAAGAGAAAAAAAGCCAAAGATCGGGGGAATTCTATTATGTCTGCTCTGCAAAAGCATTTTTACTCGTCTGCCTACTGGGGAATATTTATTGTTGGAGTGGGATGGGTAGTCCATTACGATAATCATTACCAAAATTAAATTCTGTAAGAGAAGCCCAACCACGGGAGGAAAGCCCATTCATTCTATTCATTTCTGTACATAACATTATCTGAAAAGAGCGTTGAATTATTAGCTCATTAGTTTTATACACTTGTAAATTCCTAAAATGCAAATGGACATTAATGCAGGGATTGATATTCTCCCTTAATTTCAGAGCTGCTACTTGGAAAGCATTAGCTGACACATTTTACATTTCTGGAAATCAATGATGAATAAATGCAATAAATACTACTCCCCAAAACAAATGAAAACAGCTATTTCTGAAAGAAATTAAGGAATGAAACAAAGGGATTTCCAATAACAGACATTTTGAATGAAAAGGGAAAATACACAAAGAGAAAAAAAATTTGACCTTGAAAAACTCATAGTTATGTAGAATTGTTTCTAAAAGCAACAAGAATAAACAGTTTTTCTCCTGAAACACCACACACAGCACATAAAATGTATGCATATAGAAATAAGAATAACTAATAGAAAAAACACACAAATAGGAACATCACACCTCACAAAAGAAAAAGGGTTGCAGTACTCTCAGTAACTGCTAACAGAAGAGCAGCAAGTCTATGGGAAACCAGTTGGATTCATTCTGTATGCAAAGGTACTTCTATAAATCAGGAGTTTACAACCTTATCTTTGCTTGCGCCATTTACAGCAGCACAAGGAAAGCCAGAGTTTGGCAAACTGACAGTGGCTTTGGCAAACAGGCACATGGGGACCTGCAAAGCCTAGGAAGAACCTCCACTGCTGGCTGCTGCAAAGGATGACTGCCTTTGCAACCATCATGATTCATTCCTTTCCATCACCCTTTTTCCAGTGTTTCCCTCCCTCCTGACATCTACACTCAGTTTTACTTTGAGCTCCTTAATTCTCTTGCTCATTTCCCTTTGAAGGATTTTTGTCAAGTTACAGCATTTTAAAGACTTTTATCATATTCTTGAAACTTAGAAGACTTTCAAGTTGGAATCATGACTTTTAACGAGTAGGTCTCTAGGGAGCCCATGAACAGAATGCTGAAACAACAAATGAAAAGATCCAACATTTACAGTGTTTTGGGTTTTCTTTTTAATTACTAAATCTTATTAATCTATTAGCTAATATATTTTGGATCTGGATTGGATTTCATAGAATCACAGATTCATAGAATCAGGATCCTAAAATGGAAAACCTGAGGGGTTTTTTTTCCCAGGGTGCTGGTACTGACATACCTTGAGCTGCAGCAACCTGTAAAGAACAGGAACGGACTCGTTCATCTGTTTAGCTTTCTAAGAGACAGCAACAGCTTCCAAAACATAAATGGCAGAGGTTCCTTCTGAAATCTGCAATTATTTGCAATACTCCAGAGTTCTGGTTCTTTTATATGAGCTGAGAAGCTGCACAAAGGCAGTATGATATTGCTAGCTAGTTTTTATGAGATGAACTTCACTTTATTGTTTGGGTGTTCTGCAATTGGGTGAGTTGAGGATGTTAATTTAGAATGCACAATTTAAGGTGCATGGTAACAAACACTGACTGTTTCTTTCTCATTCATCTCTAATGGTCCACCAGATCTTGTGGTCAACAGATCAAGAATCATCCTGCAATCATCTCTAATCACACCAGATTTTTTGAAATAGTAGTGTATGAACAGCAGAGAAACAAAAACCCCTCCAAAGCACTCTGCTCAAGTCTTCTCCACTACCTTTCCTTTATATGCAGCCCATAATTAAAATGGGAGGAAGATCTTGAAGTTTTTAGCCCTTGAAAGAATCCCAGAGGAATGCTGAGCATAATGCTTCCTTGCAAAGAACTAGAGATCCCTATGAAACTACAGCAGAACACATGAAAAAGTCTTAGCTGATTTAGGCCTTTATTAGTCAACCAACAAACCAAGTTAGTATTAATATAAAACCACAAATGGTAGCAGTGATGGTGAATCCTCAGCCATTTAAACACTGTGTGTTTCACTGACTACTTAGAGTAAAATAAATTCTCTGAAGATCTGATCTCATACAGAGATTTAAGGAACAAATCTTGAGATCTGACCTAATGTGGAGAATCAGTGTAAGTCCTCTGGTTTTCAAAAGAGCTTTTGAGGAAAAAAATGTTCCTTATATTTAAAGCACTTTTTCCACCTCCTTTGGTTTTAAAAGCACACTGGAACAAAACGAAGCCTGAAAGAAAAGCCTGTATTTTCAAAAGTGTCTATAAACTGCTACAGAAAAATAAAAATCAGTGACCATGGGTTTACTATACATAACCTGTACACCAACTGTTACCTTTTCTCCTGTAGTTCAGTATTATTATCAAATCCCTTTTCTCTCTAACAAATTTTGGGGAAAAAAAAAAAAAACCCAAAAAACCCCAAACTTCAATAGAAGTTGAGAAATTTAGATATTTGGGACAAAGAAGTTGACAACCTGCCTCAGAGCAGCAGCTCCATCCAACTGCCAGCTATGAGGCACTCATGCCCAGCAATTCCATAGGACGTATAAAATATGATGAACATATTTTGGCAACTCATTATTTCCTTTTGACTGTGCCTAATCAACAGTCTAGACTCTGAAGCAAAGTGTTTTGTCTGACTGGAATCTGACAAATTACTCAACTGAGCCAGCACACAGCAATATGTGTCTGAAATGCACTGCACTGCCTTCAGAAATTCTTTGCAGATAGTCATAAGGGCTCAAGGCTCAAAACCATGACCAGATTTACAGCAGTACATCCATTCAAATAGCAAATAAAACAACCCCATTTCCAGCAGGGTTCTGTTCAAGTATGGCAAGCTCTCCTAAGACACTGCTTTGGACAGTCTCACATGCTTAACACCCAAATGAGGGCAGACAAATTGAAAAAAGAAAAAAGCAATCAGAACTCGTATTAGCCATTGTGGAGGGAAGAGTGGCCTATCTGAATGCTGGGGAATAAGAGCTGACAAAATGCTTTAGTCAGTGATAACCAGGTCCACCTCAGAATGGAACATCCTCCCTAGAGTCCCTCTCCCACAGCTGTGCTGCACTTCACAAGAGTGAAAACAACATTGTCCTTATTCCATCCCAAATTCTTCTAGGCTGGCTAAAAAACCCGTTCAGTCAATAAATGAGTGACATATTGGCTTAGTGTGAATGCCTTTCAAAAAGCACATGTTGACAGCAATAGCCTGCCCCTACAGATCCCATTTCAGGGGGGTTTTCTACTTTTCTTTGCTATTTTTGTGCTGTTAGAGCAGCTCTATTCCATAATGATCTGCAACTTTAATGAGTGTATTATATCAGCACAACTTTTACTAGCAGGCTTTTTACATCTGTTCCAAAAATAAAATAAAATGCATTAAAAGCAGTGAGAAGGACACACAGGGTTGTCAGACTGCTGCTTCCAGCACTGCTCTATCTAAAAATGAAAATCTGGTTCATGTTTTCTCAGTCTCCTTAGTGTGCAGCAGGACTTGGGACCTTGAATGGCAGAAGGGTTCTGGCAGGAACTACAATGGTGAGTGTTTGGAATGTGTATTTCCACAACATTGTGTGGAAATATCAACTCTCTCAATCCTGGAAAGATCTTACAGATGTAATTACAAAGGGTAAAGGGCAGTCAGCAACTTTGTAAAGAACTATTATCATCATTATGATTCCAGCTTTTTCCCTCTGAGGATCAGATGGAGTTTGTAAGGGGGAAAAAAAAAAAAAAAAAAAGACAGTAACATTGTGGGAATCTTCTAAAAAACTTCTAGAACTCAGGCAACTGCTTTCTCTCCCAAATCTCTTTTGACAAATAGCATATATATAAAACATAATTAAGCAGATATGCTTGATTTTTTTTTGAGATTCCAACAGAACTACGTTTTACATTATCTGATTCAAAACGAAACTGTTAAACAATCTGCTATCTTGATCTAATGTGAACATTTGCATTTAAGAGCACTATTTTTAAAAAAAACAACAAAACCCAATACAATTTTATATTTAAGCTTTCACAGTCCTTCTGCACTCTTAACGTGGTCATTTTTGAAACCTTTCCAAAACTTCCCTTTTTTGGTTTTTTTTTTTCCTCTGGGGACTGTCTTCACAGACAAGCATGAAATTTTGTTCTACATCACCACTTTCTTCCCCATCAGAAATGCTGAATATGAGAGAACTCTGACCCTTAACATCCATGAGAAATCATGGAGAAAAACTGAAATCCATATGTTTCAGCCTCAGAAGTTTAATCAGTGGACAGGATTTAATCCATGGAGGAAAGCACTGGACCTCAGACTTTACTGCTGGAAGCAGTGACTAAATACAGGGGAGGAAATACCAAAGAGACAGTAAAGGAATGGTTATTAAGGCTACATTGGCTTTGTTGTTCTCTCAGAAAGTACAATCACTTATAAATACTAAATGTGCTTTTAATACCTTAAAGTGACATATGAAAATTCTACCTTTAGAAGTTGAAACTGTATTTTGAATAAAACCATCATAAGATTTTAAAAAGAAGAGCTCCTTTGCTTCAATAGCACTAGAATATCTGAAAAAGTTCAATCGGGCTTCAGATCACACTATGCTTCTACAACAGTCTTGGCAAGCTTTTTGTAATGACCTTGTAGTAGAGGTGGAATATGACAGGTTTTTATTTCTACATGTCTCAGGGGTGAAAGCTTATAACCATAAATAAATGCTCTTCCAAACTACTGATTTATGGAGTCTCCCTAGGCTCTATATTGGATTCACACTTTCAACATCTATACACTTCCACTTGTTTGCAATTTTTGCTGTAATATGTTGCAGAGTGTCATTTTTGCAGATGATACCCTGAGTTATCTCTTCCTCAATAAAAAAAGCAACAGTAAAGCCAATGCCTGACGGATGTCAATAACTGAATAGCTGAGAACTGTGTGAAGATAATGCAAATAAGACAAATAGCAATGTTTGGGTCTCCTTTGTGTACATTTATTTCATCCTGCTCCTTACATGGACAGATGCTGTGTTACTTGATTCTATGACAATCTTCTGAATGAGAAATATATTTGGCTAATTACATGTCCTGAAGAAAGGACTTAAACTGGTAGGTTTAGACCCTGTAGGTCTTTCAATTATGTTGACAAGTTCTGGTCAACACAATTTATCCTGGTTTGTATGGTTTTCAGTCAAAACTTTGGAATGAATGAAACTTAGTCTTTACCTATGTATTTACAAATACATAGAACACACATAATAAACGTTATCATGTGCTGTAAGAAAATCAAAGAGATGGTTGGGTAGAACACAACCAATGATGAAGATCTGGTGAAGTCCTGAGAAAAAAATTGATTGCTAACTAAAAGATAACATGAGTAATTGCACAACTATCCAGGCAATAACAGAGTATATTTGTACAACATTCTTCACAGAAGCCCTCCTGATTTAAGCTTCAAATAAGCTGATACCAATTTCATTGACATAATGAGAACAAACAAAATAAATCAAGTGAATCAAGTCCAGAGTGATCTTTGCCTCCTGGATAAGATGCTTTTAGACAGTGCATCAACTACTGTGATGATTTATATTACAGACTGAGATGTATGCCTTAAGTAGCATTGTTAAAACTTAATTTAATCTTATGTTTCTGAAGGAGAATCAGTCTCCTCTTTTAAAAGTAAGGCAGAAAAAATATAATTCTACATTTGTAGGACAAATGACTGAAAGAAAAAAATGGTTTTCCATGGTACTCAAAGATAAAGAGAGTTTCTTTAGGATACAGATGCAATACAAGTCAAGAAAAAGACACAAATCAAAACCCCCCTGGATATCCAAAAGGCTACCAAAAAAATAGTCCTGTTACATCCAGCTTGTGAGGCAAGTGAGATGGAGTTCAAGGCACTTACAGTACTTAAAACTTTAATTGCAAAAATAGAAAAAATCTTGAAGGTATGTCCCATTAAAGGGACATCCCCAAGAACCATCAGAAGTACAGATTTTATGCCAGGTTTTGAGACAGAATATAGCACTGTGTGGGTACTACAGTAGCACTATGATATGAATGGTATTTCTACTGAGAATAAAACTAATAATAGAGCTTCACACACAGCTAAAATGGGGGAAAGAAGTGGCATAAATAGCTACCAATCCAACACATTTTTATATAGACTGGATAGTATGAATCCTGCAATATTAAAGCTGTCATGTCTTCCCCTCTGCTAAAAGTCTCTTCTTGGGATTTAGGAATCTTCTTGGAAATGTCACCAGATGATAAGAGATCTTTCTGGAGGCCTTGCTTTCCCCTCCTGCAACAGTAGTTGGCCTTTATACTCTCTTCTCTTTACAAGAAGCTGCCATAGCAATCTTCAGTATTCCCAATTAAAAAAAAAAAAAAAAACCACAAAAACAACAAACCAAACCAAAAAACCCACCACCACCACCAAAAAGAGACATCAAACAAATAAAAAACCAACAAACACCACCACCAAAATTATCAGCAATTCCAGTTTGTACTTTTAGGGGTTTAAAGCCAATTGCCCAACTACAGGAGGTTTAGGGCAGATCTGGCAATAGCTCTTTAATAGCAGATGACACAGAGTGTGTCCAAGAAGTGAAAATGAGGAGTCCAAAACTTCATTCCTCAACAAATTACATTTGAATGAAGACCCTTGGCCCTCTCTTCCACTTGCTGGCTGAAAATTGACACATTTTTAGCAGATCTGGTACGACAACTGAGGCTGGAAACCATTGTTAACTGCTGCCAGAATATATCTGCAACAATATTGTCCCAAAAAATGTCACAATAGCCCTTCCTGACAGGTCAAGCAGTCATCAAACTGTGCTCTGCTGGAGGAAATGTTCATTTGTAGAGATTGAGTTAAACAAATCTCATCTGGTACATTAAGAAATGGTCCTTAAAATATTCATGCACTAAAAAAAAAAACCCCTCTGATAGTCTAAGATTTTCAGGTGGCATCTTTGATTTCTACTTCATCCAATTAAGTGCTATAAATGCCCATTTTCATGTTTCATTTTTTCCCCCTACCCTTTCAAATCCTTCTGATCTAGACTTCTTGGAAACATCCCAAGTATTCTGTCCATGAGTATCCCGTGGCAGCATCTGCCCGAGGTAGTCCAAAGCAAGATCTGTCCTTCTACGCAAAACCCGAGTATTTGCCCTCTATGGACACCACAAAAGATTTCCTGCAGCTTCTTCTAGGCAATCAAAAGTCTAAGAAAAGAAAACCATGGTAAAATCAAGCCATCATAGTGCAAATCTACCCTGGAGCTGTGAAATCCTTGAGATACTTCAATTTGACTGGAAGGCTCAGAGCAAACAGACATAAGTGGGTTTTACTTACGCGGCAGCTCGGTCCAAATGACCTGCAGACCAGACGACCTTTCAACCCAAATTGATTCTAAGTGCCACAAAGCAAGGCTAAAGTAGAGAGTTCAACAGCTGCTTTACAGCACTTAATACAAGCAGTGTTCAACAAAGCCTGAGAAAATACTTGAGGAAATAGCACTGGATGCAATGTTTGAGAGCAAAGGCTCTGGTGTTCAGTTTACAGACAAAGCCACAAGGAGGGGGAGGGAAGTGGAGACCAGCAGGAGTTTTCCCATGCTAACAATGCACAAACAAAAGACAGGTGATCCCACAGAATATCGCTTCACAATGTGCTCTGGAACCCTCAGATCTCAGGGCAGGCGTGAGGTCAACTGTGCCTCGCTGAAAATGGCAGCGCAAATTCCAGACTTTCAGAAAGGAAAGATGAAGATCCATACAAGGGAGCAAAGAGATAAAGGAGTGCTGGATTTCTTATTGTAAGTGCCAAAAGAAAAACTCCTCCTGAGAATTCTCTCAGTTGTGAATTGATGTTTCCAGTGCCATATCAGAGAACTGTTTGCCAGCTAAGTGTTGCACTTTCAAAAGGAGGAACAGACCCTTCTTGACTGCTTAGACAGAGCAATGAGAAAAGCACTGAGGCATCATCTACTTTATGCCTTCCACCACAGGAGATTATAAAATGGGTCCTGTGATTTTGGTAAAAGACAGAGCTATTGCAGGACTGAATTCCTTGTGGATATTGGGTACTTTAATCACAGTGCTGTTCAGCTCTGAAGGAAAAGCTAAGGACTTCTTGAAGGCACTGTGCAACTGAGCAAGAGATCTCCAAAGATAATGCAGATCACCATGTCAAACCTTGTTCAGGATATACAGTTTTGGTTGTGCATCCAATATGCATGTGCACTTCTGAAATAAGGGTGGGTTAATGTTCACAGATGAGTGTGACCCATGAGTAATTCTGACTCATTCCATAATTCCTGTGCCTCCAGGGCAGTTTCTGTTTGAACAGCAATATATGGGTATATCAAGTAATCACTGAATACCAATGAGATTGTGTTTATTTGTGCCGAAAAATCGCTTCTGTGGATGTGTTTTGGTTTGGGCTTTTTTTGTTAATTATGAAGGTCTTAAAGTCTTGACCCACGGTTACACAGCATCACAGCTGAATACATAACAGTACAGAAAGGAGTAAAGCAAATTTCAAAGCATGCATAGGCAAATATACGAATTGGGCTTTATTCACTCCCCTCATTCATATCATCCAATGCATGCAAAGTTTCTGAGAAAGATCTTATAAAAAGCCATGCAAGGGTTTAAAAAAAAAAAAAAGACAAACCTGAGCTGTATTTTAATTATTGATTTAATTATTCTAATATGTAAACACCCTCAACTGGCTGTGTTTTCTTGGATTATTATTACTCTTCTACAACCTCAAGCTAAGCAATGTATATGATTAAACTTTGCAAACACTGTGAATCAACTTCCAAAATACATGTAAATTAGTACAGATTTTTGCGTTAAAATCTGATTCTTAATTACCAGAAAACTCAAATATATCTACCAGAAATAATATTAAAATTTTAGTAAAACACATATTTTCATGATTATCTATGAAAATATGCCTTCCTACATATAAATTCATATGAATATGTAGATATAAACACGTATGCATCAATTTATGTGTATCTGTAAATCAAAATACACCCCTCAGGTTACATTTGCTGCATCACTGCTTCGTTGAAATTCAGGAAATGGTTTACAGCACTGCTGACCTTACATGATTAGTTCTGAAAGGTTTACTTCTTTGTCACACTGATTTGTGGCAATCACCTTGCTGCTCTGAAGCCATAAATCTCTGCAGATATCATAGTATGCCTTTCTAGATATTGGTATGCTATCAGGAACAGTGATGATCATTTATACTAGTGTGAAAAGACAGGGAATGCTTAGGAGACACTTAGGAGTTCATTGTTCTCTGTTCAGATATTTATGACTATGACTAGAGATAAAAAATATAAATTACATTAACATATTTATGAGCATTTTTATGCAATATCTTCATTTCGATTAAAATGCCATCAATATCTCTACATTACCATAATGCAAGTCAGAAATCTAACCACAATGCACTTAGTTTTATCTTTTTTTTCCTAAAAAACTTCCCAAATTAAAGCAATTAACAAAATACAGCATGAGCATTGCTGATTGTTAAACAATGCACTTAGGTGCAATTACGAAATTGTAAAGAACTAATCTATCACACCATAGAACCTAAAGAGATTTTTCTTTGTTTGGAGAAGCAGAAACAACCTTATGAGAAAATGCGTGGGCTGCAGAACCATGCAATGCAAATTGAAGGGTGCAGGCAGAGACTCACCTCTAGATTTGCTCTTTGTAGCAGCCACTGGAAGCAAGGAAAAGATTGCACAAGAAGAAGAGAACAAAGATAGATTAGACAGAAGTTTGAGCAAGCAAGAACACAGAGAAACTTCATCGCTATCGATTCAAAGCTAACAAACACCGTTTCTAAGATTATTTGACCTATTTATTAGAGACACTGCTGTGCTGGGAGATAGTTCAGATCTATGATTCTGTCAGAAAGCCTGTGTTGAGAAGTTAGAACATACACCAGAGCACACACTCAAAAAAGCATGGGGAGGAGTGCAGGAAAATCATGGATCATTAGTCACAAGTAGGTGAGAACATATGCACACACGTTAGTGAATTCTGAAAGCACAGTTTGCCTTGCCAAAAGTACCTCCTGAAATACCTAAATCTTATATCATCCCCTTGCTCCTATTTCTTGAAACATCATTCTTGTCAGAAGCTGACACAAACAGACATTGGTTAATCTGCAGATACTCCAATGATTTATAATCTCCTATGTGATAATTTTTTCCTTCGTTGAAGCCTATATCTTCAGATTGTTCTTGCACCCTAAGGGAGCATGCAAACCAAAAGGAATAAATAATATTTTAACCAACATTGACCAGTGCTCAGACTCAGAGAAAAAGGGACAGACACTGCTACACCCTTCCTTCAGCATCCTGAATTCCTACAGCTCCATGCTGGTAGCTTAGCTCTTCATGCCCAACAGGGTAACAAAAACAAAGACAGGAGCTTAAAATGTTTCACTAACAACCACTCTACCACCAAAATAAACAGAACCATTATTTTCTGTTTTCTGAGGCTCAGGGACAATGTTGTTGAAAAACAGTAATACTCAGAACCCAAAATTGGAATAGAAACACTCTGATAATGGAATTAATTAAATTACACAATAAGATGCTATACACACCCCTCTAAACTCTCAAATGCACTCCGAAAAGGTGATCACATTTTCAAGAGCATCTCCACAAAAAAAGGCACCTCAGAAAAAAAAAAAAAAAAAACCAAAACCCAAATTATGTAATTCCTCTTCTGCTGGCCCTTCTTGTAAGGCAGAATTACATTAACGATTCAAAGGCAGCTATACTTGAGACCCAAAGACATGAAAGAAAAGGAGAAAGACCAAACCCTTTTCTGGTTTCTTTGCTTCTCTTGTTGTCATCTAAAAGATTTGTTGGTTTGGTTTTTTATTCTCCTTTTGATCTGGTGTCTCACCAGTCAGTCTTTACTAAGACAAGAAAGGAGTGCACAGCAGTGAAGGCCAAGTTGTCACATATGAAGAAATTGTTGAAAACCTGTAAATTTTAACTTTATGAATGCATCAAAACATCAGCTCCCTAGCTGCCCTTTTTTCCCTTTTTTTTTAAATTTCTTCACTCATCCCTCCTTAACTTCCAGATTCACCATTGTAACCTGTAAATATTCTTGTGGCAGTGAAAACACCACAAAAACCCCAATCTCATCATGTCTGCACTCAGCATTGCTCTGTGAAACATCTCTGCTTCGGGGAAGTACAAGGAGTGCAGGTGCTTCTGCAGAGCTCTTTCCACAGGGCTGTTTAACAAGACACATTCACCTGCAAACTGCCCGTAAACCTCACACGCGCCAAAAACCGCTTGTGCAGTAAACAAAATTAATGATGCCATTCTAATTTTATAAGAAGTGAACAGTTTCTCCTTCATGCAAACCTAAGTTGATAATGAATGCGCTGAGTTCATCAACCTGTTCATTTTCTTACGCTTCCCCTTCCTTTCCAGTCCTGAGAATTGCATCTACATGAATGTATTATCACTTCTAGCCAGAATATTCACATAAACTTAACAGAGGTCTGGAGAAAACACCATCTCCCTGTCCCCAACAGAAATTTAAAAGCGGCTTTGTACTTAAACAGAATGAAACAGATATATATTTGTGTGTGTATATATACAAATACATATATTAAAAAACATACTTTAATTGTTCAGAATATATATACACACCCTTATATGCATATGTAAGTGATATAATTTATGTGTATGAATATATATATGCATATATATTAAAAGAATCCCCACATTCTATGATGAGACAGCTTTATTTTGAAGCACGTGCACTAGGCAGAGAATTATTACCCATCAGTAAATAAAGAAAAGATATAAATGAGGTTGTACATTATAATTGGAAGTAGGACAGGTTACTAGGCTTGTTAGGCCAATTATAACTCTCTGCAAATCCACTAATAGAGGACTAGATGACAGTAACCTTCTTAAAAATGTCATGTTCAATACTTGTAAGTTTTCCCATTGACAGCATGGTCCAATTACAAGTCAATTCATAAAGTTCAAACTGCACAACAGCCAAATTAGCTGAAAATGGTCTTTTAAAATATAATTCTGCCTGCTGAAGGCAACTAGCTGGAGCTGTTTCCACCTTTTTGATACCTAGCATGGGGGAAAATTCTCTTTCATGGCTATCACTGAGGTAAGTTTCCCTTTTTTTTTTCAGAGGTGAAAGAATTTTCCTCTCTCCCCTCTTTACTCTCCTTATCACTCTGTATAGAGAAGACAATTTTCAACCTATATCCATTATGTTTGAAATATTTTATCCACCTATTATTATGACATGAAAAGCCACAGAAGACAAGCACAGATAAACGTTTCAAATGAGCATCATCAAGACTGAAATTTAGCAGAGGGGAGCTGAGATCTTGGTTGGAGCACCAAATATAGGAAAACTCAGCTTTTTATGCCACTGATGTCACTGACAAAAGACCTGCAGGTTTCAACAAACATTGCAGTCACAGAGACCACTTTTGCTTCAAACCTTCAGTAAGTCAGTTGATTTATCCACATTTCACATAACACATTTTATTTTCCCCTATCTGGAGACTTCCTTGCTTGCTGATTAAAGAAATAAACTCTTCAAGGCAGTAAGTCTCCCTTGCCTCCAGACAGCATACATGTAGGACTCTGATTTGAAACTTCTATAATACAAATAAAATGGCTTAGGACTGCCCAGTAATAGTTTTTGGGTACAATGCAACCCAAAATCTGGCATTTGCTATATATGGCTGGTACACTTTATTTCTCTAAATTGAGAAGCCAATCAGGAAAAGGATAAAAAGGAAAGACAATGATTTCTAATATTTCCCTATGTTCAGGGATATCTGCAAAAAAAACATTTAGTAGGGCATGTTTCATTAGTTATTCTGTCTTGTCCTTCTTAGGAAAATTATTCTGCACAGGGAGGCATACCACAGCCAAGTGTGAACAGTGACCTTCTTGGAATTTAAGAAAAAATTTTAAAGACCAGAGAAGAAAGAAAGACAAAGTAGGAAGAAAGACCATATTTTCAGAAGTCAGGTTGAAAGGCATGACAGAGCTACTAGATTTCTAGGTAAGGCTGAGAAATAAATCTCTTCTATTTTCTCTAGCAAGGTGAAACAGTATTGTATTTTCTGAAGGCTTTTGTGGTCACAGCATATGTAAAACAAAAGGGTTGGCCACCAGGGAAAGGTCTGTGAGTGAGGAGATCACAGAACAGCAAGAAGTCAAGGTCAGTGATCCCAGGGGAGTCCCACTAGGAGAGATATGGAAAGGGGAAAAAAACTGTGCTAAGTCCTTCATCGTGGCAGCTAAATTTCAGAGAACTGATGTTTTTAGGGCATTTTTAAATCGGAAAAGGAATCCTGCCGTAGCTGTGCTGCTGAAACAATCCTTTTAAAAATCATTGCCTGAATGTAAAAACCTAGATTCAAATTTCAAAAACCCTAATATACCCTTGCTCTCAAATATCAATAATATATTGTGCTTTATTTTCTGTGATACATCTTTCTGACTTCTTGCTTTTTGTATGCCAACAATTGTTAAATTACATTCTTTGATAAATGGTGGCTACAAGTTGTTCAATATTTTCTCCACACTCAGCTGTCTCTACGCTGTTCAATTTTGTAGACACTTTTAGACAGATTTGATATAGCTTTTATTTTATTTTTCTCTTATATGTGATTTATTATTCGATTTGGAGTTTTCTGTTTTGTCTTTGGAGAAAACCACATCCATCCAATTACTTCAATAGCTCAATAAAAATAAAAAAAGGGAAAAAGTATTTCCCCCAGATATCCAGCTAACCTGAACTTTTATTTCAAAAAATAAGGGGAGAGAAAAAGGGAAGTGAAAGATTTGAGGTCAGTCCTGTTCTCATATCACCTATTACATGCACTAAGATTGCACAGAGGACAAAAACAGCATAATATTTCAATGGTGTAATGACTAAATATTCAAGAAAAAAACAAGATGAAGGTCACATTCATAAAGTACATTGAACTGATTTTCTTCTGAATGCAGTAACGCACAGTTCCAGCAATTCTGGAGGTCCTCTCATCTTCAATAAAAAAAATTAACACAGTATCAGTCCGATGGACGCATTTATTCATCTGTATTTTTACTCCAGTCTTAAAACCTTTTATGATCATGGACTATGAAAAATTATTAGAGAAGCAGCATAAATAAACATCCCCCACCCCACAAAATAAAAGGAAAACAAGAACAACAAAACCTATGCAGCCCTGCTCCCCAACATATCCAACATGTAATTCAGATTTCCAGTTTTGAAAAGAAACCTAATCATTTTTACTCTGCCTAAATTTAGAATTTTCTTTTTAATTTTAGGGTGATGATGATGATGATGACAACAACTGCATTTTTTCCCTTTGGATAAACTGAGGGATTATCACTGATCATTTAGGTCACCTAAATGCCAGCTCTGAATCTCTGACTGGAAAAGCTCCTCTGTGTGACAGAAGGCCTTAGCAGGATCATTTCCTCCAGAAAATAATGCAAATTATTAGGCTCTCACAGGCTAGAGACCCATTGAAACAAAGAAAACCACATGTGCTGCAATGCAGAATGCTTCCCACCCTCCTTTCCAAAACCATCATTTTCCAAAAGCCACTGAAGGAGAAACTAACCACCACCATCACCTGAAATTCATGGCGGGAATTTGAGTCCCCTGAATTCAGGAAGATATTGCTGCTTAGACTTGAAAAATGGCCAAGAGATGACACAGAAACATGGGATCTTGGGAGTTATTTCAGCTTTGACTATAGTTTTAAAAAAACCTAGATACTTTGGCATACATAAATTTGTTTACTTATGATTTTCTGATCTTTCCCTTGATTACTATTATTGCTACTCTTTTTCATTTTGTAGTTAATATTATTTTTATACCTAAGTTCTGCACACTCTTCTCACGGAGATTCCTAAAATATCAGATAGTGGCATTTACAGATAGAATCAGAATGCACATATTCCTAGAGAAGCCCTCCTCTCTTTATTTATATAACCATTAAAAATCTGTGCAGTCATGCATACGCAACTAAATGGAATCCAAACATGCGAACATCTTTTATTCTATTTATTCTGTGTTCTATCTCTGCCTCATTCTACTGACAACACAAGTTCCTAAAATTACATAAGGCAATTTCCCTCAGAAGCACAGAATAGTCTTGAAGATGCAAACTGAAAAAAGGACCAAAACGCAAACTGGAAGGGTTATGATGACGTCAACTACTGCATCCTGTGGTTTTGAGGCACCATGAATTACCTTTGGACCCCTCCAAACAGGTTGCCTAATATAATGTTAAAACCTTTGGTGATGGGGACTTCAAAAGCTCTCCAGGTCATCTCTTTCAGTGCACAGTTGTCCCTCTCAATGATAAATTTGATAAATTGTTTTGCTGATGTATAACTTAACCACTATATGTAAGAGACTGGTGCAATTCCTTCACCCTTCTCCTACCTTCCAGGAGTTCAAATTACAAAATGCATACTTCTTTAATGTAACTCTTTGTAAACCTGAAGATTTATTATTTCTCTTCTGTGTTTAAAAATAACCTGAACTTTCATAATGTAATTTTCCAACTTCCACCTTATAGCCTTCCTTAGTTTTAAAAGCACGTCTAAATTATCACAAGCAATAACATTTATTACGCAATACTAATCATGAAATATCGAAAAAGATGCACCTCCATATTCTTTCTGAAAAGTAGGGTATAAATATAGTAATTTTGTTCTCAATACTCATTATGACTGGCATGATGGAGATCAGCAGAACCATCTTATAATCTAAACATCACTAGAGTTCAGGATTCCAGCTGCAGCTGATTCACATTAGCAGCTGGAAACACATAACTCAGGATATTACCACAAAGTGAAAATAGAAGATGGATATAATAATGCCCTAAGGGCTTCTTTTAAAGGCATTGAGGTAAGACCATTTGCTGCCCCAAAATGCCAACTTCATGTAGGTTTTAATGCAGCTGGACATGTAACTTCCACAAGCAATGCAAGGTGCAACTAAGCAATTTTATCATAAGCTGACTGCTATAAAACATCAGAGAAATTTGACTTGCAAATCAATAATTTACTTTATGAAGAAGCGTAAGTACAATTTTTATATTTCATTTTACCAAGCTAACAGAATGTTTTAAGAAGTCTGTATAAAGACAACTCTGGAGCAGAAAAATTAAGGCTGTAAGCATGGTTGTGTCAGGCAGAGATACAAATATTCAGTTCTGCCCTCATATCTTTTCACAGTTACCTCAAAACTTAAAACAAATATTTAAAAAGCTTTGATATTCATTCATCTCCTCAAAAAAGCTATCAAAAGTGTTCATCATACAGCATGTGCCATACACACAAACTCACCCAGCCTCTGTGTTTTTGTCAGGTCTGCAGAATAAATAGGAAAAGATCCTACCTGGAAACACTTAGCAAAAATACTTCGCCAAAAACTGTCTCTCATCAGGTAACTCTGATTGGGCACAGACAGTGAGCTTCTGTTTCTTTTACCATCTGCAGATCAAAACATGCAAAACACCTCAAACCATGCCTTGTCCATTCTGCCCAATCCAAGAGCAACCTGTGATGTTCAGGTCTCATGTAGGTTTGTTTTTTTGATGAAGTATATGCCAAACTATGTTATTACAAACAGAAATTTCCTGCATCTGTTATGCTCATATACATTGCTTTCTAATCACTGTCTACAGGTCTGATAACTCACAAAAGTTTAAGGGTTCTTGAATTTGAAGGAGCGAGGCAGGCATACAAACAGCTGTGGTTCCCCTTATGTTACCTCTGCTTACAAATAAATCATCTACTGGAAGCCCTTAGATGGTTTTGAAAAGGCAGCTGGTGGGTTTTGCACGGTTATTTTTCCTATTAATTTTATTTTTTGACAATTATAGCCCTTGGTATCTCTGTGTAAGAAGTGTTACACCTCACAACCACAAAAATCATCTCCATGAAATGCTTTCTTAATAAGATTACTTTATGTATTAAGGGCCACTGGGGCAACACTTGAAGCATGTGGAAACAAGCACACATCTTAAAGGACAGACAATTAAAACCTTAAACAGAAAAAATATATTTTTTAAATTCCCCAAATATTATCAATTTAGACTTTTCCAGAAGCTACTAGACAAACTTAGGTAGCTGACAATACTGATGAAAAAATAACATAAAAAATTCAGTGCAGAGATAAAACAAATGGATTTTCTTAGGTTTAAATGTGCTAAATCCAAGCACTTCTTCAATGGAAGAATGAGAATTTCAGATCTATTAGCAAACCAACCACGGTATTTTGTTAAGATCCCTAAATTAAAAACAAACAAACAAATGAAAGAAACAAAACCCCTTACACCAAAATTGTGCTAACCACAGTCAAACGACTGTTTCAAATACACACTCTGTCATTTAACTTCAGAAACATGGCAGGAAAACACATTGTATTCCACGTGATTTATTTATGGCATCTATCTCAGTTTGGATAATATGGGACATAAGGTGAATCTTTAAACTCTATAATAATGTTATGAGTGAAGTAACATAAAAAAGAAGAAAACCAAAACTCTTGCCTTTTTAGCATGATTAACTGGGGTTTTTCCTACATTTTCTTAAAACTTACAGAAAAGCAAGTAAATTGAAAAACAAAAATAGTGCATGCCATACCCAAAGTTCAAATATTTGACTGCAATCTATCATCTGCTATTCATAATCATGCCAAAGATAAGGCTAACTATTATCTTTTTCCTTGTATGTTGTTTTACAACAAAGGACTCCAAAGTTTGAAACAGAAAAGTTGCAATACCACTCCATTTAGTCAGCCAGTATCAAATGTGAAGCCTACTAGTGCTGTTAAGGTGAAAAGCTGCTTTGGCAAAACTTACTAAGCTGGACTTACTTTTGTAGATTGGGTGAGACATGTAAATGAGGAATTATTTTTACAGGAATGCTCTGCCCAGAGATAAATTTCATCCTTACTATTGATCTTTCTGACCTGACACAATCTTTCATTGCATATCTGAAATTTTACCTGACTACATGTGTTAACTTAGCAATCAACTACTCATTTAAAAAAAAAACAAACAAAAAAAACCCCAAACATAAAGAAAACTCCAAACCCTTCTGCAAGCTCTGCTGCTTTGGCAGAATGAAAAAAGGAAAGACTGAAGAATTCTGGCTTTTATGCAGTACAGGATCTTTAAAAACTGAGTCTAGGACAGGTAGCAAGTTAATATGTGAAGCTGAATTGAAAATTATAGATGAGCAAAAGAAAAATTCAAGTTTTTCAACATCAACAAGAAAAATTAAAGAAACACAGACGTGAAAAAGAAATGTGTACAGTCAATTGAAAATGAAAATTGATAATGTGGAAAGATAAGACGGAATACTTCTGAGAATCCTCTGAGTAATATCAAATATTTTAGGAAATTAAAGACAGTAAGTATAGTCAGAGTGACTACAGAAAATCATGTGATTCTTGGGGCAACTCTCTTAATTAAGACTTAGGAACTAAACTATTCTTACTACTCCTACAATGGTAAATGTGTTATGGTAAAGAAATAATTGGTATATATTTCTGAACTGCACAGCAGCTGCATGTTGAGTTTTCATAGCACTTTGACTCACAATGTGAGTTCTGTAACACCCTGGAAGGACATTTATCAGACAAATCATTACTCACAGTATTGCTCGATGATGCAATCTGAAATCCTACTGAAAAACAGACAAAAAAATCCCCAAATGGACACACACACACGCCCTACCCCTCACTCCCCCAGACACCAAACTAGTCTGCAAGGCAAGCAAACAAGTCACTACAGGGTATTTCTAACTCATTCCTCAACATCTCTGCCCACATGCGTCTTCTAGGCAACATTATTAGACAATTTCACTGAGCTAAACAAGCACACAGGCTCCCTTTAGAGCAGAATTGTGTTTATATACAGTGTTTAGCTTCCATCACCACTGGAAAGGGAGGAAATATTTTGGAATGCCACCCGTTTGTAGCACAGACATTGCACAATAAAAGATACTGAGCGAAAGAACGCAGAAAGGAGGGTGGTGCTGCTATTTTTGGTTGTCAGTGCTCAGCCCAGAGACACTCAGAGTTCAGTGAATGAGCACAGCACAAACTCCAGCTGTGAACAAGTGCCCTGCAAGAGTCAACTAGGTCCTTAGCAACTAAGTGCACAGCTCACTAAATTATATATACAGGCATGTTCGTGCCTTGCACACCTCTTGGAGCCCACCAGAGCAGGCAGGAACAGCAGAACATCCCCATTCTTATCCAAGGAAACCAAAGGAGCCTTTCAGGGCCACTCCTGATCATCTCATCCACCCAACCCTTTCAAATTCAGCACAATTCTTGCAGTTTAGAAGAAGTGTGCTCACACAGTCACAGCATAAATAGAAACTGGCAACACAACTATGACTACTCCTCCTTAAAAACCTCATACGCCTTCTCTTCAAAGAGATTTATGAATAATGGAAACTAAATAATTCATGGCACTGCAGATGCCAGTCCAAATAGCCTCTTCCTTTTTAAGGTTTCAGTTTGTAGATGTGTGATCAAAAGCCTTCATCAGTCATGATAGTGGCATTTGTACTCAGTCCAAACAAACCGTATTTGCATCTGAATGTTTTTCGCTGAAATGAGAGATGTACCACGCAAGCCAAGTTCCAACCAAAAGGCGTTTTATGCTATTTAAATTCAGTCAAATTAAGGGCTGAATGCAACCTAAAAGGTCTACTCTCAGAGCAGTAATTTGACACATCATAAATAAGAGGCGTGTTTTTGTTAAGAGGGCCTCAGCACTTGTCTGAAAATTTTACACAGCATCTTAGCAGCACTGCCTCTTGAAGGATAATAGAGGAAAATCCTGCACATAAAGTAAGGAAATAAACAGAAAACCCACTGGCAAGTAATGCAAAAACTCATACACAGTTATGCGAAATCACAGAATGGTTTAGGTTGGGAAAGACCTCTGAGATTGAGTCCAGCCTTTAAAATCAAGTAGGCAAAGGCAGCTGCTCTGTGAAGGCAACTCTAACATGAAAGAACTTGCCACTACATTTTTAAGCTAATAGCTACACCTCAGACACCAAATTCCCACTCTGTTTTAATAATCCTATTGATTAGCAAAGGGAGGATCACTGTTTGCCAGGTCCATTGCTCAGGTTTACTACTACACTGAAAAGTACCATGAGAATCCCTCAAAAGAGTAACAAACCAAAGAAACCAGTCCACAAAGAACTCAATTAGCAAATGGAAAAGAAGTCATAGGAATTTTACGTCAGCAAGGGAAAAAGCCGTAGGATCAGATTAAAATTCTTGCTCTTGCCAAGGGGAAATATATACATGCCTCATAAATTGAGGTCAACACTAATTTTAAAAAGACTATTAAGAGCTGAGAATGTCCTAAAATGAACCTTAGTGGGGATAAACAAGATAATTCTTTTAAATTGTCGTGGGGGTTTACTGCAAATCCTTTACTTTTTCCCATTTTTAATATTTTTTGTGAGAAAGCATTCATATTGTGTTTAGCAGTTACATGTTTTGATGAAGGAAGGAAGTTAAATATTATGTATGACCTCCCACAAACGTGTCACAGGTCAGTATTTTTACTTGAAGTCCATCTTGGTTGGAGTTTCTTTTGTGTTTGGTTGGCATTTTTTTGTGTTTGGTTGGCTTTACTGTTTTTTTGGTTTTTTTTTTAAAGAAAGAAAAACATATCATTTTCCTTTGCAGCGATGAGAAGCATACGAACCAGTTATCCAAAATATATTATATTGGCATCTTAATTTTAAAGTCCTTAAATTTAATTTCGTAATTAGTATAGGCACCATACATGAGACACACTACAAAGACCCCAATGACGCTCATATTAATTCATAGACAATCTATTTAAATATTTGAGTAATGCATGATTTTAAGACATTGCTAATTTTGAAAGGAAAAAAAAAGAGTTTATGTGAAGAGATAATAAAAAGAAGAGAAATGTACTCTAGGAAGCAAGGCTACTCCACAGTTCCTCTACAGACTTCTCAGGAGAACAACAGGGAATGGCTTGTGGCAGACCAGCAACACAGCACCAACTCTGGGAATGCTAATGAGCAAAGCCAAGGAATTATGCTGGAGCATCAGACATTGGAAGATGACACTGATGAGGGCAGATGTAGAAAAATTATTATCAACTTCAGACCCCCTAGAGCAGCATGAATGAAATCACATCCTTGTGTTCTGGGAAATAAAACAGGCAACTTGGATAGAAATTAAAGACAGCCTTTAATTATCTAAAAGTAAATTGGGAGCAGCCCATGATAATTCAGAAGTGGTGTTATTATAGAACACAATGCAGAGTTAATTCAGAAATCAGTTTGCTCAAAAACATCAACAGCTGGGTTTAATAACAGACACAATGAATCAGAAATGAAGAAAAGCTTGAGACAGAGGATTATCGAGCAATTTCAATCATATTATTAGATTTACAATGAAACAGTGGCAAAGAACCTGCATGTCAGAATTGTTCAAATAAAGGAAAACAATAATTTGAATTGATGAGCTCCAAGAGTGTCAAAAAATTAACTTTTACATTATTTTGTCCAGTTGTTTCAGGGATGTTTAATTATGCTTTTACCATGGCAAAAGCAAACTTTCTCATTTGTTCTTCACTTTTGAAACAAAACAAATGCTGTCTCATCACAAGACCAACATATCATTTGAATGAAAAAAATGCATAACACCAGAAGAAGTCCTATCTTCTAATATTTCGATTGATATTCATTAAGATATCCTTCAGCAAATTCCCTTGTTTTTATGATTTTATAATTTAAGCATGTGATTACAACTCGGAAAGCATGGAAAGAGCACAACCAGATTATCAAATGATTACAGCCAGTACCAGTGGGGAAGCAAAAAAGTGACTGACTGTAAGTTTAGTTAGAATTACTGGATAATTTACTAAAAGTGCTATAAAATTGAACTTTGTGAAACACATGATGAAATTTTACATGTAAAAGTAAAATATGTAAAGCAAATACTGTAGTGCCATAACTTGTTCTGCACACAACAGATAATATCAATTTAAAGGGTTTTTTAAAATTGTTTTGTTTGCTTTTTAAAGGAAGAGAATAACATTGTGTTGTTTGGGCAAACCCTAGCAACCTTACATCTTTCTAGCTAACAAGCTAACCAGTGATCTTTCCAGCTAAAATAACACTTTGAGAAATATTCTTTTGTGCTTCCAGTTTAGCTTTTGATGATCATAGTGCAACTGGAAGCTGATGCTCTGTAAACAGGCAAATAAAAATAAGGTGAACAACAAACATTACATTGTGAATACGTGCAGCAGGTCTGCCTAAGAAGATATTGACAAAAACTAAATAATAAACCGAGTTTGATGATGCTGTTCTGAAGCCAGGAAATGGATCAAGGCAGACACAGCACCTTGACACCCTGCCTGTTAACACATGGAAGATAAATATTTCTAATTTCTCCCCTCATTTCACAGTGAAGTCTGGCCTGCACTGCAGCAGCCCCAGTGCTCTGTGGCAGTATCCAAGTGAGCTTGAAAACACCCACCTCTGTCAGCTCACTCATGCCAGAGCCAGGTGATTGCAAAGCCTCCCTGGAGAGCCACAGAAATCCTTGGTTAAACTGTCAGGCAGCACATTAACACTAAAATGCTGCGTTCTCATATATTTTAGTGCTGATTCTCAGTAAGAGAAAAAGTAGGATAAAAAGAGCAACATGGAAAAGGTGATGCTTCAAAGTACAATTTCTGAAACCTACACAAACATTAGTTGAAGCCTATTTTATTCCACATTCCTTCTCTGTCTGCTTTAACCCACAAATGAAGTATGAATACAAAAACGAGAGATTACCATGATGTTTTCTTTGGTTAACCATTATTTTGACAAGTTGCACTTCATAACAATACTTTCAAGAAGAAAAACAAAACAGCTTCTACACTCAGCACACTGCCTACAAAGCAACACTGAGAAACAAGTACTCTAAGCTGAAAATTGTTTGAAACTATAATTTCAAATGAGATTGCCTTCAAAGAAACAAAAAGAATGCCAACAAAAAAATGCCACTCAAGGTATAAAATGCTGGTAGCAGTTCTGTGAGCAGTTGTCAACCAGAAAATAACACAAGTATAAATATTTGGCTCTAAACCAACTTATGGCAAACAAGCAAGTGCTAAATCCATATCAGACTCAGTATTTTTTTAATTCTCTATTTCTAACACAGTAACTCAGAACAGAAGTATCATTTGCACATAGGCATGGCCTTCCATAGTTCATCATATGGCAAACAATTCCAGAGCTATTTTCACTACCAAGTATTCCTCTACATAAGATGAAATACCGAACATTCAAATAAAGTACATCTCTAGGCCAGTTGATCAGAAAATTTGCTGAAAGCAATGAAAACATGCCTTTACAATGACTCATATGAATAGATATATTTATTTGTTGAAAGCTAACATTTTTAGTCAACATAGATTTCCCTTCTATGATGCTAACGTTTTGTTTCCTTTAATGACAGAAGTTTTCTATTCCTTTTTGCTTTGTCTTCTAAGCAAAAGAAAACAACCAGTCTTTCCATTGATTTTATATGGTTTTCAATTAGAACTGCAATCTGACATTCAAATAGAAAGGTTAAGAAAGAAAAAAAATCTGGCCTGTGCAGCATGAACAAATGGAAAAGTATTTTAACCAAAAAGTATGCGTGTAAGAAGCAAATTGGGGCTAAAAAAAGTCTAATACCCACTGAATATGACAGGGATATTTCTATTGACTTTAGTAAGCCATGAATCAAGCAGTAATTATACCATTAGATTACTGAAAGAAAAATAACAGTGATTTAGGAAAAATAAATGGAAAAAAGGAAATAGCCCTAGAATAACCTGTATAATCAGATATCAACCTTGGCTAGGTGAAATTGCATTTTTCAGCATCCTGTAATGCTGCAATTACCAGCAGTCACATGCACATATTATTATATACTTAGCGGCCAGGATGGATGATTATTGTACATTATAAACGACTGATAAAATAAATTAACCAAGAAATGTTATCAGAGAGCATATTCATGACAAATAAACCCAATTTCTTCAAAGACTTGCTACCCAGACAAAGTGATGACTCCCACAATAAGATCCAGGAATCGATTTACGACCAACGCTGTCACAGCAAACAGCCACCTCGCAAAGGTGATAGGAGAAAAACACAACAAGATGGAATCTCTGAGAAACAGAGCAAGCAGCCAGGAGGTTGTCTGTCTCTTGACAGCTATCACACATGGTTGATCTGCTGCTCACACCAGATCTGCTGGAAACCAGTTCAACTTAAAGGGAACCTCCAGGAAAGTGGTCACTGACTGTCAACGCCATGATTTACACCCCAAACTGCCACATGACATTTTATACTTTCCCCCTAAAATCCAGGGATGCACCAAGAAACAGCATGGAGTTTTATCAGGGAACTAAGTTTCTAAAAGCTGCATAGTCCATTCAAGAGTGGAAAACTCTTTGTTATGCTGGATTTTTGGAAGGGTTAAATCACCTGCTACAAAGGAACACAGGGTCTTTTATACATATTTAATTATATGTAAAAAAGACAGATGAAGGTCCTCTTCAAGCTTAGAGCCACGCTGAGTGCACAGTCATCAAAATTCCATGAAAATCTATATTAACAATAATCCCAGGTAATTTAAAAACATGAAGCTCAAAGCACTGTAGAAGACATTAAAGACATAAAGGTATAATAGCAATAAGGAGAATTAAACAGCAGAAGATAATCATCTTGACATCGTACATTTTTTTTAACACTAAGCCTTTTCATACTGGGACCATTCTGAATTAAGTGACCATAAATCTGAATGACTGTTCCTTTCCTCTGTCCAACCCCCAAGCACTTGTGCTCCCCTCTTCCCTTTTATTCCAGCACATTTCAAACCACCCAGAGAATCTAATGAAGGAACTGATGTAGCTAAAACCAATTCCTTTGCATTGGTGTTGCAGATTCAGTTCTCTTAGTGGATCTACTTAGCACCTAAATTCCTTTGTTGCACTTAATCACAAAAAGCCCTACTAGCCTCTCCCCACATCTTTACTCTGAAAATATGCATTACAGTTAATATCAGGAACATTGAAAAGCTACCAGATATAATCTACACCTTGTCTCATAAATAGAAATTAATGCTAACGCGAGAAAAACAAACGAAAATAGCACACAACTTGAAACTTTCAGCATCCGCAAACAGGAGATGTTTCAAGATGATGTTAATTAACTCAGCGAATTTGCTGAATTTGATTGAAGGTTAACTTTAAATTTTTAGCTTTAGAAGAAGGTACTTTTGACGGATCATAAATATAGAATCAGTAATACAGCAACTTAAGACAGATCACAAGATGACTATAATTTATAGACTTTTTCCATATTTAGTTTTGGACTGAAATGGTCCAAAAAGAAGGTGAGGGGCTGGGGGGTATGGGAGGATGAAGCCCACTTAATGCATGTAATTGGTCAATTAATTTATCAACTGGGAAAAAAGTATAATAAAATAATGAAGGGCATAGTTAAACTATCCAATTTCTTTTGAACTTTATTCCCTGAGTGTGAAAATTCTGCTTCTATGAAATCATGCTAAACTTTCAACTGCAAAAAAAAGGAGCCAATTTCCAAGGCAGTGTTTAATTAATTTATGGAGTTACTGCTGTGAAAGTTCATTGAGACAAATATTAAAGCTGGTTTTTCAAAAGGGTTGGATAATTTTCTGATGATAAACAACAGTGGCAGCTTTGTAAGCAAAGACAATGATGTAAGAGTAATTAAATCTCATGCTTCAGGGTATAAAAAAGAAGCCCTCTGCCCCAAATCCAGCATGAACTAATAACATTTTCTTCATCCCATAAGTAATCTCTTAGGTGAGATGTGTTATTCGACCACCTTTGCCACTGCCAAGGAAAGCATCAGAGATTACAGAACTCCATGGATTGACTCAGTATGGGAATGGCTGTCTTTCCTTTTTTTTTTAATATATTTGGGCACAGGCAGTGTAATCTGTATGCATTATTTCCTGCTGTAATATTTCTATGTTTTCCTCTGTGCTAAAACACTTCAATAAAGTAAAACTTTAGAAAACGAGTAAGAGCCATTTATACAGAAAAAACAATAAAAAGGAGGAAACAACGAAGGAAGGAAACACCTTAAAAGTTTTAAATTGTACAAAATTTGACTATCCTTTCATTATCCACATATTTAGCAGAAAAAATAATGACTCCAGACAATACATCTCATAATAGTTCACAGGAAATCTATTAAAAAGAGAAGAAAAACCCATAGAGTTATTAGCATCATGTACTTAGTTAAAAAGAATTGCAGAACTTCAGAGCTCTGCCACAAAAACATGATGTCAAATCCTGATCACTTTTAGGCACCTATTTTCATGTATACACCACCAAAATTAAAACAGCAAAAGAAGTTTAACAATGATACATTCCCAAAAATTGCAAACACCACTCCTAAAGGAAATGGTGAGTGCAACAACATGAAGCCAATAAAGCAGGTAAAGTACATGTCATACTTCATGGTGACAATTTTTCATACTTTGCAATGCAATAATTCCAAGGACAGCCTGCTAAGAACTGCAACCCAGAGGCAGCTGACCCACACCTGAAATCCAGGTGGCTGCATCATCGATTCTTCCCTCACTGCCACTGGTAGGACATTCATCACTAAGGAGTCAAAGCTGAAAATCCCTGACTCCTGAGATGCCACTGGAATGTGACAGGGAGGCTGCTGAGAAGGGACACATGGCTGCTCTCTTGCCAATTACTGCAGGGAGCAGCCAGGAGAATCCTGCTCACCCTGAGAGCAAGGCCAAGGCTTCCCCAACCCCTGGCAGTGTTCTCACCAACAAGTGACAGCAGCACCACTGACTGCAAACAGCTCACAGAACCCCTGAAACAAGGGCTGAGTAAATGCATTTCAAGTTAGACTCGATATTCTCCCATGCCCCCAAGGCTCTCAGAAGTTGCCATCTGCAGCCACATCAGTGGAATGTGCCTGAGTTACTCTGTCTGCAGTTTCTGTACTCTGTGAATGTAAGTTCTATCTATATTCAGAGCTCACATAGTAAAAAAGAAAGAAAGAAACAAACAAAAAACCCCAAAACCAAAAAAAGCCACACAGGAACTCAGGAAGCTTCTTCCTGAGGAATTTTCAACTCAACTGTAGAAACAAGACAAAATTAGACAACTAAACCAAGAGCTTTTGTGAAACAGTCCCTTCTCTTTTTTTACTTGAGAATTAAAAGCTATTATCTACAATAACAACAACAAAAAATCTAAAATCGCACCTTCCTCATACTGAAAAAAGTAATAATGACAGATTTAGTTCTAATAGATTGATAGTTAGCCCATCCATTTGGGCTTAAGAGTGACCCTCAGAATTATTAACAGGTCTATGATAACATCAGTTTTCAGCAGATAGCCAGATTCAGAGCTTTGTTCACTCCATTCCATGACTGCAATTCAGGAGCTTGGTCAAAGCATTTTCTGTTATAGAACCTGATTATTTTATTTGATTCTAGGGATTACAAATTATTTTTATTTCAAACATGAAACAAAAACATACAGACACTTATTTTTAGTGTCTATTTTCATATGCCTCTGATAACAGCTGCACAACTGAAGACGTTTTGACAAGGAGTTAGCTCAGATGACTCCCAAGGAGACCAAATTTTAAGTGTTCTGTGACTCTGATTAAGGTCCTGATACAATGCAAGAGGAACTTCTCTAATTTGTAGGTAGAGAGAAAATCCTGCATTAAATCAATTGGTAGACATGGGAAAAAGTGGCATGAATTTACCATGATTAAAGTAATAATTAAAAGAATGAGCTTTCTCCATGAGAGTAGTTGAACATTGGGACAGGGTGCCAGAGGAACTCAAAAAATCTCAGTTTCTTGGGGACACTCTATTCTATGTGCAATGAGCTCTTCTTCAAGTCTGCACTTCTCAACTTCTGCTTGGGTGTTTTATTAATAAATGATATATTGGATATGTTGAAACACTAATAGGACTTTTGATCACAGCAGAAAAACAATACTTTATCTCCATATACAATTACAGTTCTTCTAATGTTGACTAATTGTCATGATTTGTGAACATTTAGAGGAAAAAAATATTAAAGCCACCCCTGAATTATATTAGGATTTAAAGATATTATTCTTGATGAAATTAAGATTTGAATAGGCACAGAACCTCAAGTGGGGTTGCATATAAAAGGAATTTTTCCCCCTCTGGTTGCAAATTAAGAGTTTTTATAAAAAGCAGCCTTTTCTCTTGCATTACAAACAGCTTACTAGACAGATGATACACAGTTTCAGGATATTAGAAAGAGATAAGAACAGTATTAACTCCATTAAATTCTAACTATGTTCTCCATAGTTAGAACATTTAAATTGCTTATTCATTTCACATGGAATTGCAAACTAGTATATGTTAAGGGTGATTTACATTACTAAGCAAATGCTAAGGCATCTCAAAGCCAGGAGTTTGGCAATCTGAAGACACAGTCTTGCAGTGCCTTTACCCTCAAACTATTCCTCAGAGTACCCAGGTAGAAAAGGGTGCTAACAAGCCATTTTGGGCATTAGCAATGGAGAATTGTGCTAGAAAGAAAACAAGGCTTAGCCAGGAAAGCTCTACAGCTGCAGAGACCTGAAACAGCTGCTTTCCACGATGTAGTAAATAACAAACAAAGCAAACACCAACAAAGTTTATCTGCTCCCCCTGCTGTAATGGCAAAAACCCTGTTATACTTTCACCACAGAATGTGCTCTCCACTGCGGCTGACTTGATCCAGCCAGAATACCTCAGATACTCCCAGAAATCCTTCTCATGCCACACCAAGACCAGCAGCAGCAGCCCAGAACACAACACTGCTTAACAGCGCCTTTTATTAGCAGTTTTACAGGATGTTATGCTCATCATCAAATGCTTCCACAGTATATGTGACACAGACTACTGCAGTATTTCTTACTGTTGCTGTCAATGCTTTTACTAAAATTCATCAATGTACTTAATTTCCAGGTCTGTGGTATTGAAAATGTCATGAATTCTCTCCCTCTTGCTCCATTTCTCTCTAAAAATATACCCTTCCTGGCATGTTCTCTCTCCCTAATAAATTTCCTAATAAATCTTCCTCTAATAAATGTTTCAAGTTCCTGACCTTCAGGGCTGCAAACCGTGTATTGCATCATGGCAAATGTTAGATTACAGGTAGTAAGACTGTGTTTGTCTTCCCATGTAATTGCAACTAAAAAAAAACAAAACAAAACACCAAAAAACTTTATGGTTTAAAGGAATTTATAAGAGCAAGAACAAGATCAATATTTTATGTTTGAGGTTATTAAATTCCTACTAAAGATCCTATTAATCAAAAACATCTACACCTGCATTCTTCCAATTTTTAATCCACTAAGACACACATGGCATTATGTGAGCAAGTCAGAAAATCAAAGAAAAATATCCCTCCAAATGGTTATGGGTGGCAGTTTAACACTGATATTGATTAAGCACCTGGAATATATTGGAACCTGACAGAAAAGTCTCCTGACCATAGAAATCGATGCAAGATGAATCTGCTTATTTTCTTTGCAGATTGGTGAGCTGCACTGCTGGGTGTAAAGATGCTTCCAGCACTGAGCAAACTCCTTGTGCTCTCATGGTTCTGCTTCACCCTTGTGCTGCTTCTTCCTCATCCCCATCCCATGTGATTCTGGCTGGTGTGGAGGGAGGTGTCAGGCTTGAGACCATTTAGGTGAGCAGGATGGAAATATGGGGAAAGAGGAGCATTATGTGTTTACGCCACACCAATTCAGTCACCTCACTGAGATGCCCGCCTGACTTTCAAAAAAAACACAAACACAAAACAAAAAACCCAACAAGACAAACAGAAAAAAACAAACCAACCAAAAAACCCCAAAAGGTGTGTTAATCAATGGAAAAACAACTAAGTCTTAGCTTCGGCTTCCTCTCTGACTTGCCCTTTAGAAGAACCTGTCTCTCATTGCATGAAATTATTAGAGGATCTCTTAAAACTCGTGCTTATGGGTGGGTGACATGGATATTTCCTCAAACATACTTTTGGTATTAAATTACAAATTAATTTTTTTGTGAGGACTCTGAGGAGTCCACCATTCAAAAACAATTTATAGGAAAGAAGAGAGAAATTACAAAAATGTCTGTTGTGTGGTCTCAACATCAACCTGCAAGAAATGCTGCATCAGAGAGCCAAATCAGCAAGAAAGTTGTGTAGACCCTTAGCACATGTTTCTTTACAAAAAAGGAGCAAAATGTATGACTGGGGAAACACGACAGGTATTTCTGAGAAAAAAGAGGAATAGAAAACAGCAGAGGATTACTACAAAGCAATGCATCTCTGCTTTGCTTTGTAGTAAAGCAGAAAGTAGAAGACAATAAAATGAGAAATAAAATGAGCAGAATAAATTTGACTGAGGCTATTCAGGTAAATGGATTAGGAACAAAAAAGATACAATAACATTCAGATTCAATAGTGACCAAACAAATGAGAATTAAAAAAAAAAAAACCAAACCCTTAACAAAATCCTTGAGTCAGGTTAGATTGAACAAGATCAGGAAGCTCCCTTCAGGATCCAGCAGCTCTCCTCCCACCCATGGTTATGAGAAGTGTGAGAGTGTCTCAAGAGAAGCTTAAAGTTTTCTCTTTATTCTTCTTTGGAGGGCAAGGGTGAGCAAGGCAGAAAACAAGAGGTCTGAACAACGTGAAATAAATTTCCACATAGTTTTTACTTAGCTTCCTGACAATGTCTGCAACTCTCATCAGAGGAAGCCAGGGCAGCATCAAAGCATGAAAACACCAATCATGTGTTCAAATATGACCTTTCCTGTGTGTTATTGCAGTGATTTGGACATGTTGTACAAATTAACTTACTGAAGAGGGGTCATGACATTCTTGAAACTTCTGCGAGATTGCACAAAAATAATAAATACAAGTCTAAGTGGTGGTGATTCCATATTTTGTAAGTCCGTTTTCAGTTGACAAATGTGGTAAACTTAAAAACCTTTGCTTAGTTAGGCTGCTACTACAAAATTATCAAAAGCAACAAACATCTCTAATACTCATTTCTTTATTGAAACACTTTGCCATCTCAACATGTACTAATTTTCCCCCTCCTACGCCTGAAAAAGGAATATTGAGTAGAAATTGGGAAAAACTCAGGAAACAAGTCTATGTTTTACCTCTGTAGATGTTCTGTCTTATATAACAAATTGTTTCCTGTAAGAGTGCTTTAACCAGCTATTACTTGAAAAAAAAGTTTTATACTAGCAAAGAGACAATACAATAAAATTCTGCAATAATCACTACAAGTAAGCACAACACTCCAAGGATAGATTAGCCTCCTGTCAAGTCAGGAGGCAGAGGAAACATCTCCTTGCAAAGATCTACACATGGGCGCTTGGACCAGATAAAAGTCACTAGCCCCAGGACTAAAAACTGTTAAATATAAGCACATCTCCATTTTGTTGGTCATATTTCCTTTACTGCACAGCTAGCTCAGAGGTTAAAAATCAATAAAAACATGAATAAACCTTCAGACTTTTTTCCAAGTACCACATAAGAGGGGAAAAAAAGAAAAAAAAGAAAAAAAAAAGTACACTTGTTCTAGTCCCACAAAACACTTTATATGGATTTTTAATTTAAATATTTGTTCTATTGAAAAATCAAAAAGTTAGCCAACAAAGCCCAGGATTATCAAACAGCTCCCCTTTTCCTTCAGCTCCTTTTTCCTTTTTAAGGGTTTGTCAGTTTTTTTTTATTGTATACTCACTCCTCCTTAGACTCCTACTCGTATTATTTAATTTTTCTGCTGGCCTGCAGATAACAAATCTGTTGTTAGCCTGTCTGTATATGTCCATCAGATATGCACAGGGAATAAAATGGTTAGAACAGGAGACAAAGGGCTATTCCTTCACTCCTGCCTGACAAAATTCAGATTCACTGGAACCTGAAGGCAGCTATACCACTTACAGTGGCAGCAGGCTGAAGAATGCTTTCTATTTACAAATATTATTTGTGCCATAGAGGATCACCTACTGTAGGATGGATCTCTCTAACTCTGTTGTGGCTAAAAATAAGCTGTTGCACTTTGACAAACATAATTTGCTTAATCTGATAGTTTAACTATCCACAAGAAGGATAATAAAATTTATGCATAGAAAAAAAATCTATGAAATTGAAAATATATTAAAAACACCACTGAATATTTTGCATTTCTTTAAAGAGCATTCCCTACGACCACTTTGCAAGGCCTACAACATGGAGACATCTGGAAGCTCTTCTTTAGAAAGAGCAGATTACCACACTGTGAAATTCATTGGACCTCCAGTGGCTAAAACACCAATAAACTCATTAAGTATCACCACAGCTTTACAGGTGGAATTCTCACTTCACCTGCAGCACTCAGTGGGCAAGATTCAACCAGAGGCTCACATAAATATGCTTGCAGTGACATTCAGCTTTATGCTTTCCTATTAGTTCATTTCCCAGATTAATCAGCATTTGTAATGCACTTCTGCTCTTGCATGAACACAACACTGTAATAACACTGACCATGATTGATATTTCTTCATATGGACTTGATATTAGTGCAGTTATTTATTTATTATATACTTTTATGAAGAACACTATTTCATGTATGAACATCCCTAAATGGTCCCCATATGCAGCAGTAATTATTTATGATATTTTGAAGAATTATTTAATACGTGCACTTAGCCAACTATTTTATATGAGACAAAACCCAATGCAAGATGCAAAAAATGGCATCCTGAATTTAACTACGCTTAACTTATTTGCAAACTACAATAACAATGATACTAGCTCACAAAACCAGAATGTTCAAAGCTGTTTAATTAGAGAAAAGTAGTGCATATTCATACACACTCTCACTGACAGAAATTTATAAAACACTTAATAGATAAAGGTAAGTGGCATAAATTAAGGGCCACTAACAAAGACACTAACAGGTTATCTACTCAGGAAAATAAATCCATAATAGGACTATTAATTTTCAGACTCTGAAGTTTTGAAATTTCAATACTTCCTTAAAACCATATGATCTAGAAGACATCTTTACCAGTCTTAAGGGAGTTAACAAGGATACCTCTGTAAAATGAAACACACTGTAGTGCCAGAACCATCAGCCTTCAAACAGTAGTGGGAACATGAGCAAAGCACAGAGGGAGTGGGTGCTAGTTAGTGTTACAGGTGGCAGCCCACAGCCAGGTGGGGGCTGAGGGGCAGCTTCCCAAGACTACAGCACGGAAATGCTCCAGAGGGGGACAGAATGGGTGTCCCTGTCCTTCTGACAGCCAGAGGAGCTCACCCAGCTTTAACAAACAGCCCTTCACACAGTGCTGACAGCACCTCAGCCCATGCACTGAGCCCAGAGAGAGCAGGAGCAGGAGCTGCCATGCAAAATCTGACTGACACCTCTGCACAACAATTTGCAGCCTTGTGCTGACAGAGCACTGGCAGGAGGAGTTCAGCACCATTGGAGCTCAGCCCAAAAGGGAAAAGCTGCTGAGAGCAGCCTGTGTCCGAGCTGAACAGCTGAGCCAGAGAAACAGCAGCCATTCCCTGAAGTAGGAAAACCATTTGCTGCTGGCATCTGCAAGTCATGAGACCCAGTTGTCCCACTGTGCTACAAAAGCAAATGAAAGCTCAAAGCAAGGGTTAAGAACAAAGAATCACAGAGAACTTTGGACCACTAAGGATCCACCGAGGCTAAAAGAGTTCAGACGTGGTCTAAAACTCTCTCTTCATTTATATATTTGGACACTAGAAAGTAGGGCATGAGACACAAAGGACTCAGGCATGAGTCCTTAGCAGAAGTCCTTGAGAAGGGACAGAAAATATTAAAATCTTATCCTCCACAGAAAGCAACAAATTCATCAAGGAAAATTTTCTTTGCCGAAACTGGCATAACCTATCACGTCTTACAGATGATCTGACAATAAATATTTATGTACAGAGATGTAAACAGTTTAGCCCCTTTCTTAGAAGCATTTCAAAGAAAACTTTGGGGTTGTTTTTTACTCTTCTCTTGCTTGATTATGGCAGTCTTGGCCCTACTACACTCCAGAGCTGCCTTTAGCGCAGAATGGCTGGAGAGCTGGATTAAAAAGACACATTCCACTTTATGGCTCTTGTCAGACATGCTCTGCGAAGAACATCACAGACAGCAAAATGGGGCATGAAAACTATGTGCCACATCCACATCAATCACTGTGTGCCTAAATCTCAGCCCAGCTCAGGTCTGCTGAAATCCTCACTCAGCTACTCTGGGCACTTCCAACTCCAGGGACTTTGTGGGTGTTCCATCATGATTCTACCCTGAAATAAAGGGGAAAACCTCTGTTGCCCAGATTTCAGCAGCTGCCTAGATTCTTGCACAACCTTTTGGCTTTATTTCAATATCTGCTAAGAAGGAATAAAACAATTTCTTAAAAGTTTGTTCCGTTCCTTTAGTCCTTTTCCCAAACTGATTTTCAATGTGTTAAATATGAAAAATGGTAGCTCTGCATCACTGAAGATAGGACACTGAGATTTTAGACAGGAAATTTTATGGGTTTTATGAAAGGCAGGACATTAATCAGTATAATGATGGCATTTATTCAAACAAATGACCATACTACAAGGCAAATGTATTAGCCACCTTAACGAGTAAGATGAAGGACACCACCGAATAACCAAAGATATGCTTTGTTCTTAAATATGATTGCAGGATAAACTGCTCTCCAAGGAAAAGACAAATGGATGGATTTTCCAGATTCTGACACCATGAACATCTTTTACAGCTGGTGTCTGAAGAGTGGTGAGATAGGTTGACCCCAAACTGTACCTAAACCTCCATCCAGCTGCTTCCTCACTCTTCCCCAGCAGGATGGGGGAGAGAAAAGGAAGGACAAAAGTGAGAAAACAAAATGTGAGTTGATATAAAGAAATTTTAGCAAAGATAAAAATAATGAACAAACCAAATTCCAAGTGAATTGGAGTAAAATGAAAAGACTGCAAACCAGGCACTGCACAGTAGGAGCCAACAAACTGTTTTGGCCACAAATCCAAGGCACAGCACCACACAGGCTGCTATGAAGAAAATTAACTCCTCCCCAGGCAGAGCCAGTGCAATGGTCTATCTACAGTCAAACTGTAAATCTTTTGTCAAGAAAAAAGATAAATGGAACTAAGAATTACTAAAAACTGGTAAAATATCAGAGCTTTAACAGCTGGGCCCCAGTGAAACTTCTCCAATAATAAAATGACAGCAAGCAAATTAACGGCTTGGAAAGAGAATTTATTGGGTAAAATTTACCAAGGGAACAGGCTATGGTAGGAGGATTTCGCTTTTGTAGAACAAGTAGTAAGTCATCTGTCATAGTTCTAACCCCAAAAATTCTGAATGGGGAAACCACAGCATGTGTTTTCTGGAATGTTTAATACAGCAAAATTAGGACAAGACCCAAGCATACTCCTGACTGGAAATCAGGTAAAAGATAATGATGTACAAATTGAAGGTAACAAATCAAATTGCTTTTTGGCTTTTATCTTAATCATAAAATGTAAAAAGGAGGAAGATGAGAATTTAATAAAAATATAGGGCAGCAATGGTTTACTACTTCACAAGTTAGTCACTACTGCATAAATCCCACACTAGTAAGAAATAGGAGATGGTGATGGCATAATTGTCTACTATTTCACTTCACATTTAAAGTCTGAATATGTTTCATGTGAAGCCCGAGCCTGATGACAAAAGAGTCCAAAATCACTTTTTAATTTTTCAACACTGATGCATTGTGCTAAGTGAAAAGCCATCTGATCAGTGCAAAGAGATGTGTACCAATCTGCTCCATAAAGACTGTTGGGCTCTGAATATTAATTCCACTCTTTGCTTTGCCTCTCAGTGACATGAGGAAACCAGAAAGAATGACCTTTTTCTAATGGCAATATCTACACTCTGCTTGCACCACATTTTAATACAGAAATTTCTCTTTCCCTTAAGGGCAAAGCCTCCTTCCAGGTGGGTGAAATCAATTCTAATCATAATAAATTCTCATCTTAGTCTCATAGTTAGGCTTCCAATTTCATTACTCAAGATGTCACAGAATTATGCTTCTGATTTCAGCTCCTCACTCAACTCTTCCCAGTATCTCCTGCCTGAGGAATTCCAGTCTTCTGCCTTTTTTCAAGCGCTACCCATTTGTTCCTACACCAGTATTCCCCTGCCCCTTGGCACTCCCTTGTACACAGCCCTTTAATTATTTAATTAAACCAAACCTTTATGAGACCTAGTGATGAGCTACATCATGTCCTTTTCAGCAACCAAACACTGGGCACCGAAAATTTTTGTTGCTACTGATGCTTGTTCTTGTTGGTCAGACAAAAAATAGAGAGATTTTTCTCCACTGGAACACCAGCAGCAGCAGCAGGCCAGCAGTTGCAACAGCCTGTGTAAAATTTCACAGAGCACAAAATGAATATAAGCTTAGAGTTAGACAAAAGGTGATATTAAATGCTTCTGGCAAGGGATTCTTACATAGAGTATATAATTGATCTTTTTTTTTTTTTCATGAAGGCGACTAGATTCAAGGCAGATTTTAATACAAAATCTTTGACAACTATTTGCACAGAATAACCATAGGATTTAACAAAGATTGCAATATTATGGTATGCTGTGAATTATCTGCATTTTTTCTCAGTAAATTGACTACTGATGTAAGAGCTCTAGTCACTTGATAGTTCATTCTGTAACATATTCCTGAGAATACTATTACCATCGTGACCTAAAGCAGGTTGCAATTTACATTTTTTAAAACCATATTTCTGTTAAGTGTTAAAAAATATTTGTGAGAAAAAATGAAAACAAAACAAGGTTAACCACTGATATTCTCACAATCTTAGTCAAGGCAATTCAAACTCTAATTTGCACTGGCACTACCATCTATGGTTGATATTGAGAAACCCAATTACATTTCAAGAAATAAAACCCATCTCCACCAAAGACCCAATTTGATGGCTTTCTCTTTTCATACTGAATTAGCTTAGGATCTCTGAATCCAAAACATCAGATGGACTTGTGTAGAGCATCTACAGATAAGTTTGCTTTTTCTTCCTGACATCAAAATCAGCAGGCATCAGATTTTTCTGACTAAGCCTGACATTCCTGCTCAGACATCCAAAGCAAACTTTGCAATAAAAAGATACACTGATTGAGGATACCCTCAGGAAAAAAAATATTTATGAGTGACAGGAAGCCAACTGTTGAAAAGTATATCACACTCTCATGCCTATGCAGACACTTCAGAAGCTGGAGGGAAGCTATAAAACCTAGTTTGGGTATTAATTTTATGTTTTCTCCTGCAAACTAGCTCCTCATAGCAAGCTTAAAATAACAAGTAGGATTATTTTTTTCTGCTTGCTCTACAGCAGCCAGGATTTGGGATCCTGGCCAGGCTTGGGCTGAGGGGTCACACTTGATCCCCACCTGTTATTTGTCCACCAAACAAAAGGAGTTTTGCATTCTTCAGCAGTCTAGTTCTGAACTCCAACAAATTCCCTTCAGGAGCACTATGCTTGTAATGAAAGGCTTTGAACTTCATACTCAGAGCTAAGCAAGGATTTTCAGAGTAAAAATTTTTATTACCTGAAAGTTTCTAAAGCCAGTATGAACTTTCGCTAACGGAAACAGGAATATTTAACCACCACAGTCATATAAAATGCATTTTAATAAACCCCTGGAGAAATGAATCATAGCTCTTTGTTTTCATCCTCTAAGTTGGGGAAAATAATTTTCTTGGAGCAGATCCATTTTGTCCACTGACAGAGGAAAACTTAACGAGGGGCAAAGGAATTAGATAAATACTCAGCCTCCCTCTACAAGTGCAGTGAAAGAGCAAATCAGGTCTCCATTCCCTACCAATGGAACATCACTGGCATTCAGCACTGATCTGTAGGAGAGATTGTTCTCCCTGTGATAAGTGAACAAAACTGGAAAAGGCATTGAAATTAATGTTGTATCTTAATCACACCGTGCTTATTAATACAAAAAAAAATAGTGTTTGCCCTGATGGAAGGACAAGCTGACATTTCCAGCTCTGATACTAAACAACTGGACATCAGCAGAAAATGATGACTTGGCCCAAGACAGCATTAGGTGATGTGGTAGTTTTCATGCATACTTTCATGAAACTTAATTTCCAAATGCAGGAATAAATGGAAAAACAAAACCAAAAAACAAACCAAAAAAACCCCCAACTATAAAACCAGAAATCTTGGTGAGCTGACAATATGGTAATGATGACCCTAAACTGCTAAAATAGCTGAAAGCAAAACACCAGGTTTGAGAAAAGGAAAGGAAGGGATAGTGCTTCATAAACATTTACTGTTAACATAGTAAGCTAAACAATGTCCTTAAAAGCAGCAAATCTGCCCCTGCAATTCTGGTGGAAAACTGCTGTGGAAAACTCAGGTAAACAACCCCAGGTGCAGTTATCTTTTGTGAAAAGGCATTCTAAGTTCTGAAAGCAGCAGGAGTTTCAGAAGAACCAGGCTTATATAATGCCAGTTTTATTAGGGTGGTGGGAAATATTTGTTGTAACCAAATTTGATATAATCATACCTGTTGCCTTGTCTGACATGCATTTTGGACACACTAACACAATTTATTCAATTAAGTGTATATTAAAAATTCAATCACTGTCATAACTTCAAATTACTTTTTCCTGACAGATCAGAATTACAGACACTTTACATTTATTCAATATTTCAGCTTTGTCGTCTAAAATTCTCACTTTTTAATATCTGAGGTATTCCAGGTGACATTGCTGAAACATTCACGTTTGGGAGGAAAGTATTAGACTGAAAAACTGGTATTTTTCCTTGCAGTCTTTGTCTTTTGAGTGGGACAGATTTTTTATACAGAGTGCTACATATATGGACATATTAATGTATAGATATGTAATTACATATATGTATGCTGCCCTAATGTAAAGAACAGCAGTTATGAGATTTTAAGAACTTACAGAAGAGTGAATAATGAATTCACAGCTGAACCTTAAGGAATACTTTGTAAAACAATTTCTGGACTTCATTATTATTGATGGGTTTTAGGAAGCCCATTAAAAGTGAAGAGAAAAAAAGAATTGAAAACTTTTTTTATGTTTGCTTTGTATTTATAACCTGCTAGTTACCATATGGGCTTACACAGAAATTGGCAAAGCCCTGTGAAACCAAATTGAAAGAGGTTATTTAAAATACTTTAACAGGAAAACAAGCAAATTCCTTATTAGTCACAGCCAAGTTACAAAGAGATACCCTTTCATTATGTAATTCTCTACCTCAGAGTGGCTGTGTAAAAAATATGCTGCTAATAAAAGTAATTATGGAAATGTATTATAGGTACATAAATATTAAATTCAGAAAAATCCTTTTGCATCCTAAATTAAACAAACCCCAAGTATTTATTACTTTAAAAACATCAAACTCACTCCTAATCCCACAGAAAATACTTCCTTGACAGGGCCTTCATTCCTTACACATTTATCTTGAATGCAGAGACTCACTGAAGAGTTCCAGTTCCTGCCCTGAAAGAGGATATTTTACATCTGTGGTCTTCAGAGGAAAAAAAAAAAGTTTAGGTAACTACTGTCTCCTATCAAACTTCCTTTTGTCCTTTCAAAAATTTTAAAGAACAAATTCAAATAATTTGCACTGACTTATAACTGACGACTACCCCTTCCCATATTGCTTTAATTCCAGCTGTGCCACTTTGCTCCAAGTCTTCAGAATTTTTAAAAAAGCCTTGTGTCACCCCTTATTTTTTAACTGCTTCATTTCTTTTTGTGTTTTTTTTTTTTTTTTTTTTCCCAGTGACCCTCATCAGAGCCTCCTCATTTCCCCCCAGCTCTCTGCAAGATTCTCCAAGGCCACTGTGCTTGACAGAGGTCTCACAACTGGAGAATCCCACCCATAAACTCATATACCATGAGTGAATGTATCAATCTTAGGCACCTGTTTCACCAATCTACCTCTTTATTCTCGTTCTCTTCTACCATGTGCAAATTAAAATCTCATTAGCCTCTTCCTCTGGCCCTTTGTTATGGATATCTAGCATGTATTTCAGATGTATTACAGCTCAGCTGAAGCTTTTAATTCTGCACCATGCCTTCCTTGCCCCACCTTCTAAGACTTTCTTTCATGAGTACTTTCTGTAGTAATAACCACCTGCATTTCAGCCTTCTAAACTTAACTTAAATCACTATAGTTATTATACTTTTAAGAAACTTTAAATATTTTCACTTAAAAGCTATGCCTAGCTGACAATATAGTCAACAGTTAATATTTATGTTCATACAAGAACTTTCTATCCCAAGGAAAATAAATAACATTCTTCATCAAGTATTTTATATTCTAGTCTCTTGATTATTTAGATATTCAGCATCCATAAACAAGCAGTTTATCCCTGAGATCAGCTATGTGACATCAAAATTAATGGACCCCTGAGAAATACCCTTCACAAAAAAACCCCAAAAAGTTGATTAGCATGCTTATACATGGCTTAAAGGAAAGCAGATAAATTGTGTACGAACACAAATGTCTCAAGGCCTCCATTTCTGCAATCATATGGATGAAAGCAACACTGTATTTTTGGTAACTTTGCTGCTTCACGAAGTACTGCTCATTAAGACACAAGCCTACGTCTAACAGCAGTGACAAAGGCATTATTTCAAATGCTGTAGCTGAAAAGGAAATGAAAATAACACACCAGCTTAAACCAGCAAAGGACAAACTGATTCATAAGCCAAAAGACTCCCTCATGATTTATCAAGACACAGTTTTTCGCTGGCAATGCTACCCTTTTATATGTCTAACTACACAGAGAGATCTGAAAACATGTCTATCTTCAGCCCAACTATTTCTCCAGCCATTTAAAACAGCAAACATGCAAAGACCTTGCAGCACGCTTACCCTTTCAGCTTGTCCTAACTCTGCAGCCCAGAGCTTTTTATGCCAAATGGGACATGGCTTTGCTTTCAAGAGGTATCCTCACGGATTCTTTGCACTTTCCTGCAGATTTGTTGCTAGAATTTATAACTAGCACTTCAAGCCTTTCCTCCCCCTCGTCCGCACTGGTTTAACTTCTTTATGATGGCAGATAATTGTTTTGGCCTTAGGCAAGGAATGTGCTCTCTGCTTAGGAAGATGGCTGCACAGCATCTTTATAAGGGAGCCAAATGAGGAAAAATGAGGTAGTTGCAGAACATTACATTTTTTATCTTATCAATTATTGAAGAAATACTCTCCTATTTAGTATAGTAAGAATACTAATAAGAGGTCAAAAGATGGCTCTTGGTGTTAATGGGGATAAGAGCCATGAGGAACAACAACTCAAAAAAACCCCATTATTTAATGAATATGATAGCAAAACTAGGATTGAACTGATAGAAACTACAGAGAACAAGCATTGCTGTTAAAAGACTAAAACAAACCAGAAATGAATCCAAGTAATTGAAAAAGTGAGGGAATTCCATCTTCTGTACAATCTATATCCTCTTTCTTACTGAACCATAAATGTATCTTATTTTTGCTGCAATTAGTATAATCAGAACTGATGCAACAAGGAGTAAGTTTGTAACACATAAAAGGTTCATCTGTACTAAAATGGTGTTGTTCATTAAGAAGGATAATAATCTAATTGATTTTCAAAGTTCTGTATATCTGAAAGGGCAGGCTTAAAAATTTTTCAACAGAGGCAAATACGTATTGGATGATTTTCCACTTAGATGTAACCCAGAGAACAGAACAACACAGATACTTAAAACCTTCTTTCACAAATGAAATTGAAGGTGGATTTTTGAAAAACTGAGAGGTGGGGCCTCTGAAGGAAGCCCAAAATTGTCTACTACTTTATTATGCTTCCTCCTTCCCTTTTTAATATGATATCAATAATTGCCAGATAAGCTGGATTTTTTTTTTTTTCTGTATTGAACCCAGAATGAAGGGAAAAAAAATCCTGATCACAAAGCTAACACAAAGAAATAGAAATTCCATAAAGGACTTAAAGCACTGGAAAAGATAGTCCTTCTCATCACCTCAAGCAGTTCTGTTGTAACAGCTGTAATTCTTTTTCCTATTTCCCATGTAAGTCTGTACCTCCCAAGGACAGCAAATATCATTACAGGAATACTTGAGGGAAATCTCTCCACTGATACTAATGTTTTCATTCTGTAGTGGAAGCACCAAAACCTAAACTTTGCAATGCTACATTAGAACACAGACAGCCTTTAGCTTTCCTTGATTTCCATTATTTTGCTGTTCCCTTTTTTTTTTTTTGCAACATTCACTCAGTACTTAGAGCCCCTGAAGTTACTAAAGAAAATTAAAAAATCAGTTTGAATTAACTTATAATCACAATGTCAGAGATTTTCAAATTTATTTCCCCGTTTGTTAAAAGTACTTATGAATAATGATGCTCATGAAGAGGTTAGCTAAAAATTCATAGTACTTTTTCAATAGTGGAGGCTTTTCTTAAATCTCTCAAATGCTTATGAAAGCCTGACTTTTTTTCCTATATTTTTTTATGTTTTCTGTGGTTTTAATGCAGAAGCTTTTAAATCTAAAAGATGGGGGCTTGATTTTCCACAGAATAGAACCCAGCCTGGTCATTGTTAAAACCTGTTCTTCTCACAACCTTTCTGAACCTTTTCCTCTAGAGGCAAACTCAAAACCACCACACTGGCAGCAGCTGAGGAAGCAAACATGAGTTATCCTTCGGAGATTTCTGGAGGCAGCTGACTGCTCCATCTATTTCCCAGCAGCATTAAGAGCACAATGTGGCAGCAACAAAACAAAAAGTCAAAGACGTGGCTTTGCTGATATCTCATACTTAGTATTCAGTTTGGAAATTAGTGGCTTGTTGTTTCTTTTCCAAGGAAATTTGGTTAGCACGTTTCAGACTGATATTTAAATCAGTATCTCCAGTTTAGCTCTTCAGAAAGAGACAAAGATATACAGAATTCCTACAGTTCAAACTTCAGATACCTTCTCAGCCACACACATCAAAACCATGATATACATGGAGTATTTACAAGAGTTTACACAGTTTTCATTAATTCCTGAATGACTACATAGCAGCTCTAGTATTTAATGAAGGCATACAGTGAAATCCAAGTGTCTGACATATAAACCTCCAGAGGCAGCACTAACCTGAGGCTGGCAGGCATCTTCTCTTCTGCTCTGGCTCAGTGACCTTTTACTTGACCTACAAGCATGAGTATCACTCAGGAATACCAATGAGAAGTACAAGAAGCCAACTCTCTCCTACACAGGTTCCCTGGGCAGTGGCTGGTACAGAAGGTAATGTTAAAACCAAAATTAAGGCTTTTTTTCTGGATATTTGCATTTGTCTTCCCAAAAATTGACAGATTTATCCCCTTCTCCCTTATTTCCCCCTCCCTCTAGGCCTTCTTTTTTGAAGTTAGGTTCTTCTAAAATTGCCACACAGAGAAAGAAAATATTGACATGGCTGCCTGATTGCTGTGGAATTACTCCATAGAGGAGAATTCTGAATTAACATGCAACATCATTTTAGCTTTAATATTTTGTGGTTCAGTCACTAGACCTTGTAGTTTATTGCGTCTGTGAACTGCATTTTCTTCTGCCAGAAAATAACCTTCTATTTAAGGCACTTGAGGTTGGGTAAAAAAATATCCTCAAACAGATTTCATTAATTCAGGCAAGAGAAAGTTAATATCCCATGACACAGCCGATTTGTTTGTAGGGGTGTTAAATGCATCATTTCCCTAATAAACTAAACCACCAGAGGAATGTGCAGAAGCTGGTGTTCCTTCTCTCAACCCATAAAAAAGCAGCAGCGTCTGCCAGGTAAACTCTGAGGAAAAGTACTCAATGGATCACACATTGATAAGCCTTTTTAACTGAGGTAAACAGATTGATATCTCGAGAACAGGAAGAAAATACTCTGTTTGGTATCTTTTGAATGGTTGCTTTTGCAGGACCCAGAAGCACAGTCCATTGATTGTTACCTCAACAGAAAAAGCCTGTTCTACCAGTGCATTACCTGCAGTACAGTTTGAGCATCCAGACTCAGCACTCAGAATCCCTGCATTTCCATGTTTATGGGGATTGCATGAGAAATAATGGTTTTTATTTTGTTGATCTTTATGGAGCTCCAACTTACCATCTAATCAACACTAAGAAAACAAAAACCAGCCATCTGAACAGCACAGATACATGGCATGACTAATTCAGCTTGAAAAAAAGCTGGGATAGATACAACGAATAGCATCTGCAGAAAGGAATAGACACTTCCTTGTGTTATGTATACGAAATGTGTCCCCTCACCTTCCAACACCTCACAATTAAACAAATTAGGATATTACTCCACAAAATGCTCAATTTAAGGAACACATTCCCTCCTACATGCCACAGATCAACTCACTTCCCGGCTATCACTGCTGTCCAAGAGGAGTTTGAAAGCCTGCAAACATTTCAAAGGTTTCCCAGTTCCTCCTATTTGTATATTAAATTCTGTGAGGACTCTCTATTAGCCTTCTGGTATGGAAGGCCAAACGTATTTGTTGGAAACAAGAAAACCCTGTACACCAAAAGCCTCCACACTGTACACTTCCAAATTGTTTTCCAAAACCACTGTCCTTGGTCTTTTTAATTTGATCAGCACATTCTCCTGATGGGAAGCTCATAGTCCTTCACAAAGCTGAATAAATATAAGATGAAAGCTAAATATTTTTGACATGTCAAGACATATTTGAAACATATAATTAAGGAAGACAATTGCCTAATGGATCACCACAAATGTTAACATTGTCACTGAGAAAAATCTCTGCATACATTAGTATGGAAAACATAGAGCTTTCTGCTTTCATCCATCTTATCTAGGGAAACATGGATATAAAACCAATCAGTGTTCATATGGTCTTATGCAGTCTCTTCTGTTCTCTGAATAAAGAAGCGAACCAGACCCTTAGATTTTACTGAACAAAAGCTGAAATGCAAATCTAGCTGCATAACCAACTCTCAAGCATTTTAAACAAGTATGTTTCACTGCAAAGAGCAAAATCTTCTGCCCTTATGTGTTCTTACATCACCTTGCAGGGGAGAAGAGGATGTGTCTCAAAGAAATAAATAATTTTTTGTATTAGGTAAGATTAGACTCAGAAACTATTTAGACTCAGACAATGGAATGGGCATGCCACTGGAAAATCAAGGGGCTTTCACCCACAGGATTATTAAATTCCACATGTCCTAACTCCTGGACCAATGTGGAGGGTAGTAATCTGTAAATTCTCAGGGAGCTGGACTGGAAGGGTTTAAAAATGAAACAACAGAAAGCCAAATAAACAGAAAATAAAATAAAATAGTGAAAATAGTGATAAACCATGAGCAATACAGCTGCGCTTTCCATTAGGATCTTAAAGCATACAATGGTGTGACAAGAATTAATTTGCCCAGCTGCAGTTCACATCCCTTGTGAGAACTCCAGACTGTCTGCACAGAACCACCTCATGTCCCATGGGACAACAAGGATCACAACCCATGGACTCCTCGGAATAAAGCTGACATGACAGGACTGCATTCTGCAGCAGCAGCCCAAGAGTCAGGTCACTCAGCCTGTGGCACAGCCAGGACAGCTACAGCCACAGCACTGCTGCCTGGTGATCCTCCTGGATGAGGATGTGTGAGGAGGTCAGCTACGGAAAGGTAAATATCCCGGTTCAGAGCAAAACGAAGGGAGCATGGCAGGCAGGGAAGCTAAATCTAAGCTCATGATGTATAAGAGACAGGAGAGAAGAGCACAGTGGTGAATATTGCCATGAGTAGTTGTTTCAGTTCTCAAACTTGTCAAACAATGGATTTTCATTAAAATATGCAAATGTCATCAAATTCAAGAGAACCAGGAATTTTTGCTTTTCGCTCTCTGCAAGGTACTTAACTGAACCAAGTGATTCTGGTACCTGCTGATTGAAGGGACTGGACAGATGCTTGTGTACACAAGATTGTGTACTGAACAAGATTTTGGTTTTAAAATATGTATTTATACACACTTTATGAACACTAGCTGTAACCTGCATCTAATCTTACTTTAGCTGTATTTGTCCTCCTTTCACCTACATGACAATCAAAAGAATAAATTTATCAATGGCGTTGCAAACCAATACATATTCTGAAAGGACTGAATTATTCAGCTGAATCCTAACATAGTTGCCCATGAAAAGTGTTTGACAAAACTGTATGATCTGCAGGGCAGCAATCCAACTTTTAGTACTGCTGTGTTACCCAAGCCATAAATATTTTTCTGACATTGTCAGGTTTAACATTCAGCACTGCTATAATTTCTACCCTAATCCATGAACAGTTTAAAGGATTCGTAGTCTCTTAATATTTCATCTGCTGTAATTATAGTTGCTTTAATGTGCTATATCTGTTTCTGCAATACAGTAGGGTTCTTGTTCTCTGGGAAAAAATAAAACAAAACAAAATCCCCACACAACAAAAAAATCGAATGTACTTCAAAGCACAAATCAAAACTGCTACATAAATGGAGTAAATATTAATTATACAACTCTGCTGGCTCAAACAGAGGAGGACAATAATAACTTGAAAAAAAAGTTCAGCTTCATTATTATTTCAATAACCACTATTTACCTGACTAGCACACTACTACAACCTGTGTACTGTGTAAAAATAATGGCAATTAAACAGGAAGAAATGCATCAGACCAACAAGCTTAATTGAAAGTGAGGAGATGGAAAAATCTAATTAACTTTGCAAACTAGTTTTGCCTTTGTCAATTACCTTAATTGTACTATTGGAGTACAGGTTACGATCTTCACTAAAATTGGAATCACAAAAACATGTCTGAAATCTCTGAAAGCAAAACAGCCTCTGAATGCTTCTTAATTACGGCAACACACAACATGAAGCAGCTTCACATCTGCTGAAACACAATGTTTATAAGGTTAAAACCTCTCAGACTTTTATCTCCTTACTCTACTACTGCTCATATTGAAAATTTGGGATGCCATTACAATTAGTCTTTAAATGCAATACTTACAAATGGGAGCTCTGCATTTCCCCAACCCTGGATTGTTTACCAAAGAGTCGTTTTAATTCACAAAGAACTCCCACTGAAACAATAGGAAAGACAGGGAAAAGGTACCAGGGAATTGCCAGAGCACTGCTGTAGCAGCAGCTGCCTGGGGGGCCAGCAAGAACAGATCAGACCTTTTTTGCAAGCACAATTTCACGGCTGCAGCTACAGCTGGCACTGGCAATGGTTAATTTTCTGGAGGGGAACTCAAGTTTACAATTTGAAGTACATATTGATAACATACTAGAATAAAAAAAAAAAAAGCTGGAGACTCAGGAAGGGACCTGGAACTTCCCCTCAAGGCCTGTGAAAGACTACCTTCTTTCAGCCAAAAAATGAGAGCAACTTCTTTAACCTCCATCATTTTGCAGGAGCCTGACCCTAGCCAGCAGGCAAATGCCCACTCTGCCCACCCTGCTCACTCCACTCTTTTGGGATGGGGAGAAAACAGAAGGAAGGCAAGACTCATGGAATGAGACAAGAGCAGTTTAATAGGGAAAAGCAAAAGCTACGTGTGCAAGAACAGCAAAATCCTCTGCTGCCCTTTGGGAGGCAGATGTTCAGCTACCTCCCAGGCAAACAGGGGCTCAGAGCTGCTTGGGAAAACAAACACCTCCACCCTGAATGTCCCTTCTTCCTCCTGCCCTGAGCCTTTATGGCAGAGCACACCACCAGGTGGGATGGGATACCTTCTTGGTGAGCTGGGCCCTGCTGTCCTATCTCCTCCCAACCTCTTGCCCATCCTGAGTCTTCCAGTCTCCATGGGGCTGACAAAAACCAAGGTTCTGCACTACTCAAAAAGCAACACTGCTGTTTTACCAATGCTGGTTTAGCTATAAATCAAAGCACAGCACCGTATGGGCTGCTCTGAAAAAAGCTAATTGTCCCAGTACAAATTTAATGGAAAACAGTCATTTCACTCAAAAAGAGCAACCTATATATGCAAGTAATCCCAAAAATCAGCCTGAAAGGTTACAACTTTCTGAGGTACAAACATCCTGAACCAAGACAGCCACGAGACAAAAATATTCTTTACATCTCAATTGTGGCTAGCACAGTTTTTCCCATGAGAAGTTTTCTTGTGTTTTGTAAATAAAGATAAAGTTTGGATGTTTTTGGAACAGTGTCCCAGAACTTGGGCAGTGCAGGCCTGGCCAATCAGGCCTGGGGGAAGGCTTCTGACTGGCCAATCTGGGTGACTTTTGAGAGCTCTATATATGTGATGAAATCAAAACAATAAAGGTCATTCCTTCTTGCCACTGAGAACCAATGCATTCATTACTCTGCTAGCTGCTCAACAGCGACATCTCAATGTCTTTCAGACTGCTATCACAGCATGTAAACCTGTTGCCTGGAAGAAAGAGACTCATTCCAAAGCTTTTCCAACAATCCTTTTTTTATTAAAAAAAAGGTGAAATTAGCTAAAAAAAATCTATTTAAAAGTCTATCAAAAAGTTTGAGTGCAAACAATGTAATTCAGACTAAAAATGGTAAGCAGTTGGAAATATAAGCAAATAAAAACTCTAACCAAGAGAAAACACATAATAGCAAACAGTTTTGAAAATTAAAGTTTCAGTTATATATTCCTCATTGTCCTTGTCAAAACAATATCTTCTAGTCTTCGAAAAATACGTATTTTTATCCAATGTTGCTGTCTCCCATGACAACACTTCCAACCAAAACCACAACTCCACATCCCTTAAAATGAAATCTCAGTTTTCCGTAACTAAAATCAGCCTTGACAGCAACACAGTTAAAACAGATCCATTGCCTTTACGTAGAAAAGGTGGATTTTTTTCTCCCTGCTTATTCCTTTAAGAACCTCATCTGAAAATTATAAAGCCTAATCTTCCCCTTCTAAGTGTACAAATTGTCTCAGCTTGAAGCTCCAGCTGTCAGGCACCTGAATGGAGTATTGGACAGGACATCAGAGAGATCAGCTTAATCCCTCCCCTATCTCAGCACACATCAAATAATCCATTCACTGAGCCATCAACCACCAGCTTTGCTTGTCAAGGACTCCTTGTGCTCCTCCTGAGATCTACCTCCTCCAACCTCCTCAACATTTTAGCTGAGGTGAACAAATTGTGCTTCACTGTGGCTGCACTGGAGGTGACATCCTGTGAGGATGTGACAGCTCCTGCAAGCTGGGACAGCTCCTCATTCCAATGGGGAAAAGGTTTCCTTATCAGCAGATGCAGGAAAAGGAGATCCATACCTACCAGCAGGTTGAGCCTGCAGAAGGAAAGCAATCAGGGAAAAGAAGTGCAGTGCAGTTCCTGAGAGCTCAGGAAAAAGTAAATAAAGCTTTCGATAAAAAATACACAACAGTTCATTTAATAGTCTATACGAGTTGGAAAGCCCAAGAGTAATGTTTAAAGCTACTGAAGTCCCCTAGAGAAAGGAAAATTTTATGGATTAAATACTTAATCCAAAAGAGAAATAGATCAGCTGCCATGCCACAACCTTGCAGCCCGAGGCAAAAATACTCAATATATTAAATTGCTATATAAACAACCCATGTCTGAAAATAAAGTGCCCTAAAAACTAAAGGAAAAAAAAAATCCATTGAAAAGAGCATTCATTTTTTTTCCTCAACTTTGCTGGAATGTACTGTGAAATGTAGACTATATGAAAAAATCCATTTGGCTTTCAGATATACAAACACAACGAAGATTCAATTTGCTTTAATTAGTGTTTCATACTTAGCATTTAAGAGCAGAATTCGGTGCTCTAAATATCAGCAGTTCTGCAATACTCCATCCTCCAATATCACTAGGCTTATCTCTCTAGTCTTCTGTTTAATTAAATTGTACCTTTTATTTTTAAGATTTTGGCACGGCAGTTTCAGGGAGAATAAAAAATAGCATCTTACACTGTTCTGAATTGGTTTTAAACCTCTTGCTTTTCAATAAAGCTACCTCCAAAATGTGAAGATTTTAGGTACTTCAATGGGATTACAGCCTGCCTGCTAATTCTGCCATTAAATTAATTCTGAGAAGCTCTCCACTGCAGTTACTTCAGTAACAAATAAGACTCAAGTATAAAAGATGCATTAAAACGTGTCTTGGTCCCAATGTAAATGCAGAGAGCATTACAGCCATCTAATCTCAAGGAGAAAACAGACAAGGAAGACTGTAAGAAACTGCAAACTCTAAAAACCACATAAATTTTTGGTCTCATTAAGATAAAAATCTAATATTTTGACTTTATGTAGCTAGAGGGGAACCTATTAGGGCATTTTATATTACAGATGTATTTATTTTTCCATCAGAAACTCAAAGTCCAAAAAGGTGAAAGAACAAAATATATTATACCTGTTTCACAGAAAGGAAAAACAGAAATTAAGCAAAGGCAAATGTCCCACAGCCAGCAGGTGACAGAGACGAAAACTGAATTTTCACACTGTCAAGATGAGTTGTTGTCACTTTCAACCTTGTCTGTGTTGTTACAGCACACACATCAATTAGATAACTTAGTTAATCACAGAATCACGGGCACAGGCTTCACATTTCAATAACTCTGTAACAACACTGAAGCACTTCACGAAGGAAGAGCAGTCAAAATCCAGTTTATCTGGGTCACCTGTATCCCAAACAACCCTCCCCAGCTGCTCACAGCACATTTGCTTCCCAGGTGGAGAGGGATGAAGTCTTTGCTTCTCCAGCATCACTTTGACTCCAGTGCTGGTGCAGGGGAGCTGAGAGCTGAACACAGCAGCAATGCTGCTCCTCCTGTGCTCCCCTGTACAGAGCACGGGGATGCATGCAGAGGAGAGACATTTCCCCTCCCCCATCATTTAAACGGCATAAACTATAATTTTAGTAAATCAAGCAAAGAGCTAATCAAGTTTTGATTTGCTAATTACTTCTCAATTTGATTAGAGCTGGCAGCTAATCATCCCTGGAAACGTAAAGTCAATCTTTCACTCACATTTGCAAATTGGGACTTTAGTGTAAAGAAACTGATATTGTGCATTACATCCTCATAGGGTTTTTTTAATATTTCAGTGTTTTAAACAACAATCCAAATTTTTATTATTGTGGCAGGACTCAATAAAAACTCTGAAGAACTGTATGTGGCCTGAGAGAGATCCATTGATAGAAACTGTGGTACTAACACTGAAGCTCAAGGAGTATGTAATGTTACATTAAACTAAAATTTAAAAGTGTAAGTTCCCATAGGAGAAAAGATGTCAGAAAAGCATGAGCAAAACAGCAAGAATTTTAACAATCAACATCTTCAGAATAAGCTTGTAGGACTTCACCCCATTAAAAAACAAAAATTAAAAAATTCACCACTTTGAGTAGAATACACAAGTTCAGCTGGAATTAAGAAACAAAAAGTACCTAATTCCATTTTCTTCTGAAGTAACAGAAAATGCGAAAGAGAATAGAGCTATGCTCTATTTTGTTTCTGTGAAGTTCTTAGCATGGAGCATCAACCTATATTTTTCCTTATCCAACTCAAGGACAGCCTTCTAAACCTAGTATCTCTCTGCTGCTGCTGCTCACTGCCTGGCTGCTGCAGTGCCTTCCTACATTAGTTTCACTAAGGGATAGATGGAAAGTTAATGCCCTGAAAAATATATCATTACAGTTACCACACCAGCAGTTGCTGACCAGACTAAAGCCCAAGTATGCTTTGGTAGACAAAACTCAGATTCGGCATATCCCTGCCAAATCCCTTCCCTAGGAAAGAAAGCAAAAGCAAGATTAGGATGGGATGATCCTGCAGCTTGAATATCCCTCAGGCTGTCTGCAGCTTCAGTATCCATAAGGATGGAGTCCTCTCCTCCCCCTGACCAATCCTACCAAGACTGGGTTGCTGCTGCATCTCTGTCTATCCCACAACTGAGGAGCAGTCTTAAATAAAGTGCAACTTAAATCTAAAAAAAAAAGTGCATTAAATGGGTTGATTTTAGAGAAAACACATTTCAGGCAAAAAAGCCCACACATCCTGTCAAAAACACTTTTACTTGGAGCTTTTCCTACAAAATACTTGGCTTTTTTCTTTTACCATTACTTCTCATTTTGAAGCATCTTCTTTTTGTATTATAGACTTTTGAAAGATGACATTAAGCCCAAAAAATTTGCTATGATTCTTTGCAAAGAAATTTTAAATACTTCCTTTATAATTCATTTGATGAAGAAATTGAAATGGTGAGGCTTTGTTACAAACTTGAGTGATTTTTTTGTAGATCCTCCCTGAAATACATTATCTGGCCAGCTGTAACTAGCAAAATAAAACAGCTGGTATTGGGATGTAAAAAGTGTCTCTACTGTCTATAATCTTCTTTCTGTCTATAATAATTTCCTAAAAGTTGCTGATTTAATTGAACTACTATTAACTCTTTGTTTTTTCCTCTAATCTATCTATTCTGATTTTTAGTTGAATGCTGGAACATTAAAAGTGGAAGGGTTTTGACAGAGTAAATACCAAAGACACAAACAGTAACACCAATTCTTTGGTGTCATGAATTTCAAATTATGAGTAGAACCATTATTCTAGAACCTCTCATTACAAAAATGACTGATTCCTCATAACCATTATTATTGTCAGAAGTTTCAAAAATTCATCACCACTATGAACCTTGTAAAATAATATTTATAATTGTAGCTTCAGCAATACGATATTTGTTATACTTGAATAAAAATCAAAATGTAAAATGTTAGGAATTCTCTATTCTCTTTACCAACTGCTCTGAAATTGTAGCAATCACATTCTCCCTGTCTGTTCTTTACTTTTCCTCTGTTAAATAATTATGCATAAAATACATTAATTTTCCTGAACTTGAATTTGGGACAAGAAACTAGAAAAGGTAAGTTTGAAATATTCCAAAACATGTAAATGCAGACTTTTGACATATCCTATGTTATAATCTACAGCAAAACACAAGCCATATCCTAGTTTAAAATACAAGTGAAAAGAATTAAACATTTTCCCTCTGATAGAATATTATAGGCAGTGCCCATTATGCAGTATTGAATACAAGACTTATTTTTAATCAAGTGCGTGTTTCCCATTTGCAATTCAGAACAGAAACACCAGAAGCTTTCCAAAACATCCTTAAAAACACAAGATTAAAGGACTTTGGAACCAATACCTAATCTTTAATTTTGCTGTTATCACAGGCACAGTCTAAACTTGGCTATCTGTGATTTTGGCAGTTATTTCAAAAGCACAGTTAGAAAATTATTTAGGCATTTTAATGGAATCCACATGAGAAAGCACCGCTTGTTTTTGCCAGCAGTGCTCTTCAAGAAATGTTGTTCCCCTAAACTGCTTTGCTGTGATTCTATGGACAAAACATTCTGCATTCACTTTAACTCCCAGGTCTCAGCCAACCACCAAAAAATGTGTCTTTTCAAATTTAAGTTATAGTATAAATTAGACCTATATTTAAAGCATAACTGAAAAATTTACTGTTTACTGAAGTAAAATTTGAGTGAGAAATTTTCCATAAAGAGAGAGAGAGTTTTCAAAGCCCTTGAAACATACAGTTGAGATGATATCTATTAAACCAGATACTTTTCAAACATCAGGGAAATAAAACTAAGGATTGTATCTGTCTGAAATTAGAACATTACCACTCTTGTCCATCAAAGAGGAAAACAACTCTGCAATTCAGTTTGAGCATTAAGTCATCAAGTGCCAAACACCAGTGGTTTAACTCAATCCATCTATTGGGTCTCTGCAACTTTATCCCTTTCTACAAAAAATGAATGTGTTCAGAAAAACAAGGACTTGCTCTACAAAGAAATTAAAAAAGACAAATCAGCAAACCAGTAAGAGGGTTTATGCTTTTTTTTCCTTGTAGAAAGCTAGAAGGCAACAGAACGGCACAGGTTGTATTTCTCGGGGAAACAAATTTTCCCAGCCAATTCCATTTATTTGTTGAGGGAAATAGTTCTCTCAGTCTTTGTTCTAGTCATTGCTCCAATAATTGCCTCTGCCTGATCATGTAACAAATCACTGAAATGATTCGTATCTATAATTTAATAAAAAAATCATAACTTAAATGAAGTGAGGAATTGGGATGTTGACAAGCTTACTTGTGAAGAACAAAGAAATTATGCTAAGGCAAGATATGAACTTCAGAACCTTTATCATGAATTATCCATCAGATTTCATAGGAACTTTAGAAGTAATGAAGCTTGCTATCATTCCCTTACCTTCAAATGAATACTACTTATTAGCAACCAAACTGCAGTGACTAAAAGTTGGCTAAAAATTTAATTTTTATGCATCTGTGGTCATAAAAATCATGGTGAAACTGTTTTTAATGTTACTGCACAATTGTTGATTCATTTCTGGTGGCTCTGAGAGCTCAACTGGATTTAATAAAAATCCAATTTCTTCATTGCATCATGTACTTTGTCCCATTACTCTCCATTGAACACTTGCACGTCTTTTGAAGCGAAGTGACTTTTTCAATTTTTCAAGTTGAAATCCTTATTTCCCAATGAATCTTTGTTAAATCCAAAGTTAGTTAAAAACCAATTTAGCATTAACAGCCTTATCTAACCAAATGAAAGCTCTCTAGTTTAAGGTATATATTGGTAATATACAGCCAGGGGCATACAAGGAATTCATACAAAGCCTCCAAACTTGATCTGTAATATTTCACTTCAAGAACTTGGAGGAAACACCAGAGCATGGAGTTAAAAATAGTAGGAAGACACAAATAATTACTTTGCCCAATAGCAATCACATTGGTAACGATCAAGTTCCGGGCAAGATTTGAACAGCGGTAAATTAACACTCTTTACATCTTTTATTAGGCTGTGGGGTTTTTTTCCCCACATATGGCAATTCTAATCAGAAATCACAGGTTCAATGTAGCGGGAAATGAGGAAGAAAATTTTAAATACTTTTACTTCAAGTGAAGCAGTTATTTTCCAATAAGACCTCATTCCATTCTCGTTTACCTGTTCTGCAGTGTGGCACAACAGGATGCTGTGATATTGGAAGCAAGCTAAGATCTCCTTCTCAAACAGATCTTCACCTCCTTTCCAAATTAATTTTTTACCACAGTTGTTAACAGAGTAAAGTCACCCAATTCTTAGCAGCTGTATAAATTGCTTGCTCACATCCATGTTAATCTTTCAAGTATCTAGCAAGATGCCTCATGTCAAAACAATGCGATCATATAATTAATTCATCATCTAAAATATTACTGAAAATCACCACAAATATTTTAACTTGACAAAAATATCACATCTTTGCTTTTCATTTCACAGACACATAAAGGTCTGAGCAATCATACTACAGTGAAATAACTGTCCTAATTAACATGTGTGAAGACATTCTGAGTTGAAACCTGCTGTAATTATACCTCTCTGTACAAAATATGTAAACAGTTTTTGAGACATAAATCAAGAGAATGAAAAGGTTTCCTTATTCTGTAGTAAGTGGCATCAAATTAGAAGTTGAACAATTTCTGCCTCATTGATTTTTATCTGCAAGAATGTAGATGTTTTAAATGAAGACAGATAAGTCACCCAAGCTAAACATACTTGAAAATGCAGTAGACAGGAGAGACTTCTAAGAGAACATATATTATGAATTTTTAATAGCTTTCGGAAAGTGAAACCTGAAATTATGTTGTAAATTTTCCTGTTTGAGAAAATATCTTTCAGTTCTCATCAAACTTCTCCCAGCCATAACTCTTTGAAAATGTTGTATTTGTTCAAGATAACACACAAATTCAATTGTAAGCACAGACTTCTTTCAGATTTAAAACTCGGTAAAATATCTGTGACTTTTTCAGTCTTTACCACATCTTAGTCCTCTTAGGTTTCCATATGCACAGCTTGAATTATAGATAACTTCTAGAGAACCCAGTTTGTGGTTGTAAGTCTCTCTAACAAAGAAGAATAAGACTTTTTTTGAGCAGGAAATTGCTCTTGAACTGCAGAAAGAACTATGAAGAACACTGTTTTCCAAATGCAGGCCCATGTACTGTTCACCTTCAGAAAGAGATGCATTACAGTAATCTATTACTGTAGAGTCTAACATTGGCCAGACTGAAATAATCATAAGAAGGGCTTACAAATAGTTTATAAATGGACAAAAAGAAAAAAAAAAACAACTACGTAAACAAAGATGCAAACTGAAACCTCATTTTACCATTGAACATCAGTTAAAAAATTCTGTCACAATCTACCCTGGAAATCCCACAGAAGCCAATACTTTCAATGGGAAGGTATTTAAGTGCCTTTATAAAATGTAAAATGAATATCAACTCAATACTACAATGCTGTCAAAAATACCCTATAATTTTTTCCTTTTACATTTGGGATAAGCAACTGAAAACCAACTGCCATATTCAATTAGTGATTTATGATCAGTGTTTTCCTTCTGAATAATGATGCAAATACAACATTTAAAAACCAGTCAAACATGACATGAAGATTTTCATGCACTTTCAATGCAAATATTGTGAAAGCTATCACATACTTAATTTTTATTCTCTAAAACTGGGGTACTACCATTAATTTCTCCTCAGTTTGGGTGTGGATTTTTGTTCGTTTGTTTTCTTGATTAAAAAGTAAAGATCTTTTAGAGCAGTGTAGGGAGGATCAGGACAGCCATCGCTCAGATGCCAGAACTGACTGTCACTCCAGGAAAACAGCATGTGGTGTGATCTCAGTAAAACTAGTCTGGCTTATCAGGAATTATTTGAAAGACCAGTGAAATGTAGTTCCTTAGTTCATCAGTCAATTATTTATATTTTTCAATAATTTGTCTTTCTCTTGTTGGTACAAATTATGCAATGTAAACTGCTCTGGTGGCTTAATAGTTTGTTATGAATAAAGAATGTATCAGCCCAAAGTCAAAGTTGCTTTTCTTCTTCCAAATGTCTCAAAACAATACATGTCTAAGGAGAAAATGTTCCTTTACATCTATGTAGTTTCACATATAACACTGGTATTCATATATTTCAGATAAATTAACAGAAAGAACCATTTACAGCTTTGAAGTTTTATGAGAAAATTATACCATTTGGAATTATCATCTTCAAATAGCCAGGCTACAAGGAAACTGCTACAAATTGCCTATGAAAAAAGCATCAGGAAGGCAATTAAAGATAGATGCACAGCATTTCATGATGGACAAGAGGCAGGAAAAGCTCCAAACAGCATTAATCAAAGTTCTTTCCCATGTCCCTGTAAGCTCCTGAGGGAGTCATCAACATTTTCTGCAGGAACAAAAAGGTTTCACGTCGGAATGAGGCAACCACAGACCGTTTTAGCTGTTTGATAATAACAGGTTGACAATCTAGGTTTGACTCACTTGTATAGCAGCAGAAAGTTCAGAGTTGTAAGATTTTAAAAGAGATAAACTTTTTTAAAATTTATTTTTTTTTAATAGAACCTCATCATCCTTCACACAGCCCTTCAGGAAAAAAAAAAAAAAAACCCACCAAAAACAAAACAAAACAACCCAGCAAGTCAGCTGATAAATCACCACATCCAAATAAAGTGTTTGCTACTCATGTGACTTCTACAGACATCATTCTTGAGGTTGGAAAATTTGTTAAAATCACAACAGAGCAATGATGTACTGAGAAAAACCTGAAAAGTATTATCATGAAAGCCTGGTTAATTTGTGTTGAAAAGTTGTCTAGAAAGTAAAAAAGAATTTTATAAATAATACTGGTTGGTCATTGTGACAATAAAGTAGCTTTAAAAGTTCTGCTGTCCATTCTCCTTCTCCAACATAATTTTAATATGTTTAAAAACACTGAAATGTTTATGTTACCATATAGAGAAGTAGCATCCATTACTTCACAAGTATAGAAGGAAGAAATTTAGGATGCAACAATAGTTGAGAAAATGAAAGATGATTACCCTTCATAGGTGACATATTTGATTTATTCCACTGAGATTAATTTCCTTTGATCATAAATTACACTGTTTAATTCAATATTTTGAGTACCAAATACAGGAGGGGACACCTGGGCAAACCTAGTCAGAGAGTTGGCAAAGAGAACTATCAGTGAATGATATGAATTAAATACTGTGTTTGTCTTTAGTTCCTTGGGTGAGTTACTGCTTTGATATAATCTGATCTCTTCTACTGTTTCTGACCTCTTCTGCCTAACAGCAGGCATGTAACAAGAATCTCAGGGAATGTTTTTGCAAGATATTTTTTGTTGAGTTTTTTGATCTGTATTTTTGGTTGTTGTAGAAGTCGAAGGTCAATATTATCAAGGCAAACATATGAAAATCTAGGTTTAAAAAGACTGTTATCAGATCCCTCCCCTCCATTCAGAGAAAGAAAAACAAATACATTCAGTTCTGAATTTGCCTCTCTCATGCAATCAAACTGCATTATAAACTACAGATGACAGCTGAACACCCTAAAGAATCTCTGTGGGTGCATGACAGCTGAGTTACATATTAGCCAAATATGATAGAATTAATTGTCACTTTATATTACTTCCAATAAAACTGATGAATAGATTAAATTAAACAAAAAATGCAACATCTCTGTGAAGTTTTCATTTACATTGACCAGAAGCAGAAATGCAATGCTGAGAACATTAATCTATTTTTTTTCCAGTATTGTTGCTTCTAAACATAGCAAAATTTATTTTGCACAGGATGTGTGCACACGGATTTTGTAAGAGCACACATCACACAGTTAAAAGTACAAATGTTACCACATTACACAGTCACCCTAAACAGAAAACCCCTGTATAGAAAGGGAAAACACAACCTGACAATCAACAGGGATTCTGAAATAATCAAAGAACTTCTTGGTTACTCAGGCTCAAGAAAAGCCTCAGTGGAGAGGTGGAAGGGTTACTTGAAGTTTATAAACAGCATGTTCTGTAACAGAAGAAAACCAGGTGCCAAAGATTTTGGAAACTTTTTAGAGAATTGTACTCTAAAACCTGTTAGGTTTGGAGTTCAAAGTACCAAGACTGATTTAGAACTTTATATTTTATAGAAGAAATATAAAGACATGTTTTGCTAAAATATGAATCAGCATGCAAAATGTTCTAATTACAGTGAAAAGGCATTATTCTGTGTATTTTGTAAAATTTTTTTGCCATCGTATATTTCTTAGCCTTGAAATAACTGCTACACAGAGAAATCCTCAGAACTTTTCAGGCTCTCAGAAACTATTTGAAAATTTTCATTAGCAAATATCTGGAGATAACACAAATAACACCAAAAACCAGAATCAGTGAAAGTTCTGAAAGCCATATGCTTTCTCAAGTTCTTTATGGCTTTTTGTGTTCTGGAAACACTAAAGCTGGTACTGAGACAAAATGTTTTAGTGGAAAAATGAATATAATAGTAAGACTAAAACTACTAAATGTGAAATATCTGATTCTTGTCAGAAAAGAAGCTACTGGACTTCATTACAAGTTCTTCATTGCAATTCCCATATTCTGAGAAGTTTTTGGGAATACAACAGTAGAGGGAGAGAAGCAGTCTTTCAACAAAGAGACTCTGATATTGGTCAAAACTGATGTGCCAAACTTCACTAGGAATGCCATGAATAGGCAAGAGCTGTTTGTGCTCCCAAATCAACTTTCACACTGAACAGAGTTTTTAGGTTTGAGCAGAGGCACCAAGAAATCTTACAACCTTTCCTAAATGCCTCTCTAATCACGTTTATTCGAGGTACAGAGGTTTCAGTAAGAAATAACAGCTAATTAGATTGCATATAAATAAATGCTTTCCTAAATTAATAATCTGAACTCTTTGCCGTGGCCTCTCCAGTGATACAAATAGAAAAGTACCATCAGTGACAGTCTGCATTACTGTCACAAGATGGGGAGTTTGAACAGAGACCCAGAAAGAGTTGAACTTGCTTTGTTATTTCCATACACCTGCTAAGGTGGCTAGACAGGAGCTAATTTTAACTTGTTAGATGTGCAACAGCTGGATAGGTCACACTACCTTCTGACTAGCAATACATCACTCATTTTGGTGGTGTTCCCATAATACTGAAAGCCTGAAGGATGATTCTGATATGGCAAAGAATTCAAAAGGAAATCTGGCTCAACTGCACATGAGGTACACAAATGGATGAGGAACAAGTTTTATAAGAAATTACATTTGTTTATAGAGTCTCCTAGATCTATGAATTACTCCATAACTGATTTCATACAGAACTGTCATCTGTATATAGAAAAAGAACAACTCCCAGCACTGCCTCCAAAAGCATATTTAGGCATAAATCTTTATGGACAGAAGAAAAACAAAAGAACTACTATAATTAACGTTGGTGAAAGGAAAGACAGTCAAAATATTTGTGGATACATATCCATGCTGCACACACAATGAACTTCTTAATCAAGCAGTTAAAGTTTGGAATTCAGCATACTGAAACAGCAGCTAGCATTTGTTAAAACAAGAAATTTCAAATTCAAAAGGCTGGCACTTGCATCAGTCACGACAAAATTACTGAATCTGGATACTCAAAGTAGGAATTAGCCTTGATCTGTGGCTTTCAGACTATCTACTACTATGTGCAAAAATGTGCAAAACCAAATATGTTGGTCTGGCAAAAAAATATATAGAAAACCCTTTAACTTTGTCATCTCTTGACCAACACAAAGCAGATATTTATTCTATATGAGGTTCAGGCATTCCTTGAAGAACACATAACACTATATAAACACAAATGTAAACATACACAGGAAAAGGCTTTCAAATTTCATATGGGTTGAAATGCAATGTTTGCAGGAAAAGGTTAAAGTAAACCTTGTTTTTTTTGCATCTGTCTCATCAAATGTTTGCTCTTTGGACTCAGAGGTTCCTGATACACAAACAGATGTGAGAACAGTTGCTCAATTCTTCATCCTTTCTCTGTTAAGGACATGAAGAGATGAACTTGGTTTGCAAAAAAACATTCCCATTTGACTGTCTGGTAAACATGAGAAGAAAAATCCATTTATAAAAGAACCAAAAAAAATCAAAGAGATGATCTCAACCCACTGCTCAATCTCTCTTACTCAGTGCTCTTAAAAACCAATATAGAGGTCCCACTTTTATCTAGGGGGTTAAGATAAGGAACACTTCAGCCCCATCCAACCCTTTCCTTTTGTGATCCAGGAAGAGTATTCATGTTTGGGAAAAACCTCAGTTAATACCAACAGACTTACACCTAATACCAGCAACATCTGTTGGTAGAAAAATGAATTTTAATTAGCCTTCTACCTATATATCAGGATTAAAAGATATAAATAAAATAATTTTCCCTTACTGCGGAAAATGCAGCTGGAGAACAAAACATTCCTTTTGTTAGTTTTACTGACATATTTTGCACCTTTGTTTTTTTTTTCCAAGCTGAATTATCCACACTGCAACAGCATTAGAATTCCTTTTGCGTTTGAATTGCTCCATAGTGTGCTTATTTCTCACCTTGTTGTTTACAGCACATAAAAAGCTGAGGCAGGTGTTGCACATAAGGCTGACACTCTGTCAGCCATAAGCTGCTCTCTGGTCAGCTGCTGGTTTTATCTATGCATGAGGTGAAGAATTACTGTTAGAAGAGCTTTCCAAAGAGATTCAGAAGGAAATTAAAGAAGCTACCCAGCTGGTGATTTTAATGAATAGGTAAAAATAATGAGAGAAAGAAAAAAAAAAATCATCAGACATAGAACATGATTTTGCTGGAAGTATTTTCTGATTTTCTTAAGCATATAAAGTAATCATTTTTAAGGTTAAAAAACAAACTAGTGTCCAGCATGAACTTAAAAGTAATTTACTGCTCCTGTGATCTAAAACAGAACCCACTGTAATGCTCTTACATCCACACTAGGGTAAAAGAATATTAAAAAAACCCTAAAAACACAAAAAAACAAAACTCCCATATGCCTGCAGGTGATCTTTCTAGAATACAAACTACGTTCCACCACTAAACTGATAGGATGAAATTTATCAGGAATTTAATTAAAGCAAGTCAAATGTGCAAAATTAAAAAGAAGAAATACAAAATCTGTCCAAGCTCCCCTTCACCAAATTAAAGAGGAAAAAAAAAAAAAGAGAGAGAACTGACTAGCATTTTTTATTATTTACTGTGTAAGAACAGCATAGGTTATTTTTTCATCTTGAGAATTCTACATGCAGTAAGTGAGAAGACTGAGAATATGGAGATAATGGATCTGGATTCCTCTCAGGGGTGTGCAGGACAAAAAGCAATAGAGAGGTTGAAATGTGGGAAACTGCAGTTACATATTATTAAGATAGGGGTTAGGAGGTTGTTTATTTGTTTGTCATTTTTCATTTGTTTAAACCATGAGAAGAGTTAGACACTGGGAGAGGTTAGCCCAGAAAGAGAGTGTGATCTCCATCCTGTGAGATATCCACAACTTGACTGAATATGAACCTGAGCTACCTGACCAAAGGAGATATTGGGAGGAAGAACTTGGACTTCCTCACTGTTGGAGGTTCCTTCCTAATTAATTTATGCCTCTACCCTTCTCCTAAAAAAAAACATCCAAATACGATTTTACAGAGAGTTGCAATTCACTAAGGATTCAAACAAGTTTTCTTTGTAGAGAGAAATCACCTGCATTCCTACAGAATTGGTTTTTCTTACTACATCTCCTTCCCCTGACTCAGAAATTTCTGTAACCATGGAACACCCACTGCAAGAGAGATCCAACACAAGCCCTGCTTAGGCAGGAGCTGATTTTCTAGCTGGCAGATTCGTACTGACAGGTGAGGCAGCTGCTTTCAAATGGAATACAAATAATGATTCTTCTCTCCCCAGCCATAGTCAGACACTACAATCCTGCTGCCCCTGCTGCTTTCATGGAATTCTGGGCACTATTTTGAAGACCTCCAACCTTTTTGTAAAACACTTGGTGAAGCTCCTGGCTCATGCATCCCCAGCAAGGCTGAGGAGACAGGCAGTGCACACAGAATCCTAGGAAACCAAGTGTGGAATCACTGCTGGCTACTGCACAGGACAGGCAGCTTGAACTAGGGCTCCACTTGCTACTTGTACTTTCTGACACTCAACACTGGCTTTGATTTCCCATCTAAGTGGCCTTTGTGGTTCCACACAAGGAAGAGAAGTCCAAGAGCAAGATATTTCCTTACTCTTTTTTTGCTCCTGTCAAATGCCAAAGCAAGTCCTTAAACAGCAAGATTTGTCTTTCAAAAGCGAGTTAGACCAGAAATCATGAAGACAGCACTACCAAGATTGCTTAAAAGAAAACCCCACCCATTAAACCACATCACATCACACCACTAGCATAAAGCAAATAACTTTTCCATAGCAGAGGCAGTGAAATTCTCTAGGATTACCATAGGATTAAATAAACAAGTGAATCAGCTTACTGTAGATAAAAATGGATAGGCTTGAGGAAAATTCTGTATCCTTCTTCTAGTATATTCATATTATTTAATACATGTATACAATACATAGATGTAAATATATCTATAAAATGTATACTAAAATAAGTCTTATGTAGTTATATTTTTCCATTTTCCACTGTGGGACTGTTTCATGATAGTCACTGGCTGGACAGCAATTTATTTCTTCAGCATTTTGAAAGTGCATAAAACCCTTTTTCTTCAGAACTAATCTCCATCAGGAAAGAGGGATACTTTCTGAGAGAAATACAAAATATCCTTTCTGCTTTTAATATTTGTCTTGCATTTCTTTTGCTCGCTATACTACTGGCACATTTCCTTGGACTCCCAATTTGAAGAAAGTAATTATCAAGAAAAATTTACATAAACCCCCAAAACTTGACAAGATCCTCACTTAGATTTGAGATTGACATTTCAAGACTGAGAACTGCTTGTTGAACAGGAGATAAGATCTTTTCAGACTCCTCCACCACTCAATAGAAGAGCTTTGCTTTGCTTTCCACAGAAGAGGCAAAGGGAGACAGATAATTCATGTGGCAGCTGGTCTCCCTGTGGGCAGTATGCTGTACAGACACTTTATCATGAGGCTAAATGAATATATTTAATTTTCACATAATGAAAACTGCCATTTCAGAAACAACCACTGTCTAATATTGTTTTATTTAATATAAGCCTTAAAAAGAAAACAAAACATGCAAAAACCCCCAAAGAATGAGCACCATACTTCAAAAAAATAGAAGCATAAACTTTGAACAAATCTCCGTTTTCCCTGGCCCAATATTAGAAGTCTATGTGATGATTATAAAATTAACCTTTTCAGATATATTTATTCTTATTATTCTGTATTTGCCTCTGCCCATAGGTTTGTTTAGGCTTGTTTCCTAGTCCCACTGCCATCCTCAAATCCCACTGCCACCCCTTGCCATCTGCAGCAACAGAGACTTTCCAAAACAAAGATCAAAGAAACTAGATTAAACGGACTAGAACAACCATTTTTATTCCTTTCATGTCACTGATAATAAAGAAAATGCAGATTTTTATTTTTTCCCCCATTTACAAGCTACTCTTCCACTTTTGATGCTGAAATTGAGTAAGACAGGTTAGTAATTTATACCTCCTACATTTTTGGTACACTATTAATTTGCCAAAAGTCACTACTTGCCCAATAATGGTTTTTACCTCCAACAGTTTTGTTGGTTTTTAAAAACACTGTGAATGCAACAACACACAAATTCTGAACCCTGTATGTGGTAACTGGGTTCAGCAAAACTGTAGAAGGAAAAAAAAAGACACAGGGGAATTAAAGCTACAACTTCAAAACAGTTTTCTGAATGCAAAATGCATTTGATAGACATGACGAGATGATTGACACTTGCAATTATATGAATATCTGCTGGCTACTATTATTTTAAGCTTTATTCAACAGAAAGAATAATAATTTTTAAAATGCCATAGAAGCAATGATTAGAGGAAAACAGGAAACAACACTTACTGGAGGATGAAAAGGCTTTGATCTGCCGAAATTAAAAACTTAAATTTGCCACATTTTTGTTTTGATGTAAGTCAGCGCATTAATATTTGTTATTGTACCCGTTTCATACCCACAGTACATGCTTTTCTAATAACTTCACACTTAATTTCCTTGATCTTGTGAAGGAATTATATTATGGGTCATTTGCTGAGCAAGCTCAACATTTGTATACAGGACCATATTTCTCTTGCCAGATGCTTTTTAGTACCAAAAATATTTTTAATGCTGTTTTAATGCTTTTCAATTGTCCTTTAAGGCTGGAGAGCCATCAGGATCCTCTAAAATGCTCTGATTAAAAATGCTTTAGGATTTTGTTGTTGTTGAAATATATTCTGCCATTCAACCACTAGGAGAAATCTACTCACAAAAAGAAAATTTTAGTAGTATTTTAACTTCAACAACACAAAATTTGGGTTGTGGCTACCATAGACCACAGATTGCACCAAACACTTTTTCTGTCTCTATGTAGATATTTGCTCCTTTTCATCTCACTGCCCTCTCAAAAGAGTCTGTCACCAAAATAAACAAGCAATGCTAGGCTGGGGTTGTCTGGTGAAGATGGTTCAAGGAAAAGAAGAAGATTTCAAGTGATACTTTCTTTCTGAGCGAGGACATCATGCATCACAAATTGCAAATTCACCTCCTGGAACGGCTGTTTAAATTATGTTTATTTTGCAGTTAACGGAAGGGCAGAATTCACCATTCTTGATTAAGAACTTTCAAATGCAGTGAGACTAGTAAGATTTCATTTCCAGTTCTAATTGCTTGAAGTTTTTGTTTTCTCTCCCTTTTTTTTTTTTTTTTTTTTAAGGAGAGCTATCTGAAATCCTCTTTACGTTATTGTTATGTAATCTTTATGTTGTTGTTACTGTATTTGTATGCAGAACTCTACATATTACAAATGCACATAACACAGGTAAGAATAATAAATTCTTTTCCATTCAGACCACAAAAGTTTTCTATTTAGCAAAATCTCTCCTTCCCTGTAACTAGGTAGATGAAGTTAAGGTTTCTCCCATGATCATTATATGGAAGAGGCAGGTCAACAAACAATCACAAACTAGTTATATTAAATTAAATAGCTCTTTAAAAAGTATCAGATTATTCCTTTAAATTACCACTGTAAGATAGCTCTAACAGTAAATACCAGGTTACCTCCTCATAGTCATTCATTATACTTTTACAAATTTAGAACTTGAGTTCCATAAAAGCCATGATCATGTTAAAAGTTACATTAAAAACAGGACTGAGCAAAACTCTAAAATGGAAACCATTTTTGACTTTGCAATTCAGCTCATCCTACACAACTTGTGGTAATCCCTGTGCTGTTCTCAAAAGATGCAAATGAGTGTTTTTCCACCATGGACTACACAGTGTCTTACTTGCTTCTGCTGCATTGCAGGAGGATAACTAAGTTTTGCAATGATGATCTGCACATAACATCAAAGCAATCTTATTTCTTTTTCCCCCAGAGAAACAAGATTTAAAAAAAACCAAAAAAAACCCAACTACAACTCTGGATTTAGACTTTGACTTTTAACTGACAACAAGTTCTTAACAAGAACAGCATGAACAGATGTAACATTTTTTTTATCTGGGTAAAAGGAAATGCATTCCTCATTAAAACAACCACACTCTCTAGATAAGATTATTAGAAGTAATAAGTAGTCAGTTTTAGGTTTTAGATAATAAAATTGTTAGCAGATTCACCAGCAAGGAATTGCATCCTCTAAAAATAGGGAATAAGCATGGGGGCAAGGCCCATTTCCCCAAGAAATCAATTGTTCCTTTCCCTATGACTGCATTAGTCTCATTTTCTTACACTTCTCTTCAAGCTTTTACAGCCACAGCTTCCTGCCTTTTTATAGTTTTCATGCTGAAGCTTAAGGAGCACAGATAAGATGTCTGAGGCTGAGATAACATGAAAAAGCCAGGGGAGGAGAAGGAGACCCTTTGGGGTTAAAATATATTCTTAGCTGGAGCATTCAGAACAAGCCTTTTACTCATGTACCTTTGGTTAACTACATATAATTTTCTTGTCTTTCTGCTGTTCTGTTATGGAGATTATCCTTCACACTTCTGATTTTATGAAAGACTGTAATCCCATATGGGAAATTTGAGTGTCCCCCCTAAAACTTGACTCTCAAAGGAGGTCAGAAAAAAGGAGTTTACAGACCCCAACAATTTGATACACTAAGATCCATCTCTCAGTAGAGATAATGTCAGGGTTTGTGCATTTTATTGACACTAGATTTTTCCTGTTTGGTTTTTTTCATTTAAGCATTAAAATTTGGACTTTCTAAAATTTGTACTCATAGACAATATATACACACAATTCACATATTCTAAACACTGCTGAGACTGACAAAGAGCAAAAAGCTACTAATGGAGAACATGAATGCAATAGCTCTTTAGATCTTCAAAGCAGTGACCAAGCTTTCAATAAGAATGTCAAGGACTAGTATGACTATCCATTTTTTCCTTTAAATGAATAAAGGGGCAGGCACCAAGTTATTTGAAACAGGCATTTTAAAAGTGGCTATCCCTCTCTGGAATGTCATTTCCATCACTCACATTTTCCATATGCTGCACAAGCAAGAGTGAAAGCCAGTTAGAAGCAACTCAGCACTAAGCTACCAATAGGTTGCTGCTCACAAGATTTCCAACACAAAGTATCTCCATATGTCACTAAATTATCTTCTAATGAGGATATTAATTTTCTGAAATCTAAACTGGGTATTAGTCAGTAAGGAGCAAAACCACCAAAATTTAAACTTATATTTCCAGAGGTCTTATAGATCATGCAAAGTTGGATCTTCCTCCTCCTGTTTTGCAGATCTCATTTTCTCCCTCAAGAGCTGTCAAATATCTGGCAGCTCATCCCAGTCATTGGCCTTGCAGCTCAGAAACTTCTCTAATTCAAAAGTGTAAAGAAAACCCAACACAGTGACTCTGGGAAAGAAAAGGAAGGTCATTGGTTGTGTGACAGCCACAATCATCAGTTTTCTGTATGATTTTTTTTTCCCCTGACTTCCATCATTCCGATAAAATGTCATCACCAATTTGGTATGCAAGTCAGCAGGAACATGCAGTAGTTAGAGATTTGCTGTGTGACCAGGGGCAAGGGTCAGAAAGGGAATCCAGCACTGAAATATCAGCTCATCAAACAGCACACCGTGGAACTTGGTTCCCTCTACCTCCTCCATTTCACAGAATGTATAAATAAGTGAAAATACTAAAAATAACTTTTTTCCATTTGAGTTCTCATCCAAAATTTCTCTCTCCCTCTCCAACCTTTTCTTACTTTATATGCAGGTTTAATTACAGTGCAACTCTAGGCACTTCCTCCACAACCTTAATGCAGTTGCAGTGGTATAACAAGCCCAAGTGTCAGAGGGCTTGAGGAGATTTTGGGCAGGACCAGCCAAAGAAAATTAGAGGCTGCAATGGGAATTCTGCAAAACAATATTGCCTATTTGAGATCACACCTAAATAGTTTCCAGTATACTGAACAACTTGGATTAAAAAAAAAAAAAACCCAGTTAATATTTAAATTATCTTTTCAATAATACAGCACTGACAGTCAGGCTCTTCCAAGTCACCTGCTTATATAGATACTGTGCTGGTGCTCCTGAGAAAGATATCTACTTTTAAGCATCACTAAAACATATTGACCAATCTCTTTCCCATCAACAATTATTACCTTCAGCTTTTGCAACAGGAACACAAACTTACATGAATCAGCCTAGAAAGTATCTCTTTCAGTAAGAGACAAGAGTTTCTATATACACCAAGTTCATTTTTCAGAAAGCTCAAGTTTCACCTCCTCTAATTACTGAGAGTTCTTTATGCCATTAGAGCTAACATATCAGCTGAAGACATGCATGTCTGACATGAAAGTGAAGGCTTTGGAATATTAGTTACACTGACACCTGAAATGAATGCTGCTTCTAACAAGCCATCCCTGCACTTACATTTCATCTGTTATCCCAACTACTTCATCAGACAGGAGCTGGAAGTCAATGTGCTTAGGAGAAGTGAATTTATTTACCACTCAAACTTTGTGCTGATATTTTTACCTAAATTTAAACTGTCTCCAGTATGGGTAAGCAGGACTCATTAGTATTTTTCAGACCTCCTTGTCTAGATTTGTCATAGGAGAGTTCTCAAAACACAGTTGAGCCAAACAATTAAAGATCAGAGGAAGCAAGAGCAAATTCTGCTGATATTAAAAGATTTCTACCAAAGGCATTACTAGCTTCTCTGAATTTACTTTTAAGGTTGTAAACACAGCACCACCAAAGCTGGTAAAGAACCTCTCCAGCTTCTTTGCTCCCTTTTAAGACATTATGAAGACAAAGCAATTTTAAATGAATTTGACTCCTGATTTTCATAGTGATAACAGGAAAATTGCAGCACACAGTCACACTAAAAAGAGCACACCACTGCACCCTGACAGATAATATGAAATATTTGCAGCTCTTGGAAGTTATTCCTTCTAAACATGAACAATGAGAGGCAGCAGCCTTCCCCTGGCAGGCTCAGAGACTATCACGATCTTATCTTAATCGAGATACTTCCTGACTGAGGGTGAGCCAAGATCTTTGGCAGTTCCCACAAAGTACATTATCTGGATTAAAACCCTTCCCCTTGCTAGCAGGCACACTCCTTGCAGCTGCCTTATCTGTTCTAGAGTATAAGAAGCCTTTCATGAGTCAGGCATGGAAGCAATTTGGGAGCTTTCTGAAAAGCTTGAACTTTTAGACCTACTAAATAAGGCTTAATGTTTATAAATGACATGTCAGAGGAACTCAAAAGATTCTGGAAGAAGCTTCCCTGACTTTTTAAATAGAGCATCAGTGTCTTTTAAGTGTCTGGACACACGCACACACAAAAAAAAAAAAAAAAAGGTGATCCATTGACTTCATAATCTGGAATGGTTACAAAAAGGGTTTGCAGCAAAGGACAAAACCTCAAATACATACTTATATGTTTAAACACAAACCCCACATATTTTTTGCCACTCTACTTAAGTTATTACCTCAAAGATGCTCTCCAAAAAGTAAAAAAGATATTAAAATTGTCACTGAATTCAAATGTGTCCTCTGAGGACCACAGAGCTTTAGGGACCTACCTTTGGAAAACAGTTTTTACTTGGATGGTATTGACCAAAAAAACCCCAGTAAAGTAGGACCAGGGCCAAGCCCAGGTCCAAATTTCTGTGAGCAAAGTATTACAGCTCCTGGCATATTTCCTTTCATAAAAAGTTAATTTGCCCTTTTCTAAGATCAAATCAGCATTTTACTACACAAATATTTAGAACTGGAGATTGTTATGAACAAATCAATCTTCATAACATCCTTTAAGTATCATTTGAGGTAACAAGAGCTCTTTATTTAGTGTGCAACATCATGTGACTTCAAGGTTTTTGGACAGGGGATGGATAAATACCGACCTCTACACTGCTCACACAAATTCATGATAGACCACATCAAAATGCAGCAAATTACCACACTTCCCTGTGTCTAACCAATTCACTAACATTCCAGTACTGTGGTTTAAACAAAAAACACAACTAGAGAAAGCGCTAGAACTGTTCTACTTTGGTTAACATACTACAGTTTTGATTACTATTACATATTACCTGTGTTAGGAAAAATGCAATGACAACTAATGAAAACTGTCCCTAGAAAATAAAAACCATTAATAATGAGTAATGTATTGTAAAGCCTTAGCTTTTATCAACCAACATACTTCAGAAAAGACCCAGAAAAACTAGTTTGCTCACTTGTTAAGGATTTGTTTTATTTTTTTCAGTATGGGAAAGGATGACTTCCAGGACTCCTGAGCTCCAGCTATGAATATGAAAGACTGAATGTCTCCTACCTAACTGTATTATTGCTAAAGATATTTCATAGTGCATAGTATTACTGCTAGAGGCTTACTCAACATGCACATTTTGCCCAAACTGCTCTCATTGTAAGTCTGAACCTGCTCTTGCTACTTCTGTTTATTCTCTTTTGCCACTCTTTGGTGATTTGAGAAAGTTTTCTTTATTTAAGCGTCTATCGACAGATGGTGACTAAGCTGACCTAAGTCAGTTCTGTGGTTGAGCAGTTATACTTACACAGGAATTAAGTAATTACAAGAACAGACAAAAGACCCTGTGGTGAACTAGTCACAGAAATAAGACAGGCTTTTGTGGTTTGCTCGGGAGCAGCGGTGGATAAATAAAAGGAAGGGCTTACTAGTGTCACTTTTCAACTTAGACCAGCAAAGTTCTGTGTATTGTTTTGTGCATTTTCTGTTTGAGCAGTGAAACAGGTTCCACCAAAAACATGAGCAGAGTTTTGAAAACATCTTATGTCCTTTTCTGCCCTGGACTGACAGGTCTGCAGCTTATGCCATCAGTGTCACTGAAATTCTGTCTGTGTCATTGTGGGTTTTGTGATGCTTTATCAGAGTCAGTGTCAAAGCTGTAACAGTCTATAAAACACAAGGTTGGTATATCACATTTTTACCTCTTTCCCCTCTCCCTCTGCTTCTATAAACTATTTGATCTACATTTAGTATTTGGAAGGACAGACAATCAATTTTCGCTTCCAAGATTAGAAAGCAATTACAAAGTATAAATTACTGTTTTCTGCAAAACAAGGATAATACCCTAAGCAGGATAATACTACACAGTGCCTCAGGTTGCCTCTAATGAGGTGAGATCAGAGGCAGAAGGTAGAATGAAATAGCTGTGGATAGTGATGGTCTAAATGGCTATACCAGGGCTATTCCAAAAGATTTCCAAAATATATACTCACAACAACAAAGGGGTTTTATAATTGTTTGTGGCCAGAATTTACCTGGTTTTACTCATGAGACACTGCCAAACAAGGCAGTGACATCCAGTACATCCCAAGAGTTTTTCAAAATAAAACTGCCTGGTTTGTCTTTTTTTCATGTATACTGGATGTTTGTTAGCTTTCAAGTGTTTTCAAGAGAGAAAGGGAAAAAAGCACATCTTAAGCTTATAACAGGCCTGCAGAATTCTCCTACCAACCAAAGGGCATAGCCCATTTCCCTCTATCTGCTCTGGTTATCTTCAGTAGTCCAGGTGTCACATCAATTGCTTTAGGCTTTTTATATCTTCCAGTATTGCTGGTATAATTTTTTGAAAATAAGGTTCAGGTGCACTTCCTCTTCTTTTGGTAATTGTGTCTCTAAGCTAAGTCCAGAACTGCTGGATGAGGAGATTATCAAATAGATAAAAATCTATGCAAGTAAATCTAGTGGTTATTTCACTGAAGGAAAAAGATACAGTTTAAATACATTTTAAAAGTGCAAAATGACCTCTAGCAGATTTTCTGTACCACCTATCAGAAGCTTTACAAACATGATCTATCTCTGCTTGCTGGTTTGGAGCAAGAGCTAAAAGGAAAAAAGAGGGTTCAGTTCATAAACAATCACTTTTTTTGCTGCTTTTTATAAATTATTTGGCTAAATTCTTCATCTTGAACTGCTGCTTAACATTAAGGTTGCAAAAGTTACTAATTTAGTTTGATTTTCTCACAGAACAGGCAAAATATTGTGCATATAATTATCTGTACATAAAAATACTGAGGTAATTTCCAGATACTGCGTTCTCCATCCTTGCCCTAGAATGAGTCAGTGCTGCAGTGTAACAAACTATTCCAGCCTAGATTAAAGAAAGTAAGTGCCAAGAGTAGTCTCCTTTGAGGGGCACAGACTTCAGCACTGCATGAACTGACCCCAGTGCTTGCCAGAGCAGGTCAGCCCAGACTGAGTGTTTTTCTGCTCTGGTTAGGTGAATATTTGCACTCAGATAGCTCAGGCTGACACAATGACACAGCTGTGATACTTTAAATAGCTTATGGGCACCCTTTTATTTGGTGCCCAAAACATTTCTGGTCTCAGCTTTCTACAAAGCTACTTTCCATCATTACATGATTAATCAACTGTATTGAGATATATCTCAAACGTGAAAAACAGTCAAGTTAGTAAACTCCAAAAGCCAAGCAAAGCACTTGTATGCTTGATACATGTTCCATGGCTTACCTTACTTAGTTTGAAAAGAGATTGAGATTGATGTTGGCACACTAATGCACTCAGTAAGGCTTATTAAATATTTGTAATGCTCCATCTGAACAGACAAGCTTCTCCTCCTGCACTGTGTTTCTTAGTGCTGAAACTCTCCAAGTGGCTAGAAATTATTTCTGCTTTTATATGAATACTTATTGATCATGTTTAATAATAATAATTATAATCAGTACCACTATTAAACAAATAGAAGCATTAGAGAAATAAGTGTGTCATATTGTGAAAACCAAAAGTTTAGCTATCAGCCTCAAGTTCTCTAAATATACAGTAAAGACAACTGGGAAATTATTGTCAATATTGTCAATACTGAGGCTATATTACACAGATAACTGAATTCAGTTTAATGAATTCTGATGCTTTAGCTTGCTACAGTTTTGGGGCTTTTTATATTAGTTTGTTAATGATTTATCACATTTAAACAGCTTCTGAAGAGGCTTGAGTCAATAAGAAAAAGCCACAGGACAAAAATAAAGCAACAGTGCTCCCTCAGACACTCTGTGAAACTCAGAGTGGGAGTGCATTGTTTTTCAAACAAGAAATTCTTTGGTGCCAGTATGATTCCGACCTCAGCTTTCTGCAGCATGCTTCACTCACCACACATGCAGAATGCACTTTAATTTCATCCTTGGGTTGTATACACACATTCCTGGTATTTTTAGAAGCACTTTAAAAGTATAAAATCTATTCCCTATGCCCTCATCAATTTGAAATTACCATTTTAAGGCTGATTAAATAAGGATTAGTGCCAATGTTCTACTTATTAGTCTGTGTCTTCAGCTGGAACTGATGATGTAGTATTTGTCAATAACTAGTTCACAGCCTTAAATTCTACAAAAAAGAAACCTCTGCAAGACAGTCCATCTGTCAGAAGATTTTGCAGCAGGCTCCCATGTAGAAGAAACCCATCTATTATGGGATGATACAAGCTTAAAGTGGCATGTATCACAGCTGTTTGATTACTACTGGGAAGATGACTTGCATCCCCCTTGCAGCCCTGTATCAGAATCCAGCAGTGATGGATTGAATTTCCCTTGCTTTAGCCTGATGATGGATTACCTCGGCAGCATGGGCAGGAAAGGCAAAGTCTGGTCCAAAATTAACATCATGGCTAGAAGATGCTGGTCTAGGTAGTGATTTCCAGCATACCTCAAGAGCTAACAAAACATTTGAAGGGCCTTTCAAAAAGTCTAAACCATGAGATGGTAATCTGGGAATTCTCCACGGTAATAAAGACCATTATTACACATGGATCAGGCAGCAGCTTCAAAAATGTGATGAGTTTGTTCACAAGGCCTGAGCTCTGCTGTCCACAACACCCCATTCCAGTCACTTCATACAAACAGAAGACCCTAACTAATCAAATATCATGCTATGAACTGAGATCTGAATTACTCTGTTGGTCTACCAAATGGGGGGAAAAAAAAAAAAAACCAAGAGAAAAAAAACCAAAAACAAAAAAAACAAAAAACCCCCAAAAAACAAAAAAACCAAAATCAAACAAAAAAACCAAACAAACACAAAAAAAAAAAAACCCAACCAAAAAACCCCAAAACCCCAACCAAATCAAGTTTGTAAAATCAGTGTAACTACAAACGAGAAGAGAAACAAGAAAACCCCCAATGATTTCAATCTTGCCCTGAAATGTCTCATTTCAACAAAACTATTGGTGAGTACTGGCATTCCACATGTAAATACCACGGCTTCAAAATGCTCCTTCAACACAGTTTTGATTGCAGTGTATTTTTAAGCATTTTGGGTTTTTTCATTGCATTTTGAGGTTTTTGGTGTAATGAATCTACTTATTACAATACAGAAAATTTGGACTGGACTCCATTCAGGTAGCACTTGCATGCCAGTAAACACAATTAGTTAATTAAAAACCTTTAAATTGTATTGCATCTTATTTTGTGTAGTAATTTGTAATTTTTTGTTGGAATTATAATTACCATAATATTTTATGTTAGTTACCAAGATTTAGAGGTAAGGTTCAAAGAACAGGGAACACAGCAACATAAAAGCTTTTGAAATAATCAGATTTTAAATCCCCAACTATACTCAGTAAGACAAGTTTACCTTCCTACCTAAAGCAGATGTATGCCTATGCTTTAATAAAAACCTACTACTGAGAAATTGCATAATTCAATCAAAGAAAGTGTTTTCCCATCTGATTTGTTTAATCTGGAAAAACTTAATTTATAACAAATAGTTTTGTAAATAGCAAACCTAACAAAACCTGGTTTTCTATGCATTATATTCTATAGCTCCAAATTACTGGACAGCAAATCTTTTTTATTTTATCTTAGATTAAGTTCTATGTTCTTTATCTGTAATACTGACTGTAACAGCTTCAAATAATAGAAAAGCAAATTTCAGCAAATCAGCTGATCTGTATTGTCCCTTTTTTCCTTAATTTCACTCAAATATTAAAAGTCATCTGCCAAAACCAACTCAGTTGGTGTCAAAAGCAATTCTAAAAGGCCAGACTGTAAACATGCAGAGCTTTCAGGAAGCTGCTGGTTTAAGTTACAGTAAAAGCAAGGTAGTTAAAGAGCTTATGCTCATGGAAATGCCATGAAACATCTCAAACACCATAACTTTTTTTGTGTTTCCTTAGTTACAATCCTACAATCATGAGATAGGAAAGTTGCCTCCAACAAATCTGAATGCAACGTGAGCAAACAGGCAACACATACCAAGCTTCATCTATTTTTTTTTTTCACCATCAGTAAACATACTCAATAAAATATTGAAAATCATTTTCCTGGAGAAAGATCTGAGACTTGGAAGGGCTCATCTTCCACTGATACTTGCCTTGTATTACAGGGAAAACAGTGACTATCCTATGCTTAGTGCTGAAATCAAGAGGTTCTGGGTGTGTTTTTTGGAGCAACTTACACCCATTTCCCAGTAAAAATGCATGTGTTAAGCTGGCCAGATTCCTGTCACTGATAATTCTAACACAAGGAAAGATGAGGAAATTCTCTCCTTGAAACTGGAAGAAGCCATGAGTGTTTAGCACAACAATCCACTTGTTGGATGTGCATAGCCAGCAAATCTGGACATTAAAGCATGGTGAACAGGAGAGCTTGGAGTGCATCTCAGTATGCATGAGAGGTTCAAATCTTGCTTACATCTTTAATAGATGATTTTGAAAGTGAGAAAAACAGAATAATTTCCTTTAAGATACATTTATCCTATCTCAAGTACTTAAATTGCAAGAAAAGAGAAAAAAAAAACCCCACATTTTAATCTGGCATTTTATTTATGCTTTCCTCACTTCTATTGAACTATTTCACTTCCACATCCTCTTATCCTCAGAAACTAAACACCTTTAGAATCCATCAATGCTTTACACTTCAATTAACTTTCCAGTTTCGGTTTTTTTTTAATACATTTATTACACTCTGTGTGAAAACGTTTCACTCAAGCTTTTTCTCAACCTTTCCTAATTTCTTTCAATTCTCCACCTTTTTCTTTGTGAATAAAGACTTCATTTACCATTAACCATCATGCCCCCAAACACATAAATTTCACTAAAATCACCATAAAATACATCCTTTTTCAGTCAAAGCAAGCCTCTTAGTCTTTCTTCGTAAATTAAATCTTTGAAGCCTGGTATGATTTTTTGTTTCTCCTCTTTGACCACTGAAGAAAAAATTACCTAAGAACCCGTACTGAAAACTTCAGCCTGAGATTTGGTCTAAACATTGCTTCCAATAAGCTAAGAATTCTGTCTTTTGAATGTGGATGATGCTCAAACACCTTTTTTCTCTCTAGTTGCAGTACTATGTTTTTTATATTGATCTTGTGCTGTACCAGGCTAGCAAAGAGAAAAAAACCACTGCCATTTTCTTGAAAACCTGCAGCCCATTACCTCTCAGTTATAGAGCAAAAAAAAAAATGATAGAACAAAAAAAAAATTAAAACAGATACTAATAATAATTGTCACTATAAAACCCTACAAAAAAAAAGTATATTTGTTCTTATAGGGAACCTTCATTTTCAACACTCCTTTATCTCACCTTCAGGGAAGTTCATGTACCTCAAGTCTCTTCCACAGAATGTAAATACTACTCTATTAAAAAGTCATAATGCAGTTTTGTTAACTTAAAAAACAGCTGTAACATGACATATTTTCCCTGGAGGTTTAATTTGATGACACTGAATTAGAAGTTCCAGTTGAGAAACAGTTAACAGCACCGAAATTGTGTCTCTATGCATGTTAGCACAACAGGTCTTTGATCGTGATCAAGCCCATGGGCACCATCATTACATAAATATTAAATTGCCTCCACAAAACCATATAAAGAAATGGTTGCTAAGCAAAATATTCAAAAGGAGGAAATGCCAGACTTAAGGTAGCCTGTAAAATCTAGTTCTTGTATACTATAACACTAGTCCTAATTGAAGGGTAAAATATTGCTTTGCACCACCAGGATTCCTGCATATTGCAGTGAAAGCTCACTACAAACCTTATGTCCTTATGCTCATTGTACAGTCCTAGACCTGAAAACTCAAACCAGTATCTATCTGGTATATAAATACAAAACCCCACAAATTTATTTTCAAAAACTCTCTTTATGAATTTAAGCATTATTCTTGAATCTGTCTTAGAGCTGTGCTCCAAGTCACATGGACCGCCTGCAGGGTGTCCTGGTTTCAGCTGGGGTGGAGTTCATTTTCTTCCTAGTAGCTGGTACAGTGCTGTATTTTGAATTTAGAATAAGAATAATGTAGATAATATGCTGATGTTTTAGTTGTTAGCAAGTCATGCTTATTCCAAGTCAAGGACTTTTCAGTTTCCCACATTCTCACAGTGAGGAAGGCAAGAGGGACTGGAAAGGAGCATGACCAGGACAGCTGAACTGCCTGGGAGGGAGGAGTGAGTGGCTCTGAGGTATTTGGTTGTTGGCTGTGATTAAAGCACTACACAGGGAAATCCACCTGAATCCAACACTCTGAACTCCAGAGCTATTCAATACTGCAAACCTTCTTTATGAGGCACAGCCACCCCAACTAGAAATCCTCCATGTCAGTGCCTATAAGACACCTGCATGATTAACTGTTTGTACATGTTGATTACATCATTTTGCCTTCATTCTTTCTCTGTCTCATTATTTAATTGCAATGTCATGGATGATTTCATCTTGTTTTAAATCAAATACCAGAAAACAAAATAATTTCAAGACACTGAACACTGAAAAATAAGTTTCACGGCAGAGCTCTCTTGAAGTTATATTGTGGATAGTGAAAAAATCTACTGTATCAGTCTCAATAAATAATAGCACTTCCATAAAAATTCAAAGGACTCAATTTCCAAGGTTTTTGAAATAAACTTCAAGACTCTTCAAGACACAGCGAATGACCCTTTTAGCCAAAGGCAAAAGAAACATAAACACAGACCATCACCTTCTACACCATACCATTGTAATTGAGACTACTTTCACACTTTGCTTCAATCACTTGCATTTGCACTGCAGCTGCTGCTATTTTAACAGAACACCAGTTGCAAACAAATATTCTGCCTGTACTTCTGTATGTCAATTTTCCTACCATTTTTAAAATGATTAATATATAATAATTTTAAAAGGGCTTAAGGTGAAACTGTTTTATTATGTTAAAGAGCTTCTATTTTGCTCATACATCACAAAAAAAAAAAAAAATGCACACTTATGGACCTGCCCTGGGGACCCTGCAGCAGTCACACTGAGCACATTATGGCAGAAATCCTCATGCTAATACACAGAACTTCTCTGCCAAACCACCTTTTCTCCTGCAAGGCACAGAAATACTTTAACTTGTAAAAGTCACCATGTGAAATTTAAATGTTTGGCATCTCCACATTATCAACAACGTGTCTTAAATCACAACAGCAGCATACACTACAGAACACAGGAAAGGACATCTTTCACTTGGTGAGTTTGCTTCTAGAGGGCATCCATTTCCATTGCCCCCCTCATCACAAAATGAGAAGATACAACTTAATGGCACCTCAATTACTCTTTCTTGAAATACCTCTACCTGTACGGTAAAAGCAGATTTTATGCACCGCAAAGGCCTTTGCTCTGACACAATAATCATTCTGATGTCTCAGGGCTGTGTTTCAGACACAAACATCTGGCAAGTTTCGGTTTTCCCGTGACAGAGATCCTGCTGGCACTGTCATGCAGCTAACATGGGTGCATTCCCCCTGGATTTCAAGTTGTCTCTGGGGATCAGTGTGCTTGTAGGATTCACTGTTTCATATTACCACCCAGAGAGACTGACTTTTTTGCTGGCTCCTTCAGTCTGTAGAACCAAAATGTGAATGTAAGGCCTCCCTGAAACATGCCCAGGCTGACAACTCTCTGCATTCTGCATTAATTCAGAGATATGAATTTTACACTTTGCTCACAGAGAATTCTTGTATTTGAAGACATAACTGGAAGGAAACCAACCCATTTTTCCTAAATACTTATGGGTGATGCACTAAAGATGGATTTTAAACTTTCCCAGGTTTATCTCCTCTCAGGAACAAGCCTGGTCCTACTGTCATGTCACACATCAGTGACTGAGTCCTATAATCAGAGGAAACAATTTCTCCAATTTACCCTGAGGAATACCCTCTGCACTATCTGATCCCTGTGTCAAACATTACTTGGAACAATCCTACCTGAGCTCAGTTTCTGCCCCTGGGACAGGGAAGCTGGGAGTAGATTCTTCTCCATGATCACACATTCTCTGCTTCCACAAGTCTTGCTGGAGCCAAAACTGGATGCAAAATATAGGAAGTGGTAAAAAGCCAAAAGCCTCTCCCCTTCCCTCTAATCACGTATTCCTGCACTATGTAAACTGACAGAGAGCACAGCACAGGGGCAGCGCTTTGGCTTTATCTAGTTACACTGCCTTTGAGATTTGATACTTATTCGGGGGTAAAAAAACCCAAAATAAACCACAAGAATAAACAAAAAAACCTCAAAGAAACAAGCCTGAAACCAAAGCACGCATTCCTGTCAGGAAAAGATTTTCATTATATTAAACAGAGAGGGAGAGAAAGAGGGAGAAGGAAAAGCAAGCCAAGACTCAAAATGAGAAACGGTAGAAAGAATGGCATACAAATTCAGATTATTTAAAGTTTAGAAATGCCAGGGGAAGGATAAACCTTAGATTTTTAGCAGACAGGAGGAGTGGTTCCCTGTTTCCATCAGGGCTGTGCAAGTAAAGCCCCCAGAACATCTGAATTAGGGCCAGTCAACACCAGGACAGTTCTCTGGCAGTTGAAACCACAGCAGATGGGAAAGGGCAGAACTCATATCTCAGAAAAAGCCTCTCAAGTCAACGAGAGTTCTTAGCTGACTTGGGCAAAGTCAGGCTTACATCCTTTGTTCTGAGCTTCCTCTGTTAATTGCTCACTGAAAGAACTAAAAAGATTAGTACAATTCTTCCAGAAGTGGTGTGTTTCCCCTAGATGGGCTAAGAAAATGCTCTGGCTAGCAGCCTTTCTTCCTTCAGGCAGAAATTCACACTCAGATATTTACCTGTTTGCAAGAAGCTGATTGTTACTTGAATACAGAATCTTATTGGAACAAAATTTCATACATGCCTGTCTCTGTGTGAGTCCTGTGCAACTGCGTTAGTTTATATGAGCAGCACTTTCTTGGGACAAATCTGATCATTACTATTTATAATGCTTTGATTCACATCTATCAGCAGCCCTGAGAGGCACAAATAGATTGCTTTAAGATGAAACTAAACTGGATATACTCCATGAGCACCTGTAGTGCTCTCCAACCTCCGAGAGATGCTCCAGTGCACAAAACTAAAGCTTTCAAAAAGGCACAAAGCAGGTCCTTGTACAGCTCTCCCAATCAACTGCCCCCATCCTCTAATGCCACTTGATAAGGCAGAGATGGCCTTTGATTTCACAGCAATAATGTGCACATATTTTTAGTTTGGTCTTTCCTGCATGGTGCTCGAGAAGAGCTTTCCAATTTCCACCTCCTCACTTAAAACATATGTCCTGTACATTAGAGTTGTTAAAGTACATAGCGCTGGGAAAATGGAAACCAGAGCTTCATGAGCACCAAAGGTAGACCCATTTCCCCAAATTAAACTGGGATATTAGCCAAAAGAAGCTTGTTGATAAAGCTAATTCACCTTTGATTATATTAAGAACACAATTTTTTTATTTATTTCCAGACATTTTTCTCATAAAGCATTCAACACCATTTAATTGCTAAATAGAACATAGGACAAAATATGAAAAGGCTGTTTCAACTAATATGCACCAAAACACATGAATACAAAACAAGTTATTTCAATACAGCTGGAAGTTTAGGAAACTGTCAAATATCTTAAATTCTTGCAATCCCCTCAACTTCCCCTAAAGGACTGCTTTTAACTATTTATGCCAGTTACAACCTAAGAAAACTCTCCCCTTCTCCTCCAGAAAGACCCATTACAAATCTTGCCCAGTGAAAAGCTCCTGAAATGATTCAAAAAAATAACAACTCCATTCTACATTGTTGATTTTTCTTAGATTCGCCTTCCTAATGCAAACATCTAATCCCTCATCACATCTAGAAACATTATCCATTAACTGCTTCAGTTTACCAAGGGCTTAAATGCTACTCTGTCCAAAAGCCTGGGAGAGCCACTCAGAAGGATGCATCAAGCTAACAGCCTTATGGAGAAAACATCATTTGGTCACTGTATTTGAGAGTAAAGGTTGCAAATAACTGAACAACTTTACAGGAGGTTCTAGCATTAATAGTATTTCTTCCTGCTAGTAGGTCACATTTGCTGATTCTGAACTGTTTGGGGAAAAAAAAATAGTGCTCCCCTTCCAGATTGCCTGGTAAAGCATGACTGGAAAAAAAAAAATTCTCTAGATAAACTCTCAACTCTAAAGAGCCTTTCAAAAAACAACAAAACAGGCTGATCAAAATGGAAACAACTCCATAAGATGTCAAAAATTCATTTATGTACAGTGAAGACCACCTTTCTAAGCAAGCCTTTGTACTTCATATTCCCATCAGACTGTCATTAGAAGTCCTGGGAGATGAACAGCTGTGGATATTCCCAGAATTGTGTTCTTTGCCTCAGATTTCCCCCATCTGCACGAGTTCCTTCACTGAAACTTGTTTACCTACAGCAGAATGCAGGGGTTTCACCGATAACCAACTGAGAGGTAACAGCTTGCCAAGGCAAAGATGCCTCCTTCCACCAGCTGTGTTTCAGGGTATTTTGTGTGTGTCAAAATACACTTTCAGAGACAGCAGAAAGCAGAAAGACAGCTGCTTGCTCTTTCTTCCAGTAACTTCTGTCCACACACTCTGGCAGTATTTGAATGCATCTACATTTCAGAAGTAAAAAAGTTAGGACTTGATTTCAGCAGGCTATCACAGCATTTTCTTTTTAATTTGAAGAGCTCTGGGATAGTTAAAAGTGCATCTTGTACTCCTCTGAACACATTTATCATTTCTCACAGGAAGACACTGTAACAACCACAGGACTTTAACAAGTCACCCAAAGAGTACTTTGTGCTTCTGTGTTCAGGCTCTCAAAGGAAACTTTCCCAAGATTCTGAAACATACTGGCACTACACAAAGAAGGGAAGTCAAAACCCCAAAACCCCCAATTGTTCTGTTTATACAGCATTATTCTTCATATTTTCAGTCTCTTCCAAACTAGCTATTATTTCAGTTTCTGAGCTGTAGATAAAGTGTGGCAGATAGAAGGCTTTCCCAAGAAGTGGTTATTTTTATTTTACAGTTGACATTCTGTTGTCAAGGACAGAAATAACCACGTTTGTTTGGCAATAATGAAAACCACATTAAGTGTTAGAGCTGAAAACACACCCAGAACACCACAGCATTCTCTCAGACCACCATCTCAGCACTCATGTCCAAGACTTTAAAACATCTACATTCACTTGTGTAATTTTCAGAAGCCTTGGAAAAACATGAGATTTTTTCCTCTGCTGCACCTACATTTTGTAAGTGATTCCAAATTGATAAGAGCCTTATTCTCTCTCTTTGTTTACAGAGAAAACTAACAGTAAGCTAACTGAGGATGGAGAAAAGCAGAAGCTGAATATGAATAATGAAAGAAGATTCAACTTAGAATATCCTATGGACCAATAATAAAGGCACAGACCTGACGGGTGACACAGACAACCTGAAATCTGTTTTCTCCCAGAAGTATATCATGAATTTACAAATAAAAGGTTCAGGGAGACATAGTGAATAACAGGACTCTGATACCAGGCTTTACATTTTGCCAGAGACCAAAAATAGTTCTTTAGAATTTTGTGAGTTAAAACAGGAAAGCTGCAGGTAAATCACATTTCATCTTTCCTTCCACCCTCCTCCCAGGAGTGCTGTTCTTTCCCTTCTTAACCAACTCAGAGGTAATTTGAGAGTAAAATCAGTGCTAGTTTATGGCTCTTAGAAGGGATTTTTTGGGGATAAACTAATTGCTACTCCAAGGTAATCAAGAAAAGGAAGCAGAAGCAGGTCCTAATCCCAATTTTTTCTAGGGTGTGTCAGGTACTGATCCCAGAAGTGCAGTGCAGGAAGACTGCTGGGGTACAGCAGGAGAAAAAAGACACCATTGGCCTTTGTTGCAATGTACAGAAAACTCAATTCTGCTGCCCGACATCATGAGTGTCAAAACAATATTTTGACATCAAAGTGTTACAAAAAAAATCACCTAAAATAACCCATCTAGAAAACACAGACATTATGAACCTACAAATGCCTATTGTACTGACATGTTCTGCAGGCACAGCACCTGAAACTCCAACCCTTCTTTGACGTGTCTTTCTATGTGACTTTTTTCCTCCAAAACAATTTTTCAATAGAATATGATAAATGGAAAACCACCCACACATTACATATAAGGTACAAACAGCAAATGTGTAAAGATTTATATCACAAAAGGCTTTCTGGAGCAAAGTCTGATTAAGAAGGAAAATACCTAAGTAATATTCTATAATTTGGTAGTGTATTAAAAACACCCAAAAAACCAGAACAAACAAAAAACCAAAAGCAACAACCAAAAAAAACCTGCATGACAAAAACCATACAAAAAGAGGCAAAAAAACCCAGCAACAACAAAAAAACCCAACACAAACCCAAACACAAAAACAAACCGAACAAACAATAACAACAAAAAATCACCACAACCCTATAATACGATCTCAGTATGTAAAACACAGAACAGTAACAACTACAAAAATCTATGCCAAGGTTGTGGGATAATTCAGAGCCACATTAAGCAAAGAAATAAATGCAGACACAAGAGTTTAACTAAAGCCCATCCTAGATTCTCTGTACTTCCTGGCATGGGCAATTTATTTTTAGTGTTTTAATTCTCCAGGGAGAGAAAATGACCAAGGCCACAGTAAGTCTTCCACTAATCCCAGCCTTGAAGGACATTAACCCCAAGAGCTCCTGACCAGACCACAGCTTGTGATTCTAAGTTTCCTTTAAATCACAAGCTCATTCTCTTTGAGAACTGAAAGCACAGCAGTTCCAAAACAAGAAAAGCTGAATGGATTTATTAGTGCTGTTTGTCTGGTTGGGCTGGGGGTTTGTGCCTTTACATCTCAATAACTCTATTCCTATGACTTGCATAAAATCATAGTGGGAGAAATCTGTTCTCCAGCAAAGCAATTTTTCAACAGTTTTGCAGTACTATGGTTATGCACAAACACAAGCTTTCATGTAGAGTTTGTGGATTTATTATTTCATCTCCTGGCACCATAATTTCTTTCAGCATAAAGAGGCTAATTTTCTTCAAATAGGACTTTATTGTCATTCGCATAAAAAGCTAAGTTGATTTAACAAACTCTACTTAATGAAAAATTAAATTATTCAGAAGGGCCAAAGAATATATAGTGCAGAGGGTCTATTCCTATATCAGCAGCAACTTCACCTCCAACAAGGTCAGAGAACACTGCTCCAGAAAACAGAAGCTACATGCTAAAGCCTTTTCTGAGAGCAAACTGATTATTACACATGTATTCAGTATTAATAAAGTGTCTGAGAGCAACTTCATTTTCTTCATCAGTGACATTTTCAGAAATGGAAACACAGTTCAATGAATAAAACTGAATTGATGAGGAGAGTTTGTGGCAGAAACATTGGAAAAAGATGCATTAAAAAAACCCAAATAATTTCACTAGTTACTCAGCCCTCCTTCCTCATGTTGCTGGCTTGAATAATTCCACCCTTAGTATTTCCTTCCACAGCTGGTTCTTGGTCTTTCATATGATGCATTTGGTAAATACAAGGTTCTTCCCCCACACCCCATCACAGGTCTGCTGATCCATCCTTGACAAATACTTCTCTTGTTTGGCATTTTACCACTGCTTGAAACAAAACCTTCTCACAAGTCCACAACTTGTAGCTTTTTTGCCGCTTTGTCTTTGCGCCTTGTGCAGACATGAACTCAAAAGATTAAGGGTAAGATGTAATCCCTTTTAAAAAGTCACAAATTTTGGTCTTTTCTGTCATTTTGACCAGTTGCAGACCAGAACACAGCTCAAAACATATTTCTTCTATGGATTAAAGAGCTTTAGCTACTAAATATTTTTCAACTAGACAGGTTACCTGCTCCTCCTGTTCTATCCTATTTCCTCACTTAAGTCAAATTTACAGATCTGTGTTCTTCCAGAAACAGTTGAGAGCAGCCTTAGGATATTAGATTCTCTAACCATTAAAATTTATTACCACATCATTGCAAGATAATAAAAGAGAAAGAAAGCAAAACTAACTTTGCTAAGCCACATATGCAAAAAAAACCAAAAAACAAACCATGACACTGAAATGAACTGTAAGTAACTGGACCTCACTTTCCCCCAGGCTCATTTTCTACTGTGGGGAAATAGCAGGGATTTCTATTTGGAATTCATGGGAAGATTAGGGCCAAAACACTCCACAGCCAAGGCAGGAATGGTAATTCTATCCAACTCTTATATATCATACACAGTTAGCAATTGTTTACTTGGCCTTTACAAACAGGCCTGGCTGGGAAAAAAAAAAATGAATGAAAAATGAACAAAATTAGTTTCTGGCAAACATTTGATACTCAAGAGACCCAGTTTATTTTGATTAAAATTAAATTTTAAAGACCACCTCTTTCCAAAAATGAATTGGTTTCTATGAAGGCAACATACCTAGAGGGATATCCTTGAGAGGAGAAGGCATAGAGAGAGGGGTAAAGATGCCATCTGTACCCAACAGGAGACACTGTCAACATCTTTCAGTTTAATTGCATATTTTACTGCAGATACTAAAAATAAAGGCCTTATAAAGAATACTAATCCTACTGAAAATGAAGAACAATTCTTTTAGCCAAAAATATCTTTTCCATGTTTTGTTTTGCTTTCTCCAGAAATGCTCATATAAACCATGCTCCCTTAAATGTTAAAAAACAAAAAGCAAACAAAACAACAATACCAAATTAATGAACAAAAACCATAACAAACAAACCAAAAACAAGAGGGAAAAAAAAACCCAAACAAACAAACAAACCAACAGAAGGAAAAAAAAAACCCCAACCAATTGAAGAGACTATATATTCTACTTGTTTCAGATTCTGACTAAATTTATTGATCTTTTACAATGATTTCCAAGAGTGGGAGACTTTAAGCCACACGGACATTTCCAGCCCCAAGTTTGCCCTTATCTGACCTAAATACTCCTGTCTTGTTTCCTTCATTTTTTAATTCTTGTAATTATAGTTAATGCTGTGATAATGTGTTGGCAATACTCTACTGTGAAGCGAAAGCAAAAGAAAACTATGGGACAGATTACCAACCTCTCTTCAATGGCTGGTTTGCTCCTTTACTCTCTTGTTGCTTAAAAGTCTGGAAAGGTAATGTAAATTTATTTAAGAAGTAGTCTATGTTGCAGAACATGGACAGAGAAAATGAAAAAGACCTTAATTTTTAAAAAAAGCAAAACCAAAAAACCAACAAAAAAAAAATCCACCTTTATTTACTGCAATTTTTTCCCCTTTCCCTCTTGAGATTCACATGATTTGTGCAGTCAGCACCACATTAGAGAACTACACAAGACTAAGAAAGCTGAAATATCAACCAAATGGCCCAGGCATATTTCTTGAACAGTGATGAAGTGTATTCATGAATAAAAACTTTGCTTCATTGGACTAAGTATGTTCTTAGAAAGTAGGTCAAAATTTATTCACATGGACATTGAGCAGCAATTTTCTAAGGCTGGAAATGTCAATGCCTATCTTGATTTGTAAATCTCCAGGCAAACCTCTGTGCATAAACAGGTATCAAGGCCTCTGTGGGAACTGCAGAGCTCCCAGGAATGGAGCACAAACAGAGATATACTCCAGCAGGAGAATGAAAAAGTTAAAGGAATACATTTCAGTTATGTTTTTCCCATTTTACCTTTTGCATAAGGGACAATATGATGCATATATTGTCAACACAGTATAAAATAATTTAAAAAAAAGGAAGCAATGCTTTCATTAATGCTCACTGCTTGAAAACATTTACTATAACCTGCTTATAATTATAAATATATATGCTTGCAAGCATGAACACACAAACAGGAAGTTAAAAGGGACATTGCGTCATTGTACTCCTGCTTACAGCCTGATGAGTTTGTCTCATCTCCCACCTTCTTCCCTACTATTTCTCAATATCCCCTACCCTGTTTTCAATATTTTCTCTGCTGATGCTTTGCCTTTCAGCTATCTGACCTTATTGTGCACACAACAGAATATCAGGTAACAAGAGCAGTCATTTTGTGTTACATCACAATTTTGTGTGCTCACTGATGCAACTGTTTTTCTTCCTAGAAAATATTTCAAATGGGCTGAGCAAAGAATCAGTTTGAACACCTTGCCAAAAAAGCAGAGAGTAGGTAGGTTTTCTAACTGTTTCTTATCTTTCAGTACAAACATGATTGGCACAAGAATGTCCTAATTTCCCTTTACCTGGAGAAAGAGGTATGGAGTAGAGCAAAGGGAAACAACTGCAAAATGTTTAAGTAATTTACTGGCTGACATACTTTGATAAATACACGTGTCTTCTGCATTATTTCAAGAAAAGGTTAGGAGGACTGAGAAGAGTGCAAGTGGGAAAAATTGTCAAAATCTATTACCTCAGGCAAGATATAATAATTAAGGACATTTAATCAAGCAAAGGAAGTGGTAGCTAGAGATTGTGTGATTTTTTTTTTTTTCTGAAAAAATTTTCTTTGGTAGAACTCTTAGATGCAGTTTAGGCTGTTTATGCATTCATAAACTGAGAATTTCATACAAAGTGAAATCTTAATTGCCTTAGTGTTTCCTGTGTTTAAGTGCATTCCAGTACATTTAAAGTGTAATTCCATAAAGAATAAATTATATCCATTAACTGACTTTATTGGACATACTTGAAAGATAATATGATTGCTATAATTGATTTTTTTTTTTTTTTGCACAGTTTTGATGAAAGCCAATTTAGTATTGAATTCTCTCTAGAAGAACTTCCTGGCTTCAACAGTGCACACTTTGATAATTTTAAAAGAAGTACTCATTAAGTCCATTTGTCTAAGATTTTAATAAAATATGACGGACTATATCAGCATGATCTATGATCATTGCATTAACTGCCATTTGCATTCTGGACACATCTACAGTGCAATATTCATATTTATATTCAATAGCAAGTATATTCTGGAAAGCTGTGTGGATCTACCTATTCATTACAGACAAAGACTTAGCATAGAATATATAAGAAAAAAGAGTCAGATGCCTCTGTCCTGACATTTCAGGTGGAAAAGTAACACTAAATGAAAACAAAAAAAAAAGGGAGGAAAAAACCTCCATAGGAATAGACAAAAGCACTACATGATGTATTTTTTAAAATACATATAACCTCATGCATTTTATGTTGACTTTACTACAAAGTGAAGTTCTGTCAGCAGAATACGCCACATCTCCTTTAAATTCTTACAAGAAATTAGTGAAATAAAAGTAGAAATACCAAACATAAGGTAACACAGCTATTCTAAACTCTCATGATTCACACAAGATAACATTGGACAAGTAACACAATAGAACCAAACTGTGACATGAGGTTTCTCTTGGTCCAGCCACCACCTCTTTTAACCCTTAGAAGTACTATTTGGTTACAAGCAACACTGGACAATTTCAGAGGCAACAAATTTCCCTTCATTTACAGGCTTGGGTGAAAGTCTTGTGAGGAACACAGTGAATAAATGAACTTTATTTGTCAATCTAACAGAGACCTGTTTTATCCTGTGCTTCAGCTAAATTAGAAATGGAGAAATGTATTCCACTCCTGTAACACTCACAGCTGTAAGCAAAGCCAGTTTAAAACAAACAAAAAAACCCACCAAAACTAACCAACTAATTTTTTGCAGGATTTCATTGTTCAGCAGCTGAATGGGCTATAGCTGAAATGAGAGCTGTCAATTTAGGTTCCTGTGTTGTCAGACATAACACCAGTATCCTTAAATTGATGAAACTCATTGAAACCAATTTTCAGCTCCTATCAGTCATATCTGGAGCTGCACTAGTATGATTCTGGGCACTGAAGTGTAGCAAATACCTTGAGATAATCAGAGAGTAAAAAATACTTACTCAACTGATATGAGCAATTGGCCAACCCATTAGTAACATCGCAATGAGACTAGGCTTTGGGTTTTTATTTTTAAAAAAATTACAGTTCTTGAAAACTTACTCTTTTATTTAACATTTAACACAATACACTGTATTTATACACTGTACAGTTTTAGTTGCTGCCTAATGAAAGTAAATTATAAGTTCTCTTCTAACACACCTTGCAATTCCCCATTATAGCAAGCACGTTAAATGTTTGTGTGGTTTTTTGCTATTTTCTGTTGTTTGGCTGGTTTTTTTCACCACCCACCATGCAAACCAGCTGAGATCTGATTTATTAAAACACCCTTCTGTGTACAATACTATCAAAACCTCAAAGTGCAAGCCACATTCAATTTCTGCATGGCTCTCCCCCATCCCTTTTTCCTTTATACAGTTAAAGACTACAGAAGCTGAAAAACACATCGAGGGAAACAAAAAAAATTGACTTAGTTATTCACTCAATATCTTGCTGAGAAAAATGGCCAAAAAAAAAAAAAAAAATTGCTTACCAAATTACATTCTGCAGGTGCCCAGAGTTCTGATCAGGTCTATATCCTGATTGTGCTGACAGATGTACAAACAGAAACTGATCCCTTGAATGGCCTAGGATGTGTTGGAACAGAAGCACAGAGCAAGTGTTCTTAAATAAAATCAAATAAACCCAGGGAATTCAGGACTAAGGACAGCTCCAGGAGCAAGCACAGGAAGGACAAGCAGCAATGTTTATGTTTGCACAGCTAATGATACAAAAACTCGTTATTCTTATAGTCCACTATGATTAGGAGATAGTGGAAACTAATACACATCAGAAATCCCTCCATGGAATTTATCATCTTAAATTATGCTTAAAATTGCTGGAGAGGAAGAGGGAGAGGGATGTACAGAAGTTGAGATGATCTATTCACAGGTGAAATTACACCAAATGTGTAGGTTGGCAATCAGGCCATAAAAACCTGGAGGCAGAGGCTGCAGAGATGAGGCAAAACTGACCCAACCAGAAATTTAGCTGCTAAGCTGAAAAGCAATGAGAGAGCTGTTGGGAATCAGACAAAGAGGAGGTATATACAAATACAAGCAGAGGCTCAAGCTTCAAGCCCAACGTTTTCCTGTTTTTTCAGGTTGTGAAGAAACCCCAATTTCAGCCAAATTTGAGATGCATTGGTAAACTATGCTGCTCACCAACAGACCTTTTTAAGCCTCATGTTGGATCTCCACGAAGAGTTCTGGAGATGGCATAAGCCAGTAGGTAGCAGATACCTTGATTCCAAATAATGTATGTGCCTCCCATGTAAGACCAAAAAGGCCATTATTCAGAGCCATCTTTGTCTATAGACACAACTTACTAAAGAAAAATAGTAATTTAAATCTACGTGTGAGCTACAAGAAAAAGGCATGACAACATACTAAATCCATTGGTAAAGATTATACTTAACTATCATAATCAACAGGCACCTCCAGTGATTTTGCTCATGAGGAACTCTTAGAGCTCTATCTTTCCAAAAAGGGAGCACAAAAGAAAAAAATAATTTAAACAACAAACAAACCAGCTTTTTTTTTTATTTTTACACAACCAATTGCTTTCAATGGCCTGACAGCCTGCCCCACTTAGCATGAGAGAATATACTCTGCAAGCTCCAAGATCTCTGAAATGGGAAACAGAAATATCACAGGGCAACACAAGTAATTTCTGCTCAGCTCCAACACTGGGTTCAAACTTGTAAGGTTGGTAATCAAGTATATACTAGAAGATTAGTTCATATTCTGGATTTGGAAAAGGGGCTTCCCTTTATTAACATATACCTTAAAACAGCAGTTTTAATCAACATCACCTCATTACACAAACAAAAAACTCGAAGTTGTCAAGCTTGATACAAACTTTTCAACACCTACGATATTTCAACATTTATAAACCTTAGTTTGTTAAAAGCTTTGCATCAAGTCCAAACACTGAAGACTGACTTTGCAAAACCATAGAGGCAATGAAGCCCTTCCTCTCCCTTTTTCCACACAGCCCCTGCAAGCAGACCTGGTCAGCACAGGCAGCCATGCCATATCTGTGCATGCTTGCATGACAGCTAGCAAGGGGAGATGAAACAAAGTTTATTGCTTAGAAAATCAGGCCTTTTATTTGATGGATTAGTATTTTCACTTAGAGCCAATAATTTGATAGTTCACATACATCATCTGTACAAGTGGGTTAAGGAGACTCGCTTTGTGTCTAAGGTGACATCCCTGCATGCATCTCCAAATATAAAACTATTTATATTTGAAAAAAACCCCAAAAAACAAAACAAAAAAACCCTAAATTCCTAACTTGACACCTACTGCTCCTTCTTTCTTTATTTTTGTTATAAGTAATAAGCAAAAGTAATATGCTGTACATGCAACTGACAAGTTAACTCCCACAGTATATAATGTACTCCTCTAATAATAATTGTCCAAACAACTGTCAGCACCAAAATATACAGTAATGATGCCTTGTTACTTTATCACTGTATTGGAGGATATTTCTGCTCTCCTGATGTCAGCAAAACCCCAGTCCAATAGAGTTAAAACACTGTCTATTAATAAAGGCTAGTTCATGCTTTTAGTTTTCCTCTTTAATAGAGTGGAAACATCAATACTGTGGCACCTATAACAAACACTCAAGTAACTCCAAGTACGTTAACACAGACATGGATAATTATTCTTTAACAAGTTCATTGATCACAGCAGATAGATTCAGCTAATTACCACCAAAAGGAGGTGGCCCAGGGCAGAATAAAAATAAAATGTGTGCCTCAAAACTTTTCTGCTTTCAATGCTGTTGCATAGAAGGTGAATAGTACAAATTGCTTCACCCATACACATTTATGTGTCCTAGCTTACTTCAGAAAAAAATGTTTCCATCCAAGCTTTACCTTTGGCAGTAATTTCTAAACTGAAATGGAAACCTACTTCATAAATCTTGCAACAGGTGCCAAAGATTGAAAACCTGATTGTATGGATTTCAGCCCCTGTGCAAATACTGTGGAAGTCATGATGAAATACTTCTTGGTTTTGGGGGGAAAATGCTGGCCTAATTCACAAAAGTTTTACAGACTTTTCCCCCTGAAGTAAGGGGTCCACATGGCTTCTTTCAAAGAAACTACAGCTAATTTTCATTAGGTCATTTGGAAAGATATTTATATACAATTTGTAAAGTTATGAGTTAAGATTTGGACACAGGCAGGCAAAAAAGGAAGGACACTCAGAAAATTGACACTAGACACAAGATTATAGATGAACATCTCCTGCCATGGAGAGGGACTAGGGGCTGAGGAATAACCAATGAATCTTGGAAGAGAGTATAAGCAAAGGTTAAAAAATAAAGAATGGGAAATCTTAAGGTCTACATGTTCTTCTCCTTGGTGGACAGATACCCAGGCCCCTTCCAGAATACCTGACTGCATCCTGATTTTTCCCCATGTGAACAAGAAGCTGTCAGTCTTTGATACCAACAGGTAACAAGCAGATACTGTAAAACTGTAAGAATAGCATAGCTTTCAATATCTTTCACAGAGTCTGAGGTCTAAGTATTCCACAGATCAAAATACAGTTTTGTTCTGTCAAGAAACCTCTGGTGAGGTTTTTTTTTTCTTTTCCATTATCTACCTGGTTTATTTTTTTCAATACAGCCAGATTTTGACCATCCACAATATTCTACAGCAACAAGTTATAACAGTTTTACTTCAATCTGAAAAAAGTACTCTCTTTTGTTTTTTCCTAATTTATCAATTTCCTAAATAACCAAGAAATCACCATTCAGCACCTCAAGTGAACCATAAAGTTTAATTCTAATATTACTGGTTTTCGTTAAAGACTCAGCATATTAATATTCCTCTCTTTTAATACTTCTCTGTGTTACAGCTCCTCCCTCAGTCACCTTTCATTTCCAGCCCACTCCACAAAAAAGATAGTTTTCAAGTATTTTTCCCATTCTACAGCTTCCTCACCCATAAGCACATAATCCACCTAAATCTATAATTTCACTTACCAAGCATTAAACCTCCAGAACACGCAGATTAATTGCCAGAAAGCTCTTAAGATGACAACAGGCTCAGCCCTTGGCCCAACACACAGAGATCAGCTCTGAAGAGGCGCTAATGAATCTCTCTGAGGAGCACACACCTTTTTGTAGTGACCAAAGGGTCACTCTCAGGTGTTTCACATCACCTCCTGATTTGCCCAGCTGCTGTAATTCCCCCTTTAATGCTGCACTGCAATCCTCACACACACAAGACTGGATTGCTCACAGATGCTTCCTATTAACTTCAAGAGGCACAGGATTAAAGCTGTAAAAGGGCTTTTTTCACCTTTGCCTTTTTATTTCTTCTTCGTGTTGACTTTTATTGAACTGCATGTCCTATAAGGGTAACTTACATAATAAGCAACTCTGTGTTAGTCAAAGCTGGATTTTGGATTTTTGCCTGGGTGTTTTTTTTTTTTTTTGACAAGCATGTTAGAGAACTTCCACAGAGGGAGTTTTCGGCCTGTTTGGGGAGGAAAAGGAGAAGAGCTGCAGCCCAGCTGATAATCAGCTAGAGGCAACTGCAGACACCTGTGAAGGCTACCTCCAATTATTCTTTTTTTGAGGCTGCATGGAGGGACTACCTTTCCAAGGTGTTACTACCTTGATTTAGCTGATAATCTATCAACTTGAAGTAAAACAAAACCAAACCAATCCCCAAAATATTTAAGGCACAACAGACATATTCCTAGGTTGGTTTGCTATCTAGAGTTTCCAGCATAGGATGGGAACAATCTTAATACAATCAGGAATTCCAAATATAGAAAAACACCAAAAATTAGAAAGAGAGAGAAGGCAATAATCTAATGATGTGATTTAATGATGAAATAATGTAAATAATGGTACTGAATTTCAAAACTAGCTTCAAGCCATGAAGCTGCTGTGCAGCTCTCTAACCCAGGGAAGTTGTCACCATTGCTGGGTGACTCTGCAAGGCCTCAAGACAGGGACATAACAGCTTCTGTCCAGGCTTGTTTTAGGCATAGAGCATTATTTTAGCATCATAAACTGTGACAGAAACCCTCTAATTATCAGGTAACTCCCACCTGACTTGATTAGGGTTAGCTTTGTAAATTGGTGTGGTGTAAACCTCAATGTCATTAACATTTTGAAATATTTTTAGCATTAATGCAAAATAGTAGCTAGTTGTTAGTCTGCCTCTAGCAAGCTATTTATGAATCTAGGGTAAAAATGCAGATAGAGGAGTGAAGCCATGAAATGAGAGCAGATGCTTCCAAGGCACAGACAGAACACCCAGGAACGTAGAAAAACATCTTCAGTAATCAATTACTGGTCACTAAAGGATGCAACCCTGGGATTTGGGTCATAAGAAAAAAATTAACAAGAGTACAATACCTGTCTCAGATGCTTCCAAGAGCAGGGTAAGTCTATTTCCTCCTTCCTCTCTACCTTTTAAACAACTTTAAGTTCTCTTCAGAATGCATCTGCCTTGAAGCTGAGCCATAGGATAAACCATTTTCATTTTAGCTAAACATCTCAGATTGAACCAAGTGTCTGTAAGGTCAGAACACTCAATACTTCAATCCCAAAGCAATGAAATACAAAAACACTTTGTGACTCCCCAGGGCTACATTCAAGTGTCAGGATAGCTAAAGGCTGCCATGAATCCATACCATGACTAAGCCAGGCAATACTCTTATTTTAATAGCACTGTACAGATGTCCTGAGAAACACTGTACACATCTTTACAATCATTTAGCACCCCAAAATTAGAAACAATAGGTTGGGGGTTTGTTCTTTTGTTTTTTTGGGATTTTTAGCTTTGTTTATACACTCTTTGCTGCTGCTGTTCTGAACCTACTCACATCTTGAGCGCAGTGAAACAGATTTATGAAAACAATGCAAAATATAAGTCACTTCTGCTCACGGGGTAGCCACTGCAGGGATAAACTAAAGCCATCTGTTTGTTACTATTCCTGCCACTGTGAGACCACATGCACTCTTTATTGTTTCCCACGTACCAAGCACACAATTATCAGACACACTGCAGCACTTATTTTTTATTTCTGTGGAAGATCAGGCACAGAATTCCTCTGCTGGAACAGGGCATGTCTGAGATCAGCAGTGGAACAACATTAGCAACACTGTGCCCTACCTGGTTTGTGCAGTGAAAATGCACTTCATTTTTCATCAGTGTCTTAATCTGCACAAGAATAATTACAGCATTTCTCAGTAATGGTAAATACAAATTATTCTGTTCTGCAAGACAAAGATAAGCTCGTTTTTATGTTTCAACAGAAAATGAATGTATGATTGGAATAAGAAGATATTTATCCCAGTTTAAATGTTGGGATTATATGACAACTTTTGAAATATCTGCACAGAAATGGAATGTCTTCCAGTTCAGCATCCTAACAATTATCTTATAAACCCACAACGGAGAAAAAATAAATGCTTTTTTACTTTCTTACAATACTCTTTAAAAGCTACAAAAGATCAACCATAGGTCGTTGATACTATTTCAATTATAGCATATCCTTTAGATACAGAAAGTAATTTAAAAGACACCTGTCATGTAGTTTACCATTACACCTTGGAAGTCTTCACTGTGATTTGAAAGTGTGTGTTGAAGACAATAAATGACAATTATTTACTAGCTTAATTATTTTAATAGTTCACCTCATATGTTCTTGCTTAATTACAGTCTTCTGTGCCATCATTTAATTGAAAAGGTATCTTAAAAAAATGCAAAGTATCTGAAATTGCCATGTTAGAGATTGGAAGCCTTTTGTATTCAAGACAAAGCAGCCTGTTGCTTAATTTTATTTTTTTTTTAAACAGCATGAGTTTACTACTGCAGACCCAGCTAGCAAGTGAGAAACTTCTGAATTTGAAATTCTTGAGTGTCATGCTTTCTTCAAGAATTATTTAAATGGAGATTTGCTACAGTTTACAGTTTATAAACTAAATCCCAAGGAGTCCTACCTAATCCTCATTTTTTTTTCTTCTATAGCTAGCAAACAAGTTTCAGTCGAGGTAATGTGGCTACAATCTATTTGTATACATTGTTTATCAGAACAAATAGCATTTATAACAACGCACAGAGCAAGAAAAATACACTTTGCACTAGTTTTATATGTTTATTCTTCCTGAGACAGGAAGTCATTTACTCTGCCTTGCAGAACATTTAATCCTTTTTACCATTCAGATCCAACAGGATTTAAGGACGTACATCATCTCACGGGGCAGGGCCTGAGAGCATTCCAAGACAAACCCCATCTTAACCAGCTTTACAGCCCCAGCAGGGCTCCACTTCTGGGATGATTTTATCTGTTATTTTTAGAACTGATAATTACTCATTCTGACATACTAATTTCTAAAAATTGGCAAAGAAAACTGACAAGTGTATGAAATATTCTATTAAAAATTAGGAGAGGGATATGATTGCGTCCTCTTATTTTCTAATGGTGTGTCAGTGTAGGACTGTTTTGTACAGAGGACAGTATTGTATTTCTGCACATTTACCAGTTCACACTGTCATTCATATAAATATATATACACACACATACATATACATCATTTGCCTTTAGTGTACTTATCCCTTGTTCCTCGGCACATTAAATGCCGTGACAGTTTAGGAGATACTCTGAAAAAAAAAAACCCAAAAAACCCAAAAACCCAGAAAACAAACCATCCAGTTTGGGAAAAAAAATCCCATTCTATCTGTGGGTTGCATTTGATATGAACCACCCACTGTGCACCTCCTGTTTCAAACCTTTTGTACAGGCATTGGTTAATTCTCTCTTTTGTGTGCAGTTTTAGACAATATTCTGTTTGAATTGGATACATAGTTTTCTGTTCAGTTTTCTAAGCCATAGCACTCAGTACATTTAATTTATCCTTATTTTAATTTTTCTAAGGAACAGATGTTTAGTAGGCACAAGCTGCCTCACAAGAAGGGGAAAGGAGGAGAGTCAAAGTCGTTTTAGCTCCCTTGCTGAACTGAACAACAGAAAAAAAGAACTGAGCTAAAATATGGAGAAAAATCAAAGTAAAAATCCTGGTGTAACCTCAGCAAATCAGCAGGTGCTTAATTGCTTAAAAAGAATTAGGAGGTGACAGACAACAGGTTTCTACTAGACTTTCACAGCGTGGCACTGAATTCTGAAGAACACCTTGATCAAATCTCTCATGTTGGGGAAGGCCAGCATTAAAAGGGAGAGTGTTAAAATCTGAGCAGATGCAACAGGAACACACAATCCCTACTCTTTGAAAATGTGCTTTGCTGTAGCAGATGCAGATGGAGCTGCTGCATCTCCATCCCATGAAGATTATCCCATCACTGCCTGACCAGCCTGGGCTCTGGATATCATCACATATTTGCTGCTGGGGAGTCAATGGTGAGAGGGAAGCATGGGGAAGGAGGGCAGGAAAAGGGATTTTTCTACCCACACACAACAGGCTTGGACTCTTGTTTGTCTTGGGAAACCACACTGTACCTGCACTAATCTGTAAAAGGTTAGGAGTGGAAATCCTGAAGTGAGACATTTCCAGCCATTCCCTGATTACTGACCAATGGGTCCTGTGAAAGGGACTCAAAACACACTGTTCCCACTACGCTGTACTTAAGTTGTTTCAGATTTCAAAGTACAAATAAATCAGCCTCTCTTGACACAAAATCTCTTTGGCTAAGGCTTTTCATTCCCACCTTCATGCTTTGTTTGCTCATCACATTAAAATTTCTATTTTTTTACAGAGAAAGCCAAAAACAAAGCATAAAAGATATTTACATAATACTTTACATAACAAGCTCCTTTTGAGAAATGAGAATATTAAAATTTCAAAAGTACAGTCACAGCAAGTGGTAGGCAAGCAACGAAGATAAATCAAATCCTATTTCTTGCCATGCTGTGAAAAGACGGCTGGCTTTTAATCATCATGATGTGCCATATGTAAATTCCATCAAAGAAGAAGTTTGGTAAATGTTATATTTCATAACCACAGGGAAGGAAGCTATTTATAAACACCAATTAAATGATATAATATAGTCCAAAGCCATTAATAATAAAACTATTAATCTAGGTAGACATTTAATTCATATGGAGTAGTTTTTGAAATAAACTTTTTCAAACGCATATTTAACTAAGAAAACATTGCATTTTTTCCACTCAAGGTCATTTTAACTTGCCTCATATTTTCAGTGTTATGAGCAAGTTGTTCTAGAACGAAAATGAAGCACAAAGCCCTCCAACATAGAATCACTTCCACAAAAAACCTGAGAATGTTTCAGTCAGCAGCTATGTTTTATATGTGGTTAGAAACCTATAGCTGCATGTATGAAGCTTAAATGCAAATCCATGTTGGGCTTTGCCAGTCTCAGGAAACATTTGGAGATGCAAATGTCTCGAGCAGAAGATTTTAGTGAGACCCAACACCACAAGCATTTATTTGCAAGCCTCCAGTGGAGTAAAGAACCCATCACAATAATACTAATATCACACTAGAATTGTACGTCATTCACATTAGAAGAAAGCAAACTAATTTGTAAAAAAACATTAAAAATCATTATGTTTCACTAAACTCCTAGAAGGGCTGCAATCATCCACACCATAGTAAATAAAGCTTTGGAATAGAACAGGTTATCTGTCCTGTCTCAAACCAGTATGCTAAACACAATCTAGATATTTAAGCCCTAAATACTGGACTGACACTTAAAAATGTGGTTTTCTCACAGAGAAGATGCTAAATTCAACAGGTTTAAAACAGAATTCTACAGCAAAGCATGAGGGATGGCTGATGACTGCTGGGATAAACCTTCTTGCAGTAATGGAATTGACAGTCTTCCTACTGGACAGCCCAGGAAAGACACAAGGATACAGTATTTTACTTTTCTGTGTCATTAATGCATGAAGGAATTTATCTCTTATTAATAGACATCAAACTTCAGATATAAAGTTTCTAAAAGCGCACAGCAAAGCACACACTTAAAAAACCCCAAATCAAACCCAACAATCCCAACCCCCAACTCTCCAGATATTCTGTACTTCACTTTTTTCTTTATCTATAAAAACCTCAAATCTAATTCACCGTGTCACCAGAAAATTTATAGAACTGTGTGTTTGTTTTCGGTAACACAGGAAAAACATTTTCAGTTACGGATTTAAAACCAAAGGTTTTATTCCAATGAGTTTTAGAAAAGGGAGTAAAATATCTGCACATTTTCAGCACACTCAGCAATGTCTGTGTGCATAAACTGAGACCTGTCATATCTGCCTTGTGATTAGAAGAAATTTAATGCTTCACCTGTCTGTAATATTTGTTGTTTTGTTATAACTGGCGTGTAGATTGAATGGCAGGTGACATTTCCTAAGATTTAAGTAAGGTAAGAAATTCATCAAATCAATATATTCATCTTCTAAAATTTGCATATAAAATGCAAGTGTCTGTAAATACAAAATGAACTCCAAACACCTGAGGAAATCAGGAACTCCATTTCTTACATTTTTGATTGTGTGTGGGGCTCCATATAGAAAAGAGACAGCAAATTAACACATCTCCAAAAGATAAATAATAAAAATCACTGTCCAGGTGGTGTTAAAATATACCACAGGAAAGTCACATTTACAAATTAAGCAGTAGGAGTTTCAAGGCCACCAGCTACTTCCAATTGAATGATGTCACCAGTGTGTGCAACAATACAGTGAAGCAAAATAAGCTGATTTGGTCAGTCAATAATTGAAAATCTATTTGCCTAAAGTTGATTTACAGTGCAACAGGATTCAGATACTGACATTTGTAACTGGTGCTCCTGTCCACAGAAGAAAGGACAGTCTTTAATTTATGAATTGAAAACAGCTAGGACTAATTAAAGGTGCAACAAAGATGGGAAATAGGAACTCTAACATGCAGTATGAGTTCACATAAATTCAGACATTTCAGCCAGCTGGAGCTGACCTATAGTGCTAACTGCAAGGGCAGTTTGCACAGGGGCTTCAAGAATTATTGGTATTTTTATTCACATGCATATGGCCATTCACATGATACATACATAACCTCTTTTGTAAGTCAAAATTCTACTGTCAGAAAGAAAATATTAGTAAAGAGGTAACAAATACTACAGGGAGGTACAAAAAGATTAAAAAAAGGCAAGTTTTAGGTGGAAGATTAGTAGGCAGTGCCTTCAGCCACAGGCTACTTGCAGGAAATCTGGTCTTTCAACGCCACTTGTGGATCTTAAACCCCTATTTTCTTCACAACTGCATGCACCACTCCTTGTGCACATACTCTGTATTAACACTGCTTCAAAGTAAGACCTGAGTCCATATAACAATTTTTCCCTGCTTCAAAAAGGTGCAACCCTCATTTCCCTCCTGGTGGCAGAAGAGGACTTTGGCCTTTAATTCCTATTTCTCAGTATGCCAGGGACACTACTGGTTTGGCTGTATGAATACTCACCAAACTTCTATAATAAATATAATCTCCTTAAGGAAATATATTGGACAACCTGTGTCACACAAAGCAGAAAACAGACAAGCTCCATTCTATAATCTACCTGATCACACTGAAACATTACAGAGACACAAAGCAAATGACCTTAAACCCCCCATGACAGCTTGGCATTCCTTGTAATTGCTCAGAATTTGACTAGATACACTAGGGAAGGCACTTGGAAGTTAAATTCCACAAGAGATAATCCAACAGCCAAAATAAACTCTGAAAACAGTAATTGAATGTACCAATGTTTAGGAATTTGCTTATCCATTTGAGCCAGACTGCCAGTGAATGCTTGGAGGGGAAGCTTAGGATACAATCACTTTTTCTTTGGTACAGAAGTCATTGCTATGTACAGGGAACATATGAAAAACCCTTTTTCTGAACACAACAGGAATCTCAGAAAACGTGAACGTATCAGGCAATATTAATTTGCAGAATTCTTTTAACCCGCTTGCAGTAAAGCTAAGGCATTTCTGTGACACTTTGACAGGACTCTTGACTAGGTCTGTTCTACTTCTTTCCTGTAATTTATATGTCTGTCAACATTTTCCTCTACATTTTCATACTATCTCACTGTTACCTCCAAGTCATGTTTTCTGCAGTACCTATCATTTCAGCTATCTCCCCTACAGCAAAGCTCAATTTAATTCCAGGCTTATTTTCAATGAGAGATAACTGACTCTATCTCCAAGATGGTATGAGGAATGGTTACTCTTTACCTTTGTCTTTACTATTTTCATTCTATTCCTTCTGGTAAACACAACTTTGCATACTGCTTGCTCTCACAGAGTTGTCCTTGTAGATTTCCCATTTCTCTTTCGTTTTCGAGCATCAATCTTCCACACGCTTGCTTCTGATAGCAAACATATTTGCTATTATGATTTTAACTCCTAGAGATATACAGCAACTCAAGTATATCTCTATTATTCCAAGGAAAAAGACATTTGAGGAAAAGAAGTGAGTGTAAACAGTGGAGAGACGGGGAGAAAAATAGCTGCATGTCAGCACAGTGGGGATAGAAGCTACAACTCTATTAAACTCTTAATAGAAGTATTTAAATTAAAACACCCCTTTGAGTGAAATTCTGCACTAATGTATGTTACCTAAGACTTCCCCTGCCTCCTCTCTCTCATCCTACCGATGAACCCTGGGAAACATTTTAACCTCCTGCAGCGCAGTCAGCAATCCATCCATGACTGATGGACCCACATCTCGATGGAAGCAGACCCTGTGGGTCAGTGGGATGCCCCAAAGGGAATGATGAGGCACTGAATCTGTCCTTGATGGGCAGAGGAGACAAAAGATTAGAGAGGAGATAAGGTGGATAATGGGCTCGGATTCCAACACCTCTTCGTGTGAAGGTTCTCAAACCAAAATATTGTTAAGAGTTCTTTTCCATTAATTAAATGGGAGCTGAGGGGATACATAACCTGTCAAGGTCTGAAAAGCTCAACCTCCAACACTTTCTTCCACAGAAAATCTTGCTGAGAAAATGAAGTAAACATTCCTATTAAGCAGGAATGTTTCCTTCTCCTCTCCCTCTCCCTGGTAGCAGACATGAACTCACAAGGTGCTCACCATCCTGGATACTTCAACAAGCAGTTTGGCCCCACAATGAAAACCAAAGAGCCCTCAAGAACAAACATTCATTTCCATTAGAGGACTTTTCACTGCAGGAGTCACTTTGTTTTACTGAACAGACATGCTAAATTGACTATTACAAGGTCACATCATTTTTTCAGAGAACAAAGTTGCTACTTCGGCTGCATACACCTGTGTTTCTTTGATTGCTCACCTTCAGTTTGCTTTTATCACTAATGCCTGGTGCCAGCCTTGACACAGAAACAAATGACTTAATGAATGAGAGCTGAATGCTATAAAAAGGCAAATAATTCACTTGTCCTAAAAATGAGTTCTTGAACGTACATGAATGCTTCAGAGCAGGACAGAGCATCCAGCTTCTCACACAGTGCCACTTTTTTGGGGTTAGGATTGTCAAAGCAGAAGAGCCTGGCCAATAAAACACAGAATGGGGAATATCTGTGTCCTTCTGCATGTGCACATGGGCACTTCATAACCGAAAAAGAAACTGGCAGCAAAAGCTGCAAAATATAAAACTAATTTTCTTCACAAAAACCCAAAAGTTCTGCTGCCAAATTTGCTACTTGCAATGCATTAAATGCTCTGTATAAAAGGAATTGATTTCTTCAGTATTTCCAGAAATGGAAGGGTGTGTTTTAAGCCACACATGGAAAGCAGCATCAACAACAAACCAACCTGGAAACCAGAATGACAAGACAGCTGACCTCTTTTAAAGCCCAACGAAGGTATTTACTACAAAAGCCAACTCTTGAAGTTGTCACTGATTTGAAAAATGAAAAAAAATTACTTGAGTGAAACCTCTGATTGAAACAAAGCTTGTTTCTAAAAATCTAAGACGTAATTTGTATTCAGGACACATCAATTTTCTCTTGTTTTCAAAGGAAACAATTCATTATGGAAGTTTAATGAATTCCACTCCATTTTTTATCAGGCTTTACCTTTAAGGGACGGCAAAATGCCTCTCCACATGCACTTATCAGGTACTCAATGGCAAACACCAGTAAGAAGGATCTCTACGTTCATTTCTTCAGAATTACATATCTGCCAACAAGAATGACCTAAATCCTCAACATTCTCTCAGAATATATAGTGTAGCTTTCATGTTAATACATGATTATCTTTTAGTTGACAACTACTGTAAAAAAACCACAAATTAGAGGTAATAATCTTAGCTGAGAAACACTTCAACATACAGATAGCTTCCCAGTGAACACTGCAGTTTTACAGACTCAGAGCATGTAACCATTTCTCTCACTGTTCACTGAGTAAAATACAGTAACAGTGAACTAAAAAAAAACCCCCAAAAACAAACAAACAAAACCAATAAAAAAACATAAAGCAGTATCAGAAGAATCCTTTGTATACTTCATTTTTCAGGGCAAAAAATTAAGGAGTTTATTTTTGTCTCTCAATCAGTGACCTGAAGTTCATTATAGCCAACTTAAAGTAAAAGTTTAAAGCATAGCAATGCTGACTGTATAGCAAGAGAAGTGATCCACCCATTTTTATACAGATCATTGAAATACAAGGTTTTTTGTTAGACTGGTTGGGCCACACCTCATGTTGCCACTCAGTCTCTACCCTCAGTTAAACTGTGCCAATTAATAAAAAATGAGATTTTGTCCTACTGCACCCATCGCACCCATGTTTGGCAGAAGCAACAGCATTCAAAAAGTCTACCAGGATTTTTTGTGAAATCACACAGATGTATGAACTGGAAAAAAAGTAGTGTTTATGATGTTGAATCTAGAGGCCTCACAAAGCTAAGAAAAATATCATTTAATATCCAACTTAAACTATAATTTTTTGTCTCAAAAACTTTTACATTAAAAGCATTGTTAGCATTTTAAAGAGCACCCTGAGGAACAACAGCTTTTTGTGCAATTTAAGGTGTATAACACATAGACATATACAGACAGAGCAAGTTATCATATTGTCATGTGTACAGAGATCTTTAAAATGAACATTACTCTTTTGACAGACTTTCATACTCAGGTCTCCTATTGCTCCCAAAGTCTCACTCCCTCTTTTAAGACAGTGGCAGATTTGGCAAATCCTGAATGTTTTGGCAGAGGCTTATTTTCTATGCCAGGGAACCTAAGGAGTTAAAAACCAGAAGAAATGGGAATCTGAGAGTCTCTGAGGAAAAAAAAAAGAGAGATTTCCATGCCATGGGGTGTTGAAGACTCTTGGAAGAATGGGGAGACATCAGCTGATAAACAGCCAGGCACAGGGGCAATGGAATCATCCTGTTTGCAAGGGGGAATTATGTGATTGTTGAGGGCTGAAGCGCAAGGTAAAGTGTGATACACAACCAGTAGGATGAATGGGATATTCCCAAATGGACTTGCCTGCATCTACACATATAAACTGAGCTCCACTGGGTCAAATCCAGAGGACAGAAGATGTCATGTGAAGAGCCTGTGTTAGTAATGCTGAGAGTTAACAGAATATCCTGGTTTGCAGCATTCTGCATTTCAAATAAACTCATCTATTGGTGAGTGTTCTTTGAAACTCAGCGTGCACAAAAAGACAACCTGTATTCCTTTGTCTTCTCCACCTTTGGTTATTTTTCATTGCTGATTCTTCCTACAGATAAGTCTGAAAGTCATGGCACTTTGCCAAAGTGCCTGTTACTTCTGAATCAATTTAGATGCATATTTGATCTAAATGGAGCACCTGAGGTATCTTGGTGTACTTTCTTTACGCATATTATTGTTGTTTGAATTGTTTATGTGCCTGTGAAAACATGCTTAGAAGAGAATCAAAATAAATGGGTCAAAACAAAGACTTACAAGTGGGGACAAATGTGGATCTAATACATCACTCGGGAGAAAACAAATCATTTGGTTTCTGGCATAGGCTTTTTTACTCATCTAGAAAATCACTTTTCAAAAGTAAGTGTTAAAAATAGCTAAATATCTGGATAAGACCAAATAATGATAAACAAGAGGATCTCTGATTACAGTTTTTTTACGAATATTCTAACTTCTGTCTGAATATCACAAACTATACAATTGTGTTTACTGTGACCAGCTTTCAGCCTCTGGTGGTTTGCATCGTTATCAAAAACTTTACTTCCCTTCTACCTGTTATCACGGAATTGAATTGCAGCAAAATTAAAATGACAGAAGAAGATGGATTTAAGGGAGCAATACACAAACATCTGCTGGACACCTGGAAGAACAGTGAGGCCCAGAGAAGTAAAAAGGAAGAAATAAAATTTTATGAGCTATCTCTGAGCCAGGAGATACTAATTAAGGTTGTAGAGTTATATGAAAAAGATAAAACACAGATAATTCATCTACAGACATATTAACCAATGACTGTCCTGAGGCTTCACTGTGTGGCCATAAAAACGAAATGTAGCCAAACCCAGAACAGACAGCTTGGACTCTGAAAACCTTCCCTCATCACCTCTGGGGAAGTTTGCTGTAAAAATGTAAACTTAAATTACTGCTGGTTGAATTTAAAATGTGGCAAGTCAGTGCCAGACTGTCTCATTATCCAAAGACTGACCCTCTGTGAGGATAAGGGGACATGAAGAGAAGACATCTGCAAGAAGCAGGGAGTTGGACTCAATAATCCTCATGAGTTCAACTCGAGACATTCTATGATTCTCTAGTTCTATACTGACCCACTGAAGCTCATGACTTGTAAAGAAAAGGTTTTAATTCCATCCTCACTATGAGATTGCAGTCAGGAAAGCTCTGCAGTAGCCACCTCCATCCATCCAGAGAACATCAAAACAGGCTGGATCCTCCTCTGACCTCCAGGAGTGACTTTAATGGGATGAAGTAAATGCTAAAATGAACTGTTGCAACAGAGCCTGCATGAAGGATGGAAAACACACAAGGAGAAACCTGGATATTTCTTGAAGAGTTTTCCTTCACAAGCTTGATGTTGCCACTGCAATGGAGTGAAAGGTAATTAGACTGATTAACTGAAAATCATTGAGGAGCTGTCATTCGCTCCTTTGTCAGTGCTGAAGCTGCTCAGTGCCAGGATCATTCTGCTCTGCACTTGCCAACAAAGAATACTTAATGAAGAAATGTGACTGGAGGGTGGATCTATTTGATGGCATTTCCATCATAAGGTGGAATGTTTACTATTAGTTGCAAAAGCATATTTTTCATCTTAAGGAGCAGTAGCCATCTTCCAAGCTTCAATTCTTTGATATTTCTTACTATGCCAAAATTGGACTCTTAGATTAATTCTTTCCAAAGAGAAAGAAACAAATGAACAGCAGTTTGCAGAAGAGTTCTCAGCAGTAACTCTTCCAGGGATTTTTAGAGCAGAATGTAAAAGAAGGAAAAAAAAATATAAAGAAGAGAAAAATGATCCCTTTTAATTCATCAAGGGGTGATACTGATTAGCTCCTCAGATTTTCTTCTAACAATACAAGAATAATTGGTAGGTTTCCCTGGAGCCTGATATATTTCTGGTTAATAATTGAAATATTTGGCCAACTTTTCAACAAGGATAGCAAGAATGTTCTGGAACAAAAGCTCTGAGTCTGCAGACTTATATACTGAAATGTAACATTAAAAAGTTTTGGGTTGTGTCTCTTACACCATTTACTTCACTTATTTGTTTGCAAGTCATTTTATTCTCCAACTCATCTTCCTCATGAGTAACAATAATTGTACAGGAAAACATCCTTAGACAAGGCTACTACACTGTTTTCATTCACAAACTATTTTTATGGATCTAAACCCAAAAATCCCGACCCACATTCCATGTTTGGCTCGAGCAGTTTCATCACAGATCTGTGCCTTCATTCCCAGTGTCACCTGTGTGGGAACATCCAGCAGGCATGACAGAACACACCATGGCACTGCTCTTTACTGCACTGAACTTCATCAAACAAGATTTTTAAAAAAGAGGAAATAGAAAAAAAAAGGAAAAAAAAGTATATTTTATGACTTGGTGACAGCAACGGAATTTTTGAATAGTCAAATCAAGGGGAACAAAAAGAGCACTGATGAAAAGTTGAATGACTCAGATGAGGAAAAATTAGTTGACTGCATTCCACCAGAATTTGCTTTTTGGTTTGAAACCCTATGATCTGGAAAGCAACATATTTGCATTTACTTTTTAATGCATTAATAGCAGCTTAATTGTGAAGGTTTCTTCTTAAATAATCTCGTTAAAAATTAACTGGTGTTTGATTGATATGAAAACACTTTTGATTTAGCTTTCTAGCTTTATTTCTACTGAAATTGTATGATTTGAAAAGTAATATATTTTTCTTTAATTATTATCACAACAGTACAGTAATTTTGCCAGCTTTTCTACTGCATAATTTGATCACTATAGAAATGAGCTTTGCTTCAGCTTGCTTTTGATTTGTGTGAACATGGGTTAGGATTTTATGGTCTACCATTAAAAGCTAAAATGTCATCTAATAATGTCTCCTGTGTCAAGGACAATGCAATGGGGCATTGCTCTAGGAGGAATTCTGGCTGAGGATTTTGGGATACCTTGCCAGCAATCTAAGGAGCAGACAAACAATTCCAGATTACAGCCCATAGGAGGATGGTGCCAAACTCCTCAGTGGTGCCCAGCAGCAGGATGAGGAGCAATGGCCATAAAATGAAACACAAGATGTTTCACCTCAATGTGAGGAAGAGCCTTTTTACACTGAGGATGGCAGAGCTCTGGAACAGCTGCCCAGGCAGGTCATGGATTCTCTCTCTCTGAGGACATTCAAACCCCACCTGGACATGTTTCCATGTCACCTGCTCAAGGTGTCCCTGCCTTGGCAGGGGTTTTGGGCTGGATGATCTCCAGACGTCCCTTCCAGCCCCAACTACTCTGTGAAACACGCTTTTGAAGGACACAATTTTTTTTTCCTCTTTGTAAATGATATCATAGGCAATTTAGACCTTTTTTCTTTCCTTTTCATTGTCCATTTACTCTAAGAAAACCTTAAATTTGGGGATCGACTTAAGAAATGTACACAGAAAGCATCACACAAGAAGGTTAAATTTTGAAAAATTGAGTACAAAAAGAAAGTTTGCAAAAAGAACCCCCACAATTTCCACATAATCTTTCAGGTGATTGCACATGCATGTTTAATACAGGTGTGTGCTTTAACAACTTAATCTTATATTGGTGTTTGTGCACAACTCTCTCCTCATTCTTAGTTTACAGGGAGAGGAAATTCAGTATGCTTTTAACCTCATAAATCTACTTATAGTCCTAAATTTCATTTAAGCCCTGCACTGGCAAGAAATCTTATAGACTGAAGGTATTTTATTTTACTGGCGAATTCAAGTCTTACATTTAATGACTTTTTCCTAAACTAGAGATGCAGCGTAAAAGGAGGGATTATCCATTATCCCTACCCATTTTTATCACAAAGACACCATACCTCCATTCACAATAGGTACAGAGACAAAAATCCAAGTTGCCCTAACGTAACCTCACTTATAGAAACGCTACTCATAGCATAGTTGTATGTGAAAATGATATAAAGCACCAAGATTCTCTGCAATTCATATAATAATTTACAGCACACACTGTTGTCACAACTTAAAAGTGACTGAAAATTGCCTTGGAAATTATGGCTAATGGATTATAATAGCCTTTGTCACAAATTATCTGGAGTAGCTTTGGTTAAGCATCATGTAGCTTTAAACTGCATTAATATGCTATTTCATCAGACTGCTCAAAAACCTCTATTAATCTTAATGGACCCAAAGAAATAGATCTCCTAAGAACTTTCATAACGTCTCTTTCAGTATAGGTGTGCTGGTTTTGGCTGGAGTGGAGTTAATTTTCTAAACAGTAGCTAGTAAAGTAAATGTACTGAGTGAAGGCCTCAGGGACAGATATAGGAAAAGCAACAGCCAAATTGCCTTACATAAGTTCCTGCATTCTCTTTGGGTAAAACACAATCATGCAGAGTTATTATTGCTAAAACTTTCTCCCGTCACTAAAAAAAAACAAAAAAAAAACCAGGAAAGTAACTTCAGGTTGCATAAAGGTGAAACAGCCAGCAACACGCAAAGAAACATCTACAGCTACCCAATTTTTTTTTCTGTGCTTGTATGAAGAATTTTAACAACATTCAGCAGATGCTGTCATTATGTGAGAATCTCTTGATTGCTGTAACTCTGTAACAGAAAACAGGATTTGCATACAAGTAATAGCAAGCCACTCCTTGGAAAAAGGAAATGGGACATACCAGTTGACTTGTTAACACCAAGAAATATGGGATGCCTGCTGTGCAGACTTATTTAAGAACAATGCATTGTACAATATTCTAGTTGAAGTGTTCCTGCTAGAAAAGGAGCAGTTTTTAACAAAACCTCTCCTTTGACTACAGAAATGCTTGGTATCATCCCCTTTTTATTTATCTTAAATAAAAATACACTATCATGCATTTACATAAAGTAGGAAACACTGATAATCTTACAATGATCTTAATGTAGACCATTTGCCAGCATGCTATACATGAAAGTCAATTGGGTTACAAATTTGAGCACTCAACATTTCTCTCACAACAGCTCTTCATCTTGTGAGAGAGGGAAAAACAGTGACGAATTTTGGGAACAGTCTTCGAGTTCTGGTAAGATATGTGTCTGTGCAGTTTCATGAATTCACCAGGAACAAAAAAAGGATGGCTGGGGGGCAGGGAGAGATGGAAGGGAGAGAAGGGAAAAAAAAATACAAAACTACAAATTGCCCCACAGTCAGAAGATTTCTGTATGCCAGTTTGAGGAATAAATCAGAAACTGTTCCAGCTGCCATCCAAATCAAAGTAAATGATGTTCTGCACAATTTACAGGTATCAACCTGATCAGAGATACACAATCCATGGTTCCAAAACCTGCACCTCAACTTTAGCACCATTCATCTGCTACAGGTAAGGTGCTCCAAGATTAAAACAAATAGCATATTACATTTAAAGCAAGAGCACCTGCTGGAAGTACATTGCAGAACAACAGATGTTACTACACCAAATAACCATCAATCTTATGCTGATCCAGTGGCACTGACAAGGCATTCAAAATGCAGCTGGACAAGGAAAGACCCTCCTATCCCAAAGTTATTCACAGAACTCTGGGTGATTTAGCAAAATAATCTCGAAATCTCTGGACTTCTCAGCAAACCTTACCTTTAAAAAGCCATTTAGATTCATCCCACCATTCTGTCTAGCAGTAAAGGATTTATGTTGTTTACTTGTCTTTGTGTAGCTGCAGGATTTTATGTATCCCAGTATCCAACAGTGCAGATACTGGCAGCAAAAAAAAAACCAAAAAAACAGTGCTCAAATGTGAATACAACATTATCAAGGATACCCCAGCACTATCATTCATTTTAAAGTTGCATTTTAAGGACAGGATGCAATCAAGGAAAGAAAGACTTCTAAAATGTTCCACTTGTTTTCAAGAGGCTACATACTACTCGTGCTGGAAAACAACCATATCAAGGACCAGAAAAGCACAGGTTATTTGTGAGGGGAAAAGTATGAAACAATTTTAATTAAATTTTCCAGAAGGCTCTTAGAAAGCTGTAGATGACAGACACTCTGGTACTGGATCTTGGCTGAAACTACTTGGCCACACAATCTGTTCTATTTTGTGTAAATAATCACATAGATAAATGAGGTTCAGTTGTCTATTTAAAATATAAGAGTCTCACAGAAGTAATATCTGTAAATCTTGATTTACAGCAAGGATGTAAAAGGAGAGCAAGCTTGTTTGTTCATGTTTAGAGTTGTCAATATTAAATAATAACTTAAAATCAAATAAAAAAAATCAAGCTGGATGAAGACCTGTTTTAGAACAGAAAACCTTAAGGGACACAAGAAAGAATCACACTAATTTTTTTAACCTTTTTTTTTTTTAACCTTTGTTTTTCCTTGAGACTTAATAGATTATAACTTCTATCAATAGAAATATTTTGGCTGCTCGACCACATCATTCTACACAGCACTGCCAAGCTGTGCCAATCCCACCTCTCAGCAAAATGTCAGCCTATTAATACTATCTACAAGCAGAAATTGGTACGAGGTGTCCTTATGGCACAATGGTATTTCAGAATCTTTTTACACTAATCTTGATATTGTGAATATATCTGCAACTCCATACTTTGTTATTATGTGCATCAAACTATTTTTTTCTTCCTTTTTTCACCTTCATTTTTAAAATAACTTCAAGTGACTGTATTGTCTTAAGCAAAGCTAAGATCTTAGTTTTGCTTTGTAGATATATAGACATACAAAATATATCCAGTATAGTAACAACATGAATTAAATAGCTTTCACAGAAGAAAAGCAGAACATAACCCAAAGAGACAGTAGCACAGAATATAATTTTTCTCTATTGTATTTTCCAGGTTTGTTAAGATTTTGCTAAAGCTGGCTATTTTTCCTTTGGAAATCAAATATTTTACCAATTCAGACACTTTTCATATGGAAGGGAATCTGATGTTCACATACACACACACACAATTACAGTCCCACCATAGGCTTCAGATACCTGTTACCTTGATGTAGTCGGATTATAGTGAGAAATCTGATATTCTCTTACCTAGAACACAAAAGAAAAAAATGTTTTAGATTATTTCATAGCATTGTTCAAATCATACATTTGGCAAATTAAAGAACAATCAACTACATAAAACTTCCAAATTAGGGTTAGGTTATTTAGTGGTTAAATGGTCTTTAGTATTAATCAAGCCAAGAGATTTGGTATCATCTTCTATCACAGCTTTGGCATTTTCTCTCCTTAGATGACTATAAACTGAATCTTTTCAAACAAAGATGCTCAAAAGCTACATAAAAATCCAAGTTCCATGTTTGCACATATCCTGGTAGGATTCAGGTTCTTAAGTTTCAAACTTTGTCCAGTATGCACCACTTGTACAAATACACATGCATATACTTTTTTATTCTTTTTTTTTTTTTTTTTTGAAAGTATAAATTCAAAGGCTTTTATATAGCTCACTCTCCACTGATATTTGGCCTAATGACACTTTAAAAAAATGCTTTGGTTTTATTTTGCCTTCCAGTTTCTTTTTCAAGAGCCAGCCAACAATAACAAGGGTTCCATGTGTTTTTGTCAGCAGTATCTTGAAGGTTAAGGAATTTCTCAAGTAGTAGTAGCACCTTCTGTTTATAAAGTGTTTATAAACCAGTAAATATGTATAGTTTCAACCAATCTAACCTTTAAAGGGTATACATTCTTCCAACAACAAAAATTATGAGTTTTTTCAACAGTTTGAACTATGGAATATATGGACTCCTGGGACAACTAAAACTTTGCTCCTACAAGCTGTTTGTTCACATTTGTGTGGATTATTGGAGTCTCAACCAAGACTACAAAATTGTTTATTTTTCACCAGAGTTTACCTTAGGAGAAAAAGAAACTGAAGTATCTCTTACTTTAGAGCTGCAGCCATACACCATCAGCTACCATATTTATGATGTTAAAATTTAGCTTTGAAATTTAGCTTAACATACGAGCAACACAGCAAAAATGAATACAAAAGCAGCAAACTTAGTATTTCTTCAACACACAAAGGTTTTCAGATAATGTGAAATCCACCACTACAGTATCTCTCACTGGTCCTGGCCCAGTATCACCAAAATACCCAACACGAAACGGTTGGGTACAAATTTTTCCATTACCAGCAGCTGCGGATCTGCTTTTTTTCCTTCTTTCTTTCTTTCTTTCTCCCTCCAGATGCTGTTCCCTCCAGTTTCTTCATGCTCTGCTTATGTAGCCATGCACTGACCCAAAACTCCTTGGTGACATTCCCCACTCTAAACTTCAAACCATTTAAACCTGAAAACTGTTTTCTGTTTACTTTTTTAACTAGATCATTTAGACAGATCTGGGTTAGTATCTGGTAATAGCAATGCTTGAAACGACACAACAGAGATTGTGGTAACTCTCAGTGGAGAAAGCTTTGCTGGCAGAGGATCATAACCTTTGCTTTAACCTAATTCTGTTTACCCATTAGGTGATCCAAGTGATTTTCTCTGTCAACAGCTATGGGACAGCAAAACTAACTTTTTTTCTTCCCTGTTATTGAAACCTGTGGAGCAGAACTTTCTTTAAAACCAATTATTTTCCTGGTGCCTCTGTTGAGTTCATTATCTTTTAGTAACTAACTTACTTTTTTTTTTTTTTTTTTAAGATTTTCCTTGATAATTGTGATTCAGTTGGGATGAGTGATGGTGTTACGGTAGGAAAGAGGGTAAAAAAAAAGAGGTAACATTCCCAATGATAAATTATTTCTACTGTTTCTTTATCTGATTCTATTCTAGAGAAAAACCATTGGGCTTCATCCTCACAACTTCCAATAAGGGTTTTATTACACTTGAAGAAATACAGAATATTCTGGCTATTCTAGGTTTAGGATATATAATATTCTAGGTTTTGTTAGACAACAAATATTTAGATCTTCAAATGTCAGTGTATTTTATTTAGAGGTTGTGAAACACATTGAAGGATGCAAAAAGTGCTATAGCCTGAAAATATTCAAAGGTAAAAAAAAAAAAAAAAAAAAGAAAAAGGCTTCCATCAGGGCAAGCCAAGCAGGCTCTGAGAAAGGAAGCCTTTGTCACATGAAAGCTCTGCAAATGTTGCCACAGTGCCATAAATCCTCCCTATTCAGTGGCCATGACATTTATCCAAGACAAAAAGAGGAGCTCCAGAGCTAGACTTTTTCCTTCCTCCACTTCTTATCAAACTGCAGAATCAAAAATGTGTTTATCTTAGGATTTACATGTATTATTCTGTTTCTGTTAATGACTATCACAACTGCAGCCACCAACACTGTGTCTTTCATGTTATGTGAGAGAAAACTTAAAATGGTGTTTGGGAAAGAGAAACAGTTTCTAAGAGCATATATGGGAATTTATTGCTGACTTCTGAAATACCCAAAAACCTGCAGGTTTTAGTAGCTGGGACACATGTTAGAGAAAGGGAAAAAAATTAAAAATCAGCATAGAGTAATACATTTTATATTCTCTGTATTTTCAGCTGTGCAACTGAGCAGATGTTGATGAACAACAAGCAATTTCAATGTAATAATTAGTAAAGAAAGTTGCTTTAATGTGGGATAGCAAAATGGCACTGACATGCTCTGATTTGACACAAAGGGAGCAAAGAAAACTAGACCAAGGAAGAATTCTGTGTCATGTATACTGCAGAAACAGGGAAAGGCAAAAGGAAAAAGCATCACTGGAAATTTTTATAATGGTTTAAAGTTCATTTCCATATGATTTAACAAGACCAGAGCTTTAAAACCGAGGTGTAAATTGAAAGTTATAGGTTTTATGATCAATGATCCAGGAACAGAGTTGAACAAACATCTGACCAGTTAGAAACCAACAGCTCTCCTATGCCAACAGCAGAGTATAACAGTAGCCTTGAAATTACAAATACATTGTTCTTAAAACCCACTTGGGAAAATTCAGTATGAAATAATCCACAGTGATGAAAAAAATTCATGATTTTAAGTTGTCATCACTACTGATGAGTCAAACTACTAAATTACCTTCCCTTAAAACAGCTGACATTTAAAATCTTAAAACTAATAATTTTATGTATTCAATCTTAGCAACCTACTTCTTAATTTCTTGCTATAAATTAATCCTTTGAGCTCAAAGCCAGAATACAAAAAAACAAATATTTACATCTTCACCCCAGTTATGCAGACTGCACAGATCCCAGAATTGCTCACAGCTCTCAGGCTAATCAGGCCTGCTTGCATCATATGAATTCTCCTTGAGCTCGACTTTGAGTTGACTTTGAAGTTTATGAGCTGAAAAGCAGCTAAATTAAGCAGAACAAAACAAGCAAATGACAGCTAAAGAAGCATTAGACCCAAATCTATCCATTCAATTAATTTGCAGTTTTACCCAGTCTTCTGTTTAACTGCTTTGTCAAAATTTCGACAGAAGTACCATAAGACTGAATTTATGCTACACACATCAGTAAGATAAATATCTGAAATAAAAGACAAAATAAATCATTCTGCACAACAAGATGTAGTAAAAAAATAAAATCTCATTCGATTTTTTTTGTCCTGGTTTACTTTTAAATGTGTGCATTTGCTCTTTACTTGCAATTTTAAATGTTAGTTTATAAACACATTTAAAAAACCCTCATAAAGAGGCAGGAAAATATTAAAAAACTAAAATAAGGAGCAAATGTATAAATCATAAAATTCTTCATGGGAAAAAGGTATAAGAGATCTCACAGAAAATTGACAATAATTTTTGTTCTGTTATACTCTGATATAATTCAACCCAAAGTACCTGTGAGCCAAATTAAGATACGAAATCAGTCCTAAACAGGGTAAAGTGCTGCAGCTCTGTCCCCAGCTACTTCAAGTAACCCCCACCTGCCTTCCCAACCTTTTAATCCAGTTTGCCACCTTAAATGTTGCTTCAGATACAGATGGATCGAATAAGAACACCTATCAAAGACTAGTATGGAAACTACAGAACCTTTTCATTTTCAGACTTTTTTTTTTTAATTATTATGGATATTTAAGTTTTCAGTAGAGATGATAGCTACTGCAGCTCTGCACTTCCAACCAAAGAATCCAAGAACTTCTCACTTCACAAAGCTACCTACAGTAAGACAAAACATGTTGGTAAGTCTAAAGGAGGTGATCAATTAGTCTCTAGGAGTTTGTTTAAATAGAAGGGTGCTGATCAGTCTTTAGTGCTGCAGAGACAAAATTGCTTTTGCTCTTTCCCCCTCCATAAGGAAGAAGCACAATGTGCTTTAGTAAACACTTTGTACTTCTATTCCCAGAGTTCCTTCTTGTTGTGGAGAACAAGAGTAATCAAGCTAACTTAGTAAAACCTAGAGCTTGTCACTTTCTGAAAAACCTAAGTGAAGTATGTTGGTTGTGCTGCACATCCTGGTTGATGTGTCCACATCCACTCCACAGCCTTTAAACAGAAAAACTGCAGAGTTTGAGCTAAACAATGTTCAACAAACCCATCCAGGTGCTAATTTTCTCAGAGGCATTATATTCATACAAAATCTGGACAGATACTTATGGTGATAATAAAATATGTCTTTTGACCCAAATACAGTCCCACTTCTGTCCTCTAAATCATAGAAATACTAAAATAATTCAAAGGAAGCCATGAGAAAAATTGTGTCACATCAGCAATGTTACTCTCAAAATAGCTGACTACATCTCCCATCAACTACATTATTTTAATGCAATCAAGGCCATTAAAGTTTGCTGAGCACTTTATGTGTGCAGTATCACAAGCACATGCAATAACAAACCCTTATTTTCCACAGTTTACATGTAAGCATGAACAGAAGTACTTCTTTATGAAATGATTTTCTGATCAGTTTTTGAAGGCTTGGATGCAGATGTACTTATCTGCCCTCTCAAGCCAAGATAAACAACAGCAAAAGCCTTTTTTTTTTGCATGCATGGTTGATTTTCAAACCATGCCTTGAAACAAACTAATAATTATATATAACTAGAAACATAGGAAAATGTCCCCAGTTCACACTGCTGGCTGGAAAAACCATTTCCAATGACTGATTCAGAGGAAGAGCAATAATACATTAAGAAAAGAAACAAACATCATAGATACAAGCATCACAGAAAATGTACCTTAAGTTTTACTGGAGTCTAACTTCCATTTCTTAGAGCAAGACAACATTAGTGTAATAATCAAATTGCTATGCCACAGGCTTGTAAGAAGTGTTAGGAGACATCAAACCACATATTCTTTACTCAAGGACTAACCAAACCAAACAAAAATAATTGAGACTGTTTTAACTGCATACATCAAGCTTAAAAATAGGGTCATCCCAAAAGACCTAACTTGTCGAAAACACTGAGATTTTTCTCCATCTGAATTTCACACTTCTCTTACATAGATTTTGTGTCGTGACAGACAACCTTGTAGCCTTGTTTCCCAAAGCCAGATGTAGGCTCTCAACTGCAATTTGAGATATCAACCTAATTTATGCCTTTAGAGAAATCAGGGATCAAAAGCTTCTTTTCAAACTCTAAACTTAAGAGAAGAATCTCCACTACTTTCATGCTTAAATTGTAAGGTAGGCCATTTATAAAACTACAGGTTAGGGTAGCTCTAATACACTGGGTAAATAATCACATATTAGGTTCTATGCCATGACTTACTTCTGAAATGATGTAGAAACTAAAACAGTGATAACTATTGTGCCTCATTTATTCTGTTTTACAAAACCTAAACAAGTTACGTTAACAAATGATAGCTATAAAGTCTGAATATTATTCTAGATTACACACAATACCTTATGTTAATTCTAAGTGGAAACACTTGGGAAATAGTAAGAGGAAATATGTGTGTGCTAGATAACAGACCTTGGGAAAGGGTAAATCTTGCTGTTTATCCAGCATTTCGCTTTAAGTAGACCTCTGAGTCAATTATAACAGTATGTGTGTGTGAAATGTCTATCAATAACACTAAACAGATGAAGGAAGAAGTACCACTATGAGGGACAGGAGGATTATTTTGTTATTGACATATACAATAATTGATTAGGTTTCTCAGCTGCTGGTGCTAGAAATTCTGATGTATTACACTTAGGATTACTAGTTAGCTTCCATTTCCTTTCAACTTTTGCCTCTGGATAAGCTCAACTATTCCCAAGAAGAAACACTGATCAAGTACATTTGTCATGCGAACAACTATAATAAGGTAATTCATCATAGTCTGTCAGACTCTTATTCCAGGAAGACTGCTGCATTTTTATTCTTACTTAAAAATCTGCTGTCACTCCTGCTGGAAATTTTGGTAGACACTTTGGACATGTTTAAAAGCCCTTCCAAACTGATAGTGGCAGATAATTAAGTTATCAGCTATCAAAGTCTTTTTTCACTCTCTGCAATGTTTATGACACCATGAACTTTTCTGTCTGGTTTAATCTGACCTGTTCTGAACGTGTGATCCCTTGTTCCTTCCCTTTTCCTTTCCTAATGGTAGCCACTGACCAAGGTAATTCACTACAACAAATGAACCTGTTCTGGAGAGTCTAACTGAGCAATTCTGTTTTCTTTTCAAGGTCTGAACTCAACCACATCCCACAATCTATTCTTCAGCACTGCAGTGGCAAAGGATTTACCTGTAGTCAAAGCAAGCTTGGATTTTAGGTTTCCACATGGAAGAAGAATAAACCAACACTGGCACAGAGACGTGTGTGGGTGAAAGTGGGAGTTGCTATTTAGGCTGTCAGTAATGCTTAATGTTTGTGTATATTCTCTAGTCAAAGCTGAACAATTCTTTTTGCAAGCTTGGCACTTCACCTGCATGCTGGGTGCAAAATTTCATGTACTCTTCCTGTGTTTTCTCTACTCTGTCTGGTAGTGCTCTGTGGACATAAATATTCTCTTTTAAAAAAATTCTGCTTTTTGTTCACAAAAAATATAGGCCATGAAGTTTTAGCACTGGTGAACAATCTCACAGATGGAAATGCACTGAAGAAAAAAACACTGGGAAAGAAGCAGGTTCTATTTTCATCTTCCAGAACAGCATTAACAATAGCAAGGAGAAGATAAACTCAATCTTGCAGATCTATTGCCCCACACACAAACACAAACAGGGCACAGTTTTATCCTTGCACCTCGTCCATCAGCCCCTTTTATCTGTGGCTTTTCAATACAGCAACGCAAACCTAATGACAGAGCGATCTTAAAAGCTAGAATCAATTTCCACTGCAGTCACAGCTGTCAGAAAGATACGGAGAGAAGTTAGATCTGATAAGCAAAATTAAAAGTAACATCAGTTAAAACCCACAGGTAGATACGTAGGGTAGATTGCTAGAAATGCCATGCAATCTGTATGCACTTGGTTTATTAACAGCATTTCATTTATGAAAGACGAGGTAGCATGACACAAGATTTATCCTGAAGCAAGGCTTCATCAAGTGTGAAAGATGGGGATTCAGCAGCAGAAGATAAATGAGCACTCTTCCTAATGCTGGAAAAGGGAACGAGCCCCGATAGCTCTAGGTGAAGCAAGGACCATTCTTAACGCTGACTTCACTTGTATTAATAAGTCTTCAATAAAAATGACATATTTTACAAATAAGGAATCTAAGTATGCAAGGAAGCAAGTCAGTAATATTTCAGCCTGCAAAATACCCCACCTTCCAAGCTTTGTTTCTATGTGTCTCATATGAAACAGATGAAATGGATTTTAAAAAAGACAGAAATAGACTTATGCACTCAGAGATTCTCATTGCATTTGGAATTAAGAACATTTGTAACCATTTCACTTGGACTTAGAGTTTCCAAAGTTTGGTCCCTGAGAAGGGAGATTCAGAAGCTAAAGTAAACATGATTTTCAAAACCAATATTTAAGCAGTATCATGCTGAGTTCTTTTTCCTAGATTTATCATATTGGCTAAAAATTTACAGAACCAAGATTTCCAGTGAAGATCATGAAACAATTATGCATTGAAGAATGAGTATCATACTGTTAATATTAGTTTCAAATCAATCTAACTATACCATCCAGCACTTACAGTTTGAGGGACACAATTCACCTCAGACTATCAGCAGAACTTGATATTTTTGGCCCTATATTTGGCTCCACAGCTAGATCACTGCTTGGCCACACTGGTTCCAGAAGGAAACAGAAGTGGCAGACCAGCAGATGTTCTAAAAACCTTGGCTGTAAATCATAGCTCTTCCCTATCTCATGACCAAATGAACACATCTCTCTCAGGAAAGGAAAAAGTTCAGAGGTGCAAATGAAAGCAGGCCCTGGCTGTGTGTAAATGGCCTTTGCCCAGCATATACACCTAAAAATGGCAGAGCCTCTCATTCTCAGTTCACAGGGTTTTTTTATTGGATTTATTAATCTAGTTGCCCTTACCAGTCACAACTCACCTGAGCTACAAGCAGTGCTAAGAAACAGAATCAACAACTGCAAGGAAAGATTTTGAAACACTAAAAAAAGATCCAAATAAATGTCCATACTCCACTTGAAGACAATATCTTATTACAATTCCTTCATATTCTGAATAGAAAATCTAAAGTCTAGATTTTGTCTATGTGGAGTGCTACGCTGTAACTATTTATTATTGAGAAAAACCTTATTGCTTGTATGGCTGTTACGAAAATCTGCCTAGACTCTAGCAAAGGTAAAGCTGCTGGAGTACATACGAGTCAGAATTGCAAAGAATCCCAATTTATGTTTTAAAATAACATTAATTTTTTATATAAAAACCATATCAAACTTACAGCACAGAGAAGCACAGTTCTTATTGCCAAAGGGACCTGGGGACCACGACAACAAATTTCAGGATGTTGGATTTTAAACTGGAGGCACTCCTATCATGAAACAATCATTCTGTCCAGGGAGTTATAAAAACATCCTAAACAATGCAAGGCCATAAAATGTTTGACCTCTTTCCCACAAGCCAATAAATCAGGGTGCCAAAGAAGCACAACACTATCAAACTGATGAAACCACGAGGCTGATGAGAAGGCTTCCAAATTCAACTGGGAAGAATTTCATTTCAAATTTCCAGGGGGAATTCTTGATACCAGATAGACTGAATTCCTACACAACATTTCTCTGTCTGTGGCAATCATTAGTTTTAATTATTTCTGACATTTTGTCTATCATACTGGATCCCTGGAGGAAAGTAATGAGTCTCCTCATGTGAAAGGTGAAAAGAACGAAGATCACATTAAGATGCTAGCAATAAATTAACCACATGATCTTATAACTAAAAAAGCCCATAAAGGATCCCATTAAACCACTTGCAACTACCAGTGTGACCACAAAAATCTCCTCATTAGCTAAAAAAGCTAACTAGCAACATCTTAATTCTGGCATTTCAGCTTCATTAGTTGATTGTGTGTGCTTGTTCCAGATTTAATATCAGCAATAGTCAATTATCTGATAAGAATGATCCTGCCAGCAGCAGCCAATCAATGAGGGCTGCTTACCTGAGGAGCTGAGCACAGTTATATCCTAAATTTTTCTTTTTGAGTGGTTGGGAAAAGAGTTTGGTAAAGTTATCTTTAACCTTTTCCTGAAGGTCGTGTTTGTACTGTAATAAAACTTACTCAGCTTTTTGCAAAGAATGTACCAATCAGCTCAAATCAAAAGCATTGGAAAGTACAAATTACATTCTCTCTCCTCCTGGCTTACTGGGAGAATCACTGTGTGATAGGCTCAAGAAAAATTATGCAAAGAAGTCTAACAGTCTGTATTGTCTTATCTTAATAGAATTTCACAACAGCAATGAATGCCTCAGAAATACAACTAAGGAGAAAAGCTAATTGGTAGGAGATTATAAATTATATTTTCATATTCAAAAATATAAGTACAAGAATTTATTATATTCAAAACCATAATTCAGTGGGTAAAGGCAGAAGCTTAAAAAAATAATTTAAAATACTTTCCTCTGAGAAATATTGTTTTATGAACTACTAACGTATCAATACATTTTCAAATAACACCACATTAAAATAGTCTATTTCCTCCCTCTTTCTACAGATAATCCATTTACTAAGGAATGTTGTGGATATATGTACTGATCTATATACATAAAGTGGCATAAAATAAACACATACTCAATTTGCTACTTTATTAAGTAAATTGTCTACCTTCTCTTGGTAATATTCATACAATACTTCTCTTCTAAGCTGCATAAACACACATCTCAAGGTAACATTTCAAGCAGTTCTACTGACTGGCAAATAAAACTCCATCTTGTCCCAGAAATGGTAAAAGATGGTCAAGAAATAAAATATTACAATAAATATCATATTTCTAGATGACAAAAGCTTCAGAATCCCAAGAGTGCTAAGTTCATTTTCTGTGATCTTTTAGCACCTTTTACCATTCCTAGGTTTCTTTAGCAGAACTCCTGTGGATCTTTTTGTCAGAAAAATATATTAAGCAAATTAAATGGTTACATTTCTCCTGGGGCCACAAGTTACACCATATATTTTAATGAGGTGATTATGTTGCCACTTTGTAACTACTGGACTTTGCATTAAATGTTATTTGACATACTATTTCATAAAATTAATTTAAATAACAGAAAAATCCAGGCAGTAGAACAGTGTTGACTCCACGTGCTAATTGTGACTGCAGCTCTCTCACTGGCACCTAGCACTGAAGTAAATAAATTTTTAAGATAAGTATTATTTCAGCTGTCAGACATAAAAGACAACTTGTCAACAAATTTGGATGAATAATTATTGTGATACAGACAAATATGAAATAAATTTCCAAGATATGTTGTATCTTCCTTTCTTATTCCCTTAAGTTGTCAATGAACATTTGAACTAAATGTTTAGACATAATTATCCAGCCATTACTGGAAGCAGTTTACAAAAATCTATATACAGTCCATAACTATATAAACAAATTAATTAAAATAAAGAAATCAGGAGTTATTACAGCAGTTATTCTGCAAATTCTCAGGTAGAGAGCCAGCAGAGCACTGTAGAATAATTTTACCATAAAACTAGGAAGGTACAAAAGGCTTAGGTCTGTATAAACAGTTCTGACTACGAAAAGAAAACAAACCCATAATTTTGTCATCCACGCTCAGCAGAAGAACCAAACTCAGTAATAAGCTTTGGACACATAAGCACAAAAATCCGATATTTATTCTAAAATGCATCTGGTTCCTTCCAGCAGTCTTGCATTACAACAAAAAAGACACATATATAAAAATAAAAGATCTGCAAAGAGGAAGGAAATAAGCCACTGCGAATATATTTGAATTTAATATCATGCTTAGCAATTGCTGCACTGCTCATCAGATACATTACAGCAGTCAGAACTAGTACAGTTATATACCATGATTTTGCACAATTTCCCATTTATGACCTTTACTGAAACTAAATACAAAATCTTACTGACTTTACACTGACATGAACACATCTTCTGGGGTAGCAAGCACAGTTCTTTATTGCACTGATTCATATTGACACAGCTCTTAAATCTCACCTTGAAGAAAGGAGCAGCTATTTCAAGCCTAACAACTACTGTTGCTATTGAATGTGCTGGGATATTTTTTTCAATGTCTCTCATCACATATAACTATGCAAAGCAATTAGTGTTTTTATCTTCTGTCATTATTGAACTTCACATTCACCAGCTCAGAAGTTCATGCTTAAGTTTAAACTGGTTTTAAATACTTCTTTAAAAACAGAGACCTGTTCTTAATTTTTCTTTTTAAGTTCCAGACACTTGGGAACTGCATTTTACTTAATAAGCTGCCCTTGATGTGACTTCTAAAACATGCAATCTGAGAAAATAAAAGAAATGAAATACACGTTAGGCTTTCATATATCATTATATATGTGTGAAAACATGAAGAGCATTAGGTCTTTTCATCTTTGAGTGCTGTCTTTAAGAGATGCACTCTTCAGAAGAATAAAAGCAAGACCATGTCCTAGTTATTACAAAATATATCACCTCAGGATGTGTAATGGCAGTTAACAAGAACAGAAAGAAAACCTGCAACATAGTTTATTTAGTATGAATAAACATCTAACTGATTCGATTGGAAAAAAAGAATCAAGTATCTCCAGTCTCTAGACCTTCCTCTCATAGACTTTCAGAAATAGCACTCTTATTGAGCTATATTTCAAGATCAGAGGGACCTTTATTCTCCTTATTGCAATTTAAGATAAAGAAAACATCAGAAATAACCCACTCATCTGTAAAGACACTATACACCACAAGATGTTTCATCCATGGTAAATTGTTATTTTATGATTTGTGCTTCCAACACAGAAAACAGAAGAGTCATAAATCACTACAGAATTGCCTGGGTTGGAAAAGACCTTAAAGATCACCCAGTTCCAATCCCCCTGCCATGGGCAGGGACACCTCCCACTGTCCCAGGGTGCTCAGAGATCCATCCAACCTGGCCTTGAACACTTCCAGGAATGGCATCCACACCTTACCTGGGCAGCCTGTGGCACAGCCTTGCCACCTCACAGTAAAGAACTTTTTCCTGATAGACAATCTAAACTTGCCCTCATTCAGTTTAAATTGAATAGTTTTAATGGTGGCTCTCCAATACAAGTATTCTCCTTAAATATTTTTTTTTCCTGAAAATAGATTAGTGGTCATAGCGAACAGTGTGGATTTACTAACTCTTGTTTTCTATCAACTGGCAAGACACAATTCTGCCATTTTACAGAAATAACACATAGTTGGTGCTATAGTGATTCATGGAAAAGGGATTATCTCTGTTCTAATGCTCGATGTATCCTTCTAACTGCACTTCTAAATGCACAAGGGTCTCACTTTGCTCCCTAAACTGAAAATTGCTGTCCTTCCACAGCATAGAAAATAAGATCACCATCTGTTTCTTTGCAAAACTTTATCTAAAGAGAATGTTGTAAAAGCAAATTCTGAGAATAAAATAGGAAAAATGTAATTTGAAGTTGTCACAATACAAATAAACAGAAGATGAAGATGGATGATGGTGGGTGGTCTGGAAGCCTGTCTAAAACCATATGGCCTGATCTAAGACCTAAGATATAAATTGGAAGTTTCAGGTTTCCCAAAGAGATTTCAGTTACAAAGACCTACGTAAACCATTAAGACTGCAGAAACAGAGTCATATTGTTACCCCTGCTTATGGGGTTTTTTTTTAGTTATTTATGAGCATGGAAGTTAGTTATTTAAATATTGTGACATTTGCAAATAGATCGTATGTTACCATAAAGTCCAATTTATAGCAAAACAAACTGCTTCAAGCTGTGCTGGATGTGGCAAATGGAAGCTGCAGGTGTCTAAGGAGTAAATGGATGCCAGCTTGTTAGATGAGGTAAGAGGCTGAGGCAATGAGCTCAGTGAACTTGCATAATGAAGAGCAGGATTCAGGAAACGCTGAAATTCTGCAGGCAAATGAGAAAAAGAAGCAGAAGCAAAGGTAATTTTTGTTTCTTGAGAGAGTCTGGACATACTAAGGTAAAGCAAGAGCTTATAGTAAGAAACTGGATTTGTGGAGGCACTGAAGGAGGATCGCTAGAACTGCTGAGTAATTAGGCAGTGGCCAAACATTTTGGAAAGAGGTGGAGGTGGTTTGGGCAGCAGACAGTGAGGATTCATGGACAACCACCAATACCATACTGCCTGACCAAGAAGAACATTCTCAGCGCCTTTCTAAGAAGAAAGAAGAAAAGGAAATGCTAATAATAGGCTAATTACTATACTAACAACCATTTTAGTCTGATGGCTGAAATGCTCTTTCCCCAATTAACTCTTCAAAAGGAGTTGCTGTTCCTGTTCCTTCTTGCCCATAACACCGCTCTGTATCAAGCACTTGTGTGGCTGCTCGCTGAATAGCAGGGAGCTAATTCAGCTGAAGAGCAGCTCTGCATTCCATTCACAACCTTACCTCATAAACACTCCCTCTAACTCAAGGCAAGTCGTTCTGCAGGGCTGGAGTGCCTGAGGCAGTGATCACTTTCCATGGGGCATGAATGTAGTGAACAAGTGGGTGTGCAATTTGAAAAAGAGCCAAAAACTCCAAAGGAGTCAAACTTTCTCTGCTATCCAGTAAATCTGGCATAGACTGTGCCTTCTCCAGGACTGAAGCAGAAGTGACCACAGACATTAAGCAATTGCCACTTCTACTAAATATTATTCACAACACAAGCTTGCTGAAAATTACCTATTAACTAGAAAATTACTATGGTGAGGTTCAAGGACCTATTCACAATCATCTTTAGAGGACATTCTCAATTTTTTTTTTTTGTTTTATACCTGTCTGTGTGTAAATCATGGACCAAAAGTAAACGAGAAGAGGCACTGGGTTAAGTAGTGAAAATTCCATTTCTCACTTAAGGTACTGTCATTTTAAATACAGTGCAGCCATGAATCTTTGTTTCAAACTTGTGTGATCTTACACGTCAGGCAATCTCCACCATAAAAGGTGTGAGCAATTTTCAGATACAAGAGCCTGTTTTACTACCCTACCATTAACATTTTACCATTTGCACAGTTCTATTCACAGGATCTTTGAAGCTGGCATTATGAACAGTAGGAAGAAATAAATGCAAAACAAGCTCTTTCTTTGGCTCTTGCCCAGCTGAGTCACAGAAACCCAGAAGCTCACAGTTCAATCTCATCAGATTTTCACCACAGGTGAAATGTGTTCTTTCCTCTTCTGCTTCACTTTTTAGTTATGAATTCTATCACATGTGCAGTGCAAAACTGTATAAATAACAGGAGACAAAATGTTCCTTTAGAACTCCACTCTTCCATACATGTGATTTTTTTTTAAAATGATCTATTGGTGGCAAGATATTACAGGAACTCTAAAGCAGCCTTAAGAAAAAGTCAATTTGCTTACAAAAGCAATTAGGCTTTAGTTCGAATACATGTACCCTCTCCCACTTGAATTAAAAACATACTTAAAGTCTAAGCTGGTGATTTCTTTGAGAGAAATTAATGTTATCTTTACCATGTGGCCATTAACCACTCAGTCAGTGGTGACTGGAACCCTCCTGAACTTCAGTTGTACACAGTGTCAACTACAACACAAGTTCATATAATGGAAGTGCCCTCTTGTTCTTCAAGAGCAGATAGTGCTCAAAAGTTATATATATTTATTGAGACTCCTGACTGTCCTTGCCACTAGTCACTGTCACTGAAAAGCATCACCAAATCTAGCATTACTACTCCAGTGAATTACATCATTGTGTTCTCATTTACAATTGACAAAAAAGTGACGCAGAGAAATACAAAATACAGGGCCTGAAGCTAAATTCCTAAATCCTTATGTTGTCAACTCTGCATCAACAGACTGACCACATGCAGTTCTGGTTTGATAAAATGCAACCTGACTGGCACCTCACATCCTCCTTCACAGACCCAAACCATTTAAAATTATTAGGTTTCTAGTTACAGTGACTAATTCCAGTTACTTAAATTTTCAAGTACTGACCAAAGCACCTTAAGCATCACAAAGAGGGAATGTATATTATTAAATTAGCAGCACAACACAGCCCTTCTCGGAACGGAGGATGCAGTGGAATTAGTGGCTACGTAATTAGAGCACAGAAGGAAGATCAAGAGAGAAGTCCCAGAATAACAAGTCCATCCAGCACTGCTGGAAATGATCTGTCCTGCTCTGGAAGCAGTCTGGGCACATTAGCATGCTGCTGGGCTATGCCAATAAACCTTTTGAAGGTAGAATGCCCTGAGTGTAACTGGATAAAATAAGTGACTCAACTCGGCTCAGGAATCGACAAGTCTTGAATCTTGCATTTCGGAACGTTCTGTTCCAGAGCTGAAACAAGCAGCTTAATTCCACCTCTGCCTGACATTAGTTCTAGTAAAGCTTTTCTGTGATCAAATCTGGCTGTGATGCTATGCCTATATCCCAGACAGGATCCAGTTACTGCTAAGCTTCCTCAGTGTGAAAACAGATCAGATGCAGTCTCTGACTTCAGGATTTCTAGAAAAGTTCATAGAAGAAAATCTCTTCACAAAGAACGCAAAAACCCCCCAAAAAAACCCCAAAAACCCCCAAAAAAACCCCAACAAACAAATACAAAAAACCCAACAGCCTTTCTGGACTCCATATATTTACCTACAAACCTCAGCAGCCTAAGCACCATAAAACAGAGCTCTGGGTTTGTACTTAAAATTTTCTAAGCCTCTGCTGAAGCTCAAGAGAGTGATTTTCAGAATTTCTCATTTCAGTTGTACTTCATGCAGCCCCCCTTCTCAGATGTGGTCAAAGCATCTCACATCTACAAGTGCTTCCTTGGTGTCACTCATTACCCTTGACTGCAGTGCAGTGTGTGGTCAAAATCACTCAATGTGCTCACTCTCCTCATTTTGGTGCAGATCAGCACTTCCCTTCTAACACAGGAGGCTCTCTTAGCACCTCTGCTTGTGCCCAGCACTCTGCCCTCCCCAAACTGTGGGTGTCCAGCCCCTGTCAAATGCTCTGGCAGCCAGTTTTGTCAGAGTGCCTCTTGTCAAAACGCTAGATGAGCCCTTAGCTGGTCACTGGCCCACTTGGCAAAGCTCTGGTCTTTCTCGGCCAGCTCCTTCCCTATATCCACTAGAGTGCCCTACGTGGGCAAATTCAAATGCCAAGGAGGTTATTTTTTCATCTCTTCACTGTCCCTAGCCAGGTATTGCCTGCCATAAACAATACACATGCAAATAGTGAACATCATGGGAAAAGGTTAGAAGCAACACACAAAACATGCCCAAAATAACCAGGTAAACCAACTCATGGTATTTCATAAAACTAATGCAAAAAAATCTCCTTTGCTTTTGAGGCTTTGGTTATATACAAGGTTAAAAATGGCAAAACTCTGATACTGTTATTCTGTTACAGAAAACTCAGACGGTTTTGTGTGCCCTGGAATAAAGGAAGACATAAAACTTCTACATAAACTCCTGGGATGCTATAAAACAACGAGTTTTCAATTTCTGACCCTGAACACTGTCAGTAAGTATGTCCCACTTGTTCAGCCTATAAATTTTCAAGGTTATTTTCAAAGTGAAGAACAAAAGAAAAAAGAAACACCCTTCTTCTCATGAGAAAAAACTCATTCATATCAACAAGAAAGGGGTTGTTTGGTTTTTTTTTAACTCATCTAGACATGATTACTGATACAACTTAAAAAGTTAAATAGGCTAAGACATAATACACACTGTATTTTTTATACATTTAAAACTCAGTTTGATTAAAGTCCAGTACGCAGCATTTTAGGATAAAGCCATAACTTCTCTGGTAGTTTTGAAAGATGTTGCTAGATATGAGCTATGGAACCAATTAGAGCTCCAGTTCAGTCAGCTCCAGACTCAGAAAAATGAGTCTCCAAAAATAGAATACTTGTATCACATAAAAGAAAAAGCAGATACACCCATAAACCCAAACTAGACCACTAAGACGAAATGAAAGTGGATTTTCAAGGAAATGCAATAAAGGTAAACGAAATACCTGCAAACACACTGTGCAGAGGATTTTACATTGAGCATTTCAACTATCCAACATAGGCATGCCAGGGACTACTCTACAGATACAACTGAACTATCTGGCACCAGTATAAAGGTGAAATTAAATATCTCTCTCAACTCCTTTTCCCTCCTTTAGGGACTCAAACCATTAAAATAATTTACATATACATGCTCTCTGCTGGTATGCAGCCCCTTTGAATGAAGAAAGGACAGTAGAAAAGAGAGCAAAAAGACTGAACCAAAATGTGGTTTTTGTTGTTTCTGAAAATATGACAATGTGATGGGGCCAGAGTGAGCACAAAAAATAGAAGTTAAAATGGTGATCTGAGTGCCTCTGGATAGAATGGCTGCTGTCAGTTCAGCTACCAGTTAGATCACTTCCCTCAGAGTTATGATATGTTCTGCTGCACCTTTTGCTTTCATCAATTGTAGCACTCCAGCATTGTACAAAGAATGAAGAATCATTGATGTTCTAATCTCTACTTATTTTCCCTTTAGCATTTTTAATCCTTTTCAGCTTCTTCTGAGGTACAGCTCGCTTCCAGCTCACAAAGAGGGCTAACATCATCAATAGATTGCTCAGGACTGCACTTGTAACAAAATCTTTGCAAAAGAATTCCGGTGCTTTTGAAATAATTCAAGATTTTTCAGGAGACAAAACTGAGCAAGCTCCATCCTCCACCCCCCTTCCAATGCCATTGAAAAAAAGAAATACACACACACCTTTTTGTTGTGGCTTTCTGAAACATTATAAAGCAAAATCTCTTGCTTGCCTTGTGTTGATCAGTGAGAATGAAAAAGACTTGCACCAAGTTGGAAACAAGTCAAAATGCCCTGACTTGTTAATAAAATCCTTCTTATGTACAAAAGCCATTTACTCACCACCTTAATAGCCACACTGCAAGTAGATTTTATCTGCCTAGAGATTCATTTATTTCAATGAGAAACTAATCTCTTTTGTGGGATTCATATAAAGGATTTGAAAGTAAAAATAAATAAAAGGAATTGTTTACCTGCAATAGGTAATAATACCTTTGGAAATGCCATCTATGGATATTGACTACTGAAACATGAAGCATTAACCCGGCAAACTTAAATGAGTTCATGCTGTAAAAATATAATGAGTCTACGCTTTAGTCCAGCACAGAACAAAACGAAGACAAAGTTAAAATTAGATTCCAACCGCACTGAGAAAAATTAAGGGAAAATTGTAGAAACCATTTTTAGACAACAGGTTTGGAAATGTATGTAAAAAGCTTCTGCTTGAAGCCTTGCAAATTGCAATTGAAGGGAGTGACCTGACATAAGGTTGGCAGTGGATGCAACTGGAGCTTTAATTGCCTAAGCTCGGACATCTGTCTCAACTGCCAATCCTCCTCACAACAAGATTGATAGATGCAAGCTAATCGCCAATTAGGGGAGTTCTTTCAGATCCAGGCTGGGGCTGGACAAGCTGGATGAATTCACACAGAGGGAGAGAGATTTCTGTCTGTTTCTTTCCAGAGATCAGGAGATCTTCTCAGGCTGAATTCACAGAGCAAAGCAGCACAATAATGAAGGAAAGGGAGAAATACCTCCACCCCATCTTAATGCATTTTGAAGCAATAGCCAGTATGGTTTTACTTGCATAGTCATTAGCATCCCTGTCCTTCTAGAACACAAAGTATTGCAGCATTATGTAATGTGACTGCATTAGCTGTCTGCTTTTCTTCCTCCCCCAAGTGCAAATGCATTATCTAGTCCTTGTATCTCTTCCACATCCTTCTTAACAGGTTACTATTTATAATAAAAATCATTAGGATTCCTTTTGCTCCTAATATGTTTAACCTCCTTCTGGGCTGTCCTTGCTGGCTGCTGGTAAAGATTGTGTTCTCGTTTTCTCTATCAATTTCTACCATTGCTAGCTTTGGATACATAGCCTTTAGAAGAAATCCCCCTTTTCTTCCTAATCTAGCAGCTGATTTTTTATTTCCATGGACCCAGATTTTCAAAAATCTTGTCTATTCTCTCCCTTTTTCCTCCTCCAGACTGTGGAATTGTGCCTTTATAAACAAAGACTGTGGGTTTTACAGTTTAGAGGTATGGATATTTGGGATTCACATGTAATGCCACCATGATATACCATAAGAGCCCTTTAAAGAATTTTAATTATTTTTGGGACACAAAAATAGAGTCGTGAATTTATTCTTGTCTAACCACTATTAAAAGTTTGTTCTTCTCAAGACACATGCTAGTTTCTTTAAATACTACTTTTGTAAGTATATCTGCACAAATATTTTGATTTGGATTTATGTGCTTGTAAAGAAAAATTGTTCAGAAATGTGGTGGCTTTTGGGAGCAAATACTTGTTTCAGTTCTTGTTTATCTCTCAATTCTAGTGCTCAAGTCGACAGGAAGCTGTTTGTGGAGGCAGCAGTTGAGGTTATAATAAGACTTGCCAGGTTTGAGAAAGAATAACTGGCAGCACAAAACCTCCAGCATGGCACAGACAGATCTACCACCTAACAGTCCAATGCTTTTCTCCCCAAAAAACCTTAAATGGTTTCTAGTGTGATTTAGTAGCATGGAGTAGACACTCACAGGTATACCACATTAAATCTTCCCTAATAAGCTTCCAAGATAATCTACTTTTAATTTACCTATGACTTGGAGGCTTATGTTAACCACACCCATTATAAAAAGAAAGGTTTTAGGACACCTCACAAGATGCTTTGCCTTGACCATTGGAGCTTTGCCTTTTCCAGGACCAAATCCTTCTGAGGCACCTCTGTACAGCCGAGTTTCACTGCTCATTGTTAAAAATAAGCATTATTTAAAATACCTGAATTCATTATGCAGTGCTTAATAGGGAACCAGTACCTTTGGGGAGAGGGTGGAGGGAAAAAAAATAAAAGAACTTAGGCTTGCATTTTTATATCTCAGTGGTCAGAGAAGTCTCCACCTACCTAAAAAGCCCAGGAAGTGACTTCCAGATATTTATGTCTGCATCAAAGAAATTCTATGTCTGGAACACAAACATTTAGCAGTGGAAGTTGACTGTGCTGCTGTTGGCTGGTAATGGAAATGCCAGAAATACTTGAAGTCCCAAGGGTTAAATCATTTCTGTAACAATAATGATCAAGCCATTAAATGTACATGAATATTTAATCTCAGCTGCACTTAGTTCCACTCTTAATTGTCAAAACCACTTTGCTAAAAATATGCAAATAAATTATCTATTCTCCTCATTTATGCAACATCTTCACCTCCAGATTTAGGACAAGGAGTTAAATCCACTGGGAAGCCATTTTAGTGTCTTGTTCTGCCCATTTTGTCCACCATGCACTAAGAACTAGGACTAAGATGAGTTGTGGCATCATCCATTCTCCTTCACCACCCTTTCTTTTTAGTGTAATTTTCACAGCTTTCTCATGAGCTATTGAAAATAATTCCTCCACAATGACTTGGCTTTCTCACCAATGCTTTTTACTTGATCCAGGAAAAAGCTCTGCTGTCCAACTTCAGCCTCTCAAAACAGGCTTACATTCCAAGTGTGGGAATAACTCAGGGTTAAAATCTGATGTGTGGAGTGCAATTCGCTTTAAACATAAAATTCTTTTAATGGCACTATTGAAAGTGCCCCTAAGCATTCTCCAGAAGCTATTAAGCCATTCAGTGCATCCTGCAGTGCTAGAAACTCCATGTGCTCTGGCCCAATGACTACTCCATGTGGATCTTTTATCTAGAAGAGCCATACAGCAGTGAGAAACAGCACAGACTGGCACGTCGCAATAAAAAAAAAAAAAAAAGAAAATATGGCTTAATTAAAATTAGCTTTCTTGGTTTTTTTAAGAAAAATGTCTGTTTTTCTGGTAGGTTTACTTTGTCAGGACACGTAGGGATGAAAGACTTATAATGGTATTACTTAAGTAACTGGAAGAGTAAACCCAAGCAAATAAAGCTGGACAGTCAACAACGACTGGAAACAAAGCTTTAAAAAGTAAATTTGAAGTAGTGTGCTATAGCCATTAGTAAAGAAAGGAGCAGAAGATTAAGTGACAGTGCACCGAACCTTAGAGGCTGGCAAAATGCACACCTAACAGTTGTGCCTCGAGGCCAAAAGTCTTAATTCATTGAGTTACAAATCCATTTTCCAATGTTGCCTGCTAAAGCCATACAGCCAAAGAGTGTTTTCACATCTTTTTTTTATGACTCAGCAGTGCAGCTGACTGCTGCAATTTAGTGTACTTTTATAGTGCAAATGAAGTTATTTTTCTGTCATTGGGAAAATTTGAACTTTGCAAAGCCTAATTAAGAGCTATCTATTATGTTTCATACAGCACATTCAAAAAGATGCTTAAATTTTAAAATCAAATACTGCTGCAGATGAGTACGACAATGTAACCAGATCTTTTGCATGGGAGATCTATTGCACAAAATGTGACATTATTATATTTGAAGGACTGAATTTTATTAAGCTGAATGAGGAGCAAAAATTGTTTTTATTATGCTGGCTTAGAAATGTGATCAAATTTGGACTAATGTCATTGAGGTGTAGTGTGTGTCCTAAAAGGAAGATGAGAAGATCAGGCTCTTTGCCCCTCACCCCACACACCTATCCAAGGAAACAGCAGGTGGGAGAAGCTTCAAAAGGAACAATATTTAAGGAAAAGGTGGAAAAAACCACAGCCCTAGAACATATTTGTGAATATGTGAGTGTGAATATTATGTCTACGAAAATCTGGTCATGCATTAATTCAATGACAGACAGTACAGTGAAGGCTTTTTTTTTTTTTTTTGGTCACAAATATTGAACTTTTCACAGTTTCCTCTTTGTTAGTATATATGTCTAACTGCTACAAGGCTACACTACCACTATGTTTTTCTTTTCATTGTAGGAATACCCACAATTTTATAAAACAGCAGCAAATGAAATGATGGAAACATTCCTAATTTCCTCCACTGGCATCACACATACCTACATTTGGGAAAAAAAATATATGTCTCTCTCCTCCATTTTTGTTTTATATTGCACACAGTAAACAAGAATTAAAAAGCTGTCAAAGCCACGTACTTCAGAATGGCAATAACATTCTGACAACCAAACTAAAATCCAGGTAACTTTTATGCTGGATCCTACAAAGGTCTATTTCAGGAGAATTCCCTTTTCAATTTAAACTAAAGCTTAAGGACCACTTAATACCAACCATTATGTAGATACATGTCTCTGTTGCTCAGTCAGAAAGGAAAAGGATCCTAGGGTCTGGATCCTGCTTGGCAATGCTCTTAGCCAAAAACATCTAGACAAAAAACCAAAACAACAAAAACCAAAAAAACCTAGAAACAAACAAACCAAAAAACAAACATAGACAAAAACCCCCAGGAAACAAAAAAAAAAAAACCAAAATAAACCCAAACCTGTTCACTGTAGAAGGGCTGGGAATCAGGATCCTTGTCACTAAAACCCAATCTACTGTTCTAAAACACTCTGGGACTTCTGTGCAGCTGCTCCCAAGCAAGTTAAACTGTGCTCTAGTCCCACTCAGGGAGGTTATTTACACTGATTCTGCCTTGCAAGGAAAGTCCACTCCTCCTGCTTGAGCACATTCCCAAGACAGATGAGCCAAGCACTAATCTTTGACAAGAAATTTCAAGTCCTCAAGTTGACACAAACAGCAGGAAGGGACAAACTCACCAGAACCTCCTTCATTTTCCTTTTCCCCCACTCCACTCACCTCTTTTTCATGTTCTTCTCTTCAACACAGAAATAGCAGTGTTATTCACTGACTCTGAGCTGTACTTTATTGCTCAGCATGTTGCTTCCTTGAATTTGACTCTGTGTTGCCCAACTTCCCCTTTTAATGTTAGGGAACTTAGAACATCTTTACGTGGCAAAGTACATGTTTAATCCTAGATACGTTAAATCCCAGAATTCTGTGATGCTAAGCATGCATTTTAGCAATCTGTTATCTGATTCAAGATATACTGGCCCAGAAAACAAGTAAATACAAAGGTAGACATTTATATGTTCCTAATCACAGGGAACATATAGATACAAGAACATGAAACAAAGCAGGAAAGGAGATGCCTTGTAAAATGGTGGCTTCCTCCTCTTGTCCACATATATTTATAGCAAGAACATCTATCTTTCCCTCAACAGATGATCTCCATCATCTTCTGCCTCCACACAGGTATGTTAGAAAGCCTTTCTTCTCCAAATATAAGCATGAAGCTCAAGGAGAAAGCTTTACATCCTTTCTCCTTTACATCCTTTCTCTGCTTTCTCTATATCCTACTCCTCTGCTTCTCCATTTATGTGTGAATTTGCATATGCAACCGGCAAGGATTTAGGTTGGGGAATTAAAGGTTAATTCAAGCCAACTGCCAGGAGCTGAAGTACATGTTTCCAAAAGCAAAAAAAAATAAACCAAACCAGTGACAGTGGGTTGCATTACGAAAAGCAGTGCTATGAAGAACAAATCTAGATTTTCCTTAAGTGCAAGCAGCTGAAGATCTGAATAAATTTGAACAGAACTGAAATCAAAAAATCTTCATCAGCACGACGCTGTTAAACACATCTTTAATTTCTACATGCAATCTCAGTAAAATTTCTATGATTATTAATTTCTGAGTAACTGCTAGCTCCTCACAGGCAGATAATTTTTGTTCAGCATGATATCCTCATACTAAAGGCTAACAATTTTCTGCAGCAACTGAGCAAAGGTTAGTTTTCACACCCTTCTGGATCCTACATGCATTTCCTTCGCACAGTAGATGGAGGAATTTCCAAAGCTGAAAGTTATTTTGAGCAGCTTCCAGAGCCTCTCTTTGTAACACCTTCTTAACTGTGATTTCCTAATCACTATGCAGAAGATTTCACTGCCTAATTAAAGGACTGGTGCAGTGATGAAGATAAAGAATACAGAGCAGGGCTGCAAGCTAATCTACAAGCAAAACACAGGAGCTACTTGTCAAGAGGAAGGGCATATTTTATCGACAGCTGTGTCCAATAAGGATGAGTTATATAGTGAAGGTTTAATATTAATGCATTTCAGTCTTTCCCATTACTTACTCGTTACACATACCTAAGGCATTTCCAATTCTCTCACTCTCCCTTCTTATTGTAATGCAATTAACATTTTAACCCCTCTGAAAATCCTTGTTTTTACATCGTCTCAGACTTTCACAGACAGTGCTCGACAGAGGTCTCAGCAGTTACATTTTTGGCCTGTAAAATGGAGGTGTCTAAGTCTTGGTGATGAGTGAATCTGCAGGACAATTCTACTATTTGCGCCTTGGAAACTTTCTTTCCCTTTATCTCTCTTTCTCCCTACATATATAAAAGGTATGTTGAAGCGTATGTCTCCATACAACTGCCCACCAAAAGGCTATCAATAATGAAAGAGGTATTATATAAAATTGCTGATATACACAGAAGACATTAGCTGCTGTTATGCAAAACAACTATTTTTAAACACCACGTGGTTATTGATTTCAACATCAGCATTATGCTCCTTTGTACAGTCATGGTTCAGCTCCCTCGAGAGCTGGACTGCCTCTGGTCAAGCCATCCATTCCCCCCGTGGAATTCTGCCCATTTTTAGCAGAAATATCACCTGGGAAAGATTCTTCCCTCTACCATCCACATCACATCTGATATGGGAGCTCACAGCTGTCCAGTGAGGAGGAAAGAAGCAATAACCATAGAAGAATAATCTTATGGCTGAAACCAGCAGTCTATTCTACCTCTACACTGTAATCAAAAAATATTAAACTACTCCTCATGGCTACTAACTGTCTGATCTTTATTTGGGGGCAATTAATTTGAGACACATGGGACATAATCCGCAGAGTCAAGCGCTCATAACAACACAAACAAGGAGAACGCTGCTCTCAGCACATAAACCTCTGCACAGTCATACCCTGGGAGTGTCAAACTGAAGACCCAACTGATACTTTTAAATTGCTGGACATGCATTGTTTGCCTCATACATTTTAAAAATAATTATAATATGGCTTCAAATCACAGAGGTGTTTTAAAACCGAATTTGTCATATATACATGAAATTTACAGTGAAATTCTTTTGCAACAGGAAAGCTGAGGTTTGCTTCCCTGCAAGCAATGAGGGGCTCATGATCTCTGCAAGGTGCTCAAAGCCTTATACAATTTGGCCTTCAACACTGCCAAGGTTGGGGCATCCACAACCTCCCTGGCAATCTGTTGTATAAATAGAGACTTTAGGCAATCAGCCCTGGATGTGCTATCTCTCAATGAGCCAGGAGTGGCAAAAGGCACCTGAGTTCAGACCTGACACATTTAAGCACCTCTTACACATACAAATATCCATGGTCAACCCATGCAGTACGGATTGCCTCCTGCCTGCCTCATCAGGCACCAGGAGCTCTAAGGATGGCAGAGGAAGGTGGATGAGTGCTGCTGAGCCTGCACCAGTGTAAGCATTCCTGTCACCTAACCCAAGCTGAGGATTCCCTACTCCGTGGAAAAGCCTGTAGCAGCAATACCCCGAGGTGTCCGCAGGCTGAAAAGAGAATTAAAGTCAGGGTTGTACAAGCTAAGCTGAGAGCCAGACACCTACAAATGAGGCAAAATACCTCTGTCCCTTTGAGGATCTTGTCATAAGATATAACAGCTGAAACACTTGGAAAAAAAGCACATGAGGAAATCAATAATTCCGTCTGTGTTCAGTGTGAAGACTGGACTGTGTGCTGTAAATATTACATGCAGGATGGGAATGGGGAAGCTGGAAGGAGATCCTGACTAGCAGCTCATGCAGTACTCAGCAGAAGCTAAACGGTGTGAGGTGACACCAGCCTGTGAGCAGGTAATTAAAGCCTGTAGTAGTGTCCCTGCCTGAAGGGGACAAATCAGTGTTGCACAGGCAATTCTCATCACAGCGTTTCCTAGGCTGAGAGAGCTTGCCTTGCCACCTTGAAGTAGCCTTGGCACATGTTAATTTTCATTCCCTTTAATGTCATATTATATAAACAATCCCTGTATGAAGATTGACTTCAGATACTTGTATTAAAAAAAAAAAATTATCCTCTTTGTTTTACTTGAAGGATACATTATAACACCTTCCCCGCTCAAAGGACATACTGTAATTAAAGATTGAATTTTCTCAGGATTTTAACTAAATCTATCACTTAGCTTATGAATTAAAAATAATTAAACATAGGGTCTCATAAGAATTGTGCTTCTGCGCCTGCTCACTTCTGTCTCATCCCTTTCACTAACAAATTGCTAGTTTTCCAGTGCTGTGCATAATTTGAAATAAGTAATGCACTTAGGAAAAATACAATTAGAAATATTTTTCCATTATTACAGGCAGAATTTTGTCTTTCTTGAAATACTAGTTATTCCACTTCTTTCCTCGGTCAAGGAAGGCCAAAGCTTGTCCACAGGCAATTTTGTCAGGGACTAGCTGGTCCCTTCCAGATGATGATATCCTTTTTATTTCTCCTAATCCCTCAGAAGACACAGGGAGCCCTTGGGAAAGAGAGCTCCCATCTCACTGCAGCCTGGCATGGTGTGAATGTTACCTGTGGGCAGCAGTGGGGGAATGTTTTCACTTCTGGGAGAGAGGCTGCCCTTTCATTCAGAAGTTTCACTGAAGAACTCAATTATTAAACCCCTCTTTCATTTAACAAAATAAATGAAATATAGAACTTGTGAGTTTTACAATGTACAGTAAATAAGATAAAGTAGATCAATGCAATATCTGCCCCACTTACTTTCTTACCACATGAATGAACTCATTGTTTCTACATTCAATCTACAGATATTTCAGCATATTTAATTCAGATCACTTCCCATTCCAGATACCTGCTACCAGAATGATGAGCAAATGATCTTACATGACCACCACAGACACTCTGACCCACATCATAGAGGAGCCCCAGCTCTCTTGGCTGCTGCTATTTCCCTTTCAAATATCAAATACTCCTAGCATTTGATGGTTGATTCCATCGTTGACTAGTAGCAAAAATGAAATGTGACAGGAGAAGGAAGAAAATGCCTAAGTTTCACAGAATCACAGAATTCCTTTGACCTTTGGAGCTCAGCTGCCCCAACCCCTCCCCTCAAGGAGTGCCACTTAGGGCCAATTGCTCAGGACCATGTTCAGATGGCTTTCGGCTCTTTCCAAGGTTTGAGACTCCACAAACTCCCAAGGAATTGCAGCTTTGCTTCCAAAAAAAAGGAAAGTAAAAACAAAAGAGGAATCTGCTGGCCACACATTAATTATAACACTCTTAACCCGTGCATGCAAGGTCAATTCTGATGATTTATCTGTGTCTATAAGGCTGAAATTCAGCTGCGTGTTGCTCTGCAAAAGAAGCAGTGCTAATGCCAGGAATATATGCAGAAGTGCAACATAAATGCAGGCTCCACTTCTTCCCAGATATTAATCTCAAAATTGCTTATTGATAAAAAGTACTTAAAGATTCATAACCACTTGTGGCTCCTTCTCTCCCCAGCTGACAGCAAAAATTAAATACGAAACATAATTCTTGCTCGGTTTTAAAGATTAATACATATGTCTGCCATCATACAAAGTATGCAATTAGAAAAATATGGAATTCTGAGTGTTTGAAAAAGAGATACCACTCTTCAAAAGCGGAATTTATTTTTCTGTCAAGAACTGCCTTAGTTTAGAAACGCAGTTCATAAAAAAGTCATCCTCTCTATATCTCAGTTCTTATCTCTCTCATAAGATGAGTTAATGATGTTTTATGGCAGCTGCACTAACTTCTCCCTTCCCTCTGCTAAAATAAGAAAATGGAGTAGAATAAAAAAAAAAACCCAAACAAACCCAAAATCCCTGCTTTCCTAAAGCTTTATGGCTTTTGTTCGATTTTCATTTTCACTTTATCATATAAAGATTTTCCATCAATTTTGCATATGCTTATATATTTGCCTCCTCTTCCCAATATAATTACTTCCTATTTCCTTAAAATTGCTCTCCCAAAACTAGAACAAAAGTTCTTGAGGCAAATTTATGATAGTTCAAAGCTCATTCTTTTTTCTGACTGTCTTTATGAAATCGAAATAAACCTAATTACCTTGGGGACCTTCAGCCTTCTGTCAAATTTGACTGAAATCAGCCAATAGCTTGGAATATTTTCAGAAGAAAAGAGAGTCAAAGTCACAAACAGTGAACAACTGAGCAACTCTTCCTTTAAAAAACAAAACCAAAAAAATGCCCACTAAAAAACCCCAAACCAAGCAAGCAAATAAAACCAGTGTTACCTTAACAAAGAAAATGGAAACTGTCTTGCCTCTGAGCTATGATTCAGAAGTATGAAATTCAAAAATTCTCCTTACTCCAGGAGACAGATTCATTTTAATTCAGTCAATTTTAATGAGCACTATGAAAAGTCTATGTAGAAGATTCATTTTCATAAACCAGTCTGAACTTCCAACTTTTGCTCATGATGTTCCATTACTTTTTAATGCTATTTTAATATATGCCTTGGAAAAAAAAAAAAATACCACCATTTTGGTGGCTTTTTAAACCAGACTAGAGGTACTAATTTTCAAATAACTTTTTTTTTTTTTGTAAATTCAAAGTTCCTTATTGCAAGGTAAAAATAATTTGGCTGAAACTCCTCCTAAGATTAGCTTTTGTTCAAATCCCGAAGCTCATAAGTGACAAAAATGTCCCAAAATCTGCAAAGATAAATCTCATCTTTCAAATTACTGAAAGCCTTCATTAAGCCTTAATATATGCTGTCAGTTTCAAACTAAATAATAGATGAGATTTTAACATAATCAGAAAAAAAACTGCTGGTACCTGCCTCTGTTACTGTCACAGTTAAATTGACATGGTAATTTTCAAAATAATGCCTTCTTTAAGTCACTTAAAGACTGACAAGAACTCACCATTTAGAAAACTTTTCTTCACATAGAAGGAAGCCCCTAAGTGTGAATTTAATGGTATGAATAAGCAAATCTCTCTTCTGCTTGTCCACTGTGGGTGCAAAACCCAGTGGCTGGGTTGAACAAACAAATCTGAAGAAGTCATGCTAACACCTTTCTCTTGGAAGAAATATTCTCTTGTTGCACTAATACTTTTCAAGTATTTTATTATTTGTTATTTTTTATTCATGGCTGCAAGAAAAAACCTATTATAATTCTTATTCAAGGTGGATTTGGGGATTAGATTATATACTGTGTTAAAAACCTGCACTGATTATTCCATCTGCTGCATCTCTGTTGGCCCCAAGACCTCCTAACTTGTCCTAGGCAGCAGCTAGGAGCTTTTATCCAAAGAACCACTAAAAAAGACTTCCTGTAAACAAAAAAGTGATGCTGAAATGAAACCAAGTTATAAATAGCTGCAGAGAAGCAATGCCATCAATAAAAGTTTGGTTTAGGAAGTGTTGCATTTCCCTTCTGGAAGGTCACCAGTGATGGTTTCAAAATCCCTTTGAAGACAGTCATGTTTTGTGCCTATCAGCTGTCACTATTAGAGACACATTTCACTATTTTAGCTGCAAAAAAGGATTAAAATGGGATGTAATCATTTCAAGTACTTCACAAGTAGCTCTGAGTTCTAAGTTTCTGGATCACTTGATAAAACTAGAGAAAATATTTGAACACTCAAGGAAGGCAGCAGCACTGTGGATAATAAAATGCCATTGATTCAGAGCCCTTTTTCAGTGTTAGGATTTATTTTCTGGTTTTGTAAAACAAAACAAGAATTTACAACTGAAAACACCTGCAAAGATTTCAACCCCTCTGGGCTGAGCTGAGCTCCCCTGGGCTTTGTCTATGGAATCTGACCAGACCTTGATGTCTAAAAATTCTTTCAGGTCATACAAATGTGCCCTGCATCTATGCATGGAGCTATATAAAAATAATTTAAATAAAAACAAACTCCACCACCTACCTATGAAATGAAATTTATTACTGCATCCTCCTGAGGATTTATGGATGATGACAAAACATAGCACAGACTCATTTCTCTTTTCAGCTTCCAAGCAAAATAAACAGGACAGACTAAGTGAACAGGAAAAAGAGAGCTGTAATTCAAACAGTGGGGCTTAAGGTGTGGATGTACTTTTACATCCAATCACTCCATGAGCTTAAGAAGCTAAATTCACCATTAAAAACCAAGATTGCTCCATGATTACAGAGCCACATCATCCCCATTTTGTAGGGGGAAAAAATGCTGGTTAGACACTGAACTGTTCATTGAATTGACTGATGGGACAGAGAGGAGAGAGCAGGGTGTGCAGAGGCACCTCTGTGCCCCTGTATTTGGGTCTGCACACAGGGGTAAGAAGGGAATCCTTGCACACTTTCTTTGTAACCCATTTTCTTCCTAACACCACATGCAAAGGGGAAATGGAGGCTATTCTGCTTCTCTTTGGCCTCCTTCGACTGAAGTCTTGATTATTGTTGCTGCCTCGTGTCACATCCATCCATGTGGCACGTACTGCATATATCCAGCATGAATATTTCATGAATATTGGGGAAGCAATTGCAATGTGAGACACAATGCATATTTCAGATGACACATGACTGATGTGTTTAGAGATCTGGGTTTATTATGTACTTGCAACATTCATCTACTACCGGAAAGCTGGTCTTTTCCCCTATTGCACTGACTGAAGTCAAAGAAGAAAAACAAATGTGCATTTTGAATGTATCTGATCTTTTACTGAAACAATGAATTAAGGTACTGTCATGTTTGTTTTCCACTTTCTTTCCCCAAAGACAGAGCACAGAGATAAAAACAACATCAAAACTGCTTTGTATTTGCTTCACGACATAAAAGTTTCCTTTTAAAGAACTTTTCATGCTTCACATCATTACTAAGTCTGGATTAATACCACATTTTTTAAAGTAGGACTTCTACTACAGAAACAATTATTTTATTTAACACCTCTCATTTTCTAAAGACTAATTTGTTGCTTGCTATCTCCAAATGATTAACAATCCAAATTTAAAAGGGGAAACCCACATCTAGTCAGCAAGCAGTCTTTAAGACAGGAACTTTGGTAATCATTTGTTGCCATTTCTGCTCTAAGAATTCACATTTCTAGCCAGGGATTTCCTTAATTTTCTCTGTTTCTTCATATCAAAACAAAACAAAAATAGAAACTGCATCCCCACTCATAAACTCACACACATGATCTTGAAAAGGCTTCATGTGTCCCAGTGAGGAAAAGAAAATCTTTCTGGAAGCTCAATAAGTTTCACAGTGAAGAGATTTCTTCCGTTTTATTCAATGGCTCCTTGCAGCTCCTTGCCCATTAGGAGTCTTAGGAGCTCCAAGGTCCCACTGAGTTCAGCCCAGGCACAGAGCCTGCCACACCTCACTCAGGAATGCACAAGGAATTCTATAGGAAGTTTGAGCTATCTCTGAGTTAATTTAACAAGCTGGTAAAGTAATATGAGATCAGACTCCATCTCAAATTAGCTGCTGCTTTCAGGTACCAATTCAAGCAGCTCATGCAGCTGCTTTACTGTACTTGCAAGTTTCCCCTCCACTAAAAGAACATTTTACCACCTGGAGAGATGCTTCCTTGCTAGAAAATTCTTTGGATCTTAATAAATTACTGAACGCCAAATGGAAAAGCGCCAGCAACAACTCAAAACCAAACAAACATATTGTTGAGTCAATTGGTCTAATTGAGAAACTCCCTCATTAGAGTTGCTCAAACCCACCTGTTTCCCCTTCAGTGCCAGAACTGTGGACATTTCAGCTACTTCACCTCCATTTCTAGCCCTTATTTAAAGGGTAGACATTGCAGGGGAGAAAATACTGCTTTTCTCTTCCCCCTTTCTTCCTTTTATAGATGTTGCAGCAAGAAACAACGGAAAGCCTATAGCCTGCATGCAGTTCATTGCATGTATTTATGGCATTTCAAATGTGCTAATTCTCTGAAATGAAACAATTTGGTCACAAGTGCTAATGTTGCATGGCCTGAGAAAAAAAAGGATTCAAACAAGCTAATGATATAAATACATCTCAATTCACACTATGCACAGATGCCGCTGCAAAATCAACCCAAAGCTCAACATTCAGAGAATAAAAGTTCCTTAATCCCTCAAAAGCAGACCTAGTAAATGAATAGCATGCATTGATAAAAACAAATTTCACAAAAATTACACTATATAACCACATGTCAGCAATTGCAGATATTCCTTCAAATTGGTAAGCCCTTCCCAACAATGCAGCTAATTGTAATTTCAGAGGAGGCCACAGGTGTTAGTTACCTAAAAGCCTTCCTGCATGGCAGCTGCCTGCTCATTGGTCTTGGTGGCCAGTTCATCCCATCAAGGAGCTCATCACAATTATGGCCTTTGTTGGCAGTCCAGGCTTGAGCCAAGAGCTGCAGGGCCATCCCTGCTGCCCCTGATCAGCAGCATGTTGATGAGCTCTGCTCCTGCTGCTCTTGCTTCTTGAGTGTTCATTTTAATTCCCATGCTTTGCTACCCAGCAAACCTACATTCCCTGGAAAATATATATTCTTGTCTAATCTTGTCTGCCTCAATTAATCACCGTGGCTCTAGACAGCACCCCAGTCCTTGAAATTGAGAATGGCAGGTCAACCTCCACAAATGGCTGTTTTTACCTCAAAAGTCAGAATTTGTTAGGAAAGACAATGTGGAATGGCCAGCACTGCCAAATCAGAGATGTGAAGATATTTTTCAAGAAAAGGCACCAATGAATCATCCATAAACAAGAGTGTCATGACCATACAGACCATGCAGGATTTTCCTAAATAGAGATGCTGTACATATAATGCAAACAATGGATAAGGGACGGAGGAGAAAAAATTAAAAAAGCTGAAAGTCTCCCCTTGTCTTAGTTCAGGACTAGACAGAAGGAATATTGCGGCTCAGCCTAGAGACAGAAAACATTACAAAGGCTGACTGATCCTTCTTCTGTACTGCTTTTAATGTCACTTTAAAACTAGACTTCTGCTTTTCTGTGCTGGCATTTAATCCATTTCTAAATCACATTAATAAAATAGTGTCCACAAACATTTTATGCACACATACACACATATATACTTTAGAGTAGCATGTGAAGAATTGTGTTATTCCATGGTCTTGACCAAGAGTTATTAATTTTCTAGCCTTCAGTTCAAATTCATTCTTATCTTTTACATCATTTCACTTACACTGAAGTTGCCAAGAAAAATCTAATTTATGGGCTAATATAAGAATGCTAGGCCACTGTGTTCTGTTTCATATGGGATTCCCAGCCATCGTTTAAAGCACTCCTGATGTTCCCATCATCAGAACATCTCAAAAAAACCATGGTGAAAACAATTTGGTTGTCATATCCGAATGCTTGAAATATATGAAGAGTAATGTAAGTGGTTAGTCTTACTCTGGTGAGTCTTGATTTTCCACACAGACAGCTCTGGTGTACACTTTCTTGTTAATGGTACATTTTAATTTACTATGGCAGTTCTGCCTGTTGTCTTGTGAGTCATTTTATCATGTTTAAATTTTCCCCATGATCAGAATACTTCAATGTATTTATAATACTTAGATTTCCTATATGTTCATTTGGTCAGTTACCACTTTTGGTTATTGATCATCTGAGATGGTCACAATTCTAAGGAAGTGCCCTCAATGAAATTGCATTGCAATTAAAAAAACAATGACACTAACTAGGAAAAAAGTGACACTGTTATTGACATTTCCTAATCTCAAATGTCCAATCACCTCCGCCAACAAAAGGATTTAATGTGAAAAAAAATCAGCCATGCTCAACCACAAATAAATCCAACTTAAAACACTGTTTTAGGAAAACAAAGCAGTCTGTTAATCACTTCAAGCATTAAATAAACGTAAAATTACTAGAAGGATTAGTTTCTGTAGTCTCTGTGTGGTATCCCATTTTAGTGACCGCAGTACTGTGGAAAAAACAAGGCTAACAACTTTTAAACAACAAAGAAGTATTTTTTGGGACAAACACAGACCAGAGGACACAACCCACATTGCCTCCTTAACTGCAGCTTGGCTCTCCTTTATGCTCACTGAATCCTTCCTCTTCCAGGTCTTTTCTGCTCCTCTGTTTTCATCTGTTCACCAAGAAACTTCTGCCTCTTTTTGCCTTTATCTTAGGCTGTTTTTAACAGATTTCTTCAACCATAACCCTTGATTAAAAAATAAACTGGCATTCTTGCTTACCTGGTGAAATTCTTCTGTACCCTTCCTGCCCACCAGTAACTCAGTGAATTTTAGTGCAATCTTAACTTTCCTGACTGGCTCTATGGTACCACTGTACCCAAAGAGAGAGGAGAGGCTTTGCAGATTTACCACTTCTGCTTGTAAATGGGGAATCCCCCCCACCCATTGATCTCTCTGCCAGAAAGGGTCATGAATTTTCCACCAGACATTTCCCCCACCAGACCCTGCAGGTCTGTCACAACTGAGCCAAAGCACTCAGCTGTCAAAGTGAAATACAGTGTTGGGCCATTCCTGACAGTTATCCTCTCTGCTCCTTTGACAGGGTGTCTATCCAGCCCCTGAGGAATTGCAGTTTCCAGGCTTCTAAAAACCCCCAGCTCTGCTGGCAGCCAGAGTGGAAGTGGTCAGAGCTCTGAGCCTCGGATGGCAGTCAGAGGTGACGTCCCCAGGTGTCCCTGCAGCCTTTCCAGCCTTTCCACTCAGCAGCAGGAATCATTTCATTTTTACAGAAATATTTCCTCTTCTCCTTCATGCTTTCCCTTGTCCTTCCCTACTCCAAGGATTACCGGTTGGGTTTTTTCCTTTAAAATAAAACTTGAGAACGAAACCATAGCGAGTGGCCCTGCAGTAATCCAACCCTGACAGAGAGCAGAGAAGCCCAGATGGAGGAGAGGAAAACTTTCTACATTGCACAACTTGGCATGACACCTATTTATAGCTGGGAAGAAAGTGGTATCTCTTTCTCTAATCCTCCCCACACCCCCACCTTGTTTCAGCAGCCAAGCCTTAAGTGCATGAAGTTGCTTTATTTCCACACATCTGTTAGCAAATCAGGATGGCTGTCACATAATTACTAGAGGTTAAAATAGCAGGGCTAGCAATAGAGATAAACTAAATCTCGTTTGAGAAATCTCTGTATTCCTTCTGTCATGCGGAATCAACTTTATCAGTCATTAGCTTTGTAACCTAAGCTGCTTACCACACCTGTGGGCTTTCAAATGAAACCAAAGGAGTTAGTTTTGACCTTTAAATGACTAGAGAAAGGGTACTTGAGAGACATTTTCTCTGTTGTGTGGTTGTCGTGCAGAGAAATTTGTGCTAGAATTCTGTCAATTTAGTGAAGTGGCACCTTCTAGAAGGGCATTCACTGTCAAAGCCCCTTGATTCCAAAACTGAATGTCCCTTTAGCTTCCCAGCCTGGATTTATTGACTCTTCTGTAATGATATTAGGTTGCCTTCTCTGCTAGAAAACTGAAGGAAGCCTTTGAATGTTAAAATTGGGCCTGATATTTTGAGCAGCTTAATTAAGACTATTCCTTTGTGATTCATATAGGCAGTTGAGTCCATTTTAATAAAACTCTGACACCAAAATAAAGCACAGTAACATTTAACGCTATTCTTTCAGACTCCATAAGCAGAAATGTTCATATGCAATTAGAATAAAATCATCTAGGTTGAAGAAAGCTTTTCTCTGATTGTGCACATTGTATGATAGAGAAGCAAGTGCAAAGCTACATCTTTTAAAGGAACTGAAAAAAGTGCTGCTGTAAGTTTGGATTTGGGGTCTAGGAAAAGATGAAGTGAGTCATTAGAGAAACAGCAGCAAGAGTTCCTGTTGATGAGGCAGTCCATCAAGTGGTGTGTGAACTAGCAAACTATTTTCTAGATGCTGAGACATGTATTACTATCTGTCCCCCAGGTCCCTGAAAAGCAAATGCCAGAACAAAACTGCCTTGAGAGCCAATTTCATGTCGCTCATTACTTGCAAGTAAATTCTGCATCTCCGCAGCAGAATGAGATGCAGGCAGGAGTTTCAGGCAGGAATTTTTTTTACTGAGCAGAAAGCAGTAACTCAAGCTGGATGAACACAGAAATGTCTGTCCTTCTAGCCAAGGCACTGGTAGCAAAGCTACATTTATCCCCCTAAAAGTTCTCCCTTCCTGCTTCCCAAAACAACCAGCCCTTAAACTGCCAACCAACTTGACAATAACTCTAATCTGGGGATGAGAAATCATTTGATTCCCACAGGCTGGTTTCAAATTAACTACTGGAAAACAAAAAAATGACAAGTCACATTGAGGTGGCTTCTCTAATATTTGCCCTTTTAAGCACTACTACTTATTCTGTTAGCTAGCTGCTGCTACAATTTTGTATTTGCTTTCAGAAATATATCAAAAAGTTCTGAGATAAGCTAATCAGTTACTTTTAAAACTAGTTGTCTTACTCACTTTGATACAATAAAATGCACACTGAAACATCTATGTCCTAAGTTATTGGAAGGATTTCAAAGATTTTTTTGACACCTCAATATCCAATACAAGTTTACTGTCAGAAAGGTGTGCTAGGAAATATGGATTATTATCTGAAAAAGATCAAGGAACAGGAAAATTATGGCCATTTCCTTACAAATGGACAAATAAAGGTCTTTCTCAGTGTTTTCATTATGTAAGTAGATATAAAAAAGAGAAATTACAATCTTTATCCCATTACTTTTGTTTCATTTTGTCTGGAATGCAGTTTAAAATCCAGTTCAAAAAAGGCATTGACTTTTTTTATCCACGATCACTGAAACTTCACCTAAAACAGCAATGATAATGCTCACATTCTTTACCATTGGAGAGTGTTGAAATGCAATCAATGCTTGGCTGAAATTCAACTGTTTCCTATTGTACTGCAATATTACTATTACAAAAACAAACCACCAAACCCCTAAAAATATTTTGTAATTCAAATTACACATTAATGTAGCATTCTACAGTGGCTTTTTTCTTCATTGGCTCCAATTTTGGCTTATTAAAAAAACCCAAAACAGGAAGATAAAATTCATAAGGAGCAGTTAAGTCTTGACCACAAAGAAACTTTGAAGGCATTTTGAAACTATAGCTGTAGGAAGGTCTCTGTTTAATACTGTCTCATCTGCAACTGAATCAAAAGATTCAATTAAAACTTTTGATCAGATCAAACATAGTTTTTAATGTTCTAATTTCTTTCTTCTCATCCTAACCTTTGCAAAGGAAAGGCCTATCCCTTCCTAACATGTTCCAGCTGATATGAAATTAATGTGAAAAATGGAAGCAAAGGCAGTAAGGGTCTAGATTCACCAAACCAGAGAAAGATGATTTACAGTATCTCCAGGGCTGGGAAAATTAAAATCAGAGACACTTCTTGAACTTGGCAGTTAAAACATAATCTGGAAATACCACCTCCTGCTATTTCTTTTTTTCTCACTCCCCAAGAAGAAGTATTATTTTTTCTCAGCTTAACATGCATGTCAGATCTCTCTTTCCCTCTCGGAATGAGAAATCTCTGCTTTTCCTACTTGTTCTGCACCATATTCCTTATTCCAAAAGTGGACAGTGTGAGAACTACTCAGTGAGAAAGTTGGGTGGTTTCCTGTTTATAAAGGTCAAAGTTGGTGAAATAACATGTACATTATGAGACACAAGTTCAGTGCAAAACCATCTCTAGTTTCCCCTAAAATGAGAAAAAATAAAACACAGCCACAGCTACCAGACTCTCACTGGTTTAACACTTGTTTTATCAATAGTTTGCAGCAATCTTGGAGTTCCTCCACCTTAAAATTGTTTGTAGACTTCCCTGAAGGGACATCTGCACTGAACATAAAACATGTCTAGAAGTGACAACGAGCACTGAATCATCCCTGATCGTTCACACTGCTTGCTACTTTGGTCCCAGACTCTATTCTGGAATGGACAAACCAGCTCTTCACAAACTAATCCCTCTGTCCATTTTTGGACACAATTTATTCCCACCTCTGCTCTCAGGACAGGCAACTGCCTCCCATCACCCAAGAGAGTCTCTCCAAACCATCTTGGCACATTTTACTTCCTCTGCCTCCAGCACAGAGCACCACACACTTCCACATTCATATTGCAATGTACAAGTTGGTCAGTGCCAAAGAGCTCTGGTATTTTATGCACTGTGAGCTTAAGCAAGAAAAACCAGCTCTGTCTATGGTCTCAGACACTAAAAAGGATGGAGAAGAACCAGAGCAAAGTGACCGGCAGTGTGCATGAGGCCTTTTCTAGTTTTTGATCTTGTTTTGCATTGAGGTGTTATTTCTGCAAGTGCTTATTGGTATTTGTTTATTCTTCATTTTAAAATTCACTATTTTCCATTGAATATATTGCCAGCTAGCAATCTATAAGCTACTGCAATAATTTCTACTTCAATTCAACTTTTCTTTTTTCCCCACCTAGTATCATAACATACACTTTGGAATATAGTTGAAAACATCTCTTTTAAGGAACTAATTTTTATATCATCAGCTTTACATGAAACCAGCCATTTGTGACTGACTGTCCTTCCACTGGGTCACTAGATCTAATATCAAAAATCCATTGATAACCAGTAGCCATAAACTCATCAATGATATGTTACCATAGCATTATCTTTCAGCACAGACAGAAGGTAAGGATAAACTTCAAGAGATTTCATTTCAAACAGTTCTTAAGATTGCAGTAATAGTTTAATAACAGAGAGGTTTAGAAGGGAAAAGATGTGGAAAATGAAATAAAGCTGTCCTTAAAGACTGAAAGCTCACAGAATTTTGAAGAAGAGTTCAGCAGTTGTCAATGCCAATAGAATTTAATGGAGTAGATACAAAGCAAAAGACAAAATCAATACCAAGGTGTTTGTGCTTCATTTCTTTGTAGTTGTCAAACCTTTGAAGTTGTTAAATAATGACTTATAGACTAGGAATAGATGTCTACTTTGACATTTCCTTAATGCCATGTCAAGAACCCATCTACTCACACTCAAAAAAGTTTGTATGATACAGAATAGAAACTCAACCTCACAGCCATGTAATGTGAAATTCACACTGCCTTTGTACTGTGTTTGTACAATACAAGCAAAATAATTAAAAAAGAAAACCAATTTTTAAATAAATCTTTCTTTCAGACACACTCAGCATGTATGTGCAGAACAAGAGAATCACTTTGTAGGCTTAAGTCGTTTTACAATAGATAGAAGATCATTCTATCTATTGAAAGAATCTTTAAGGATTCTCTATTGAACAGCTTCTCCAAAACAGGTCTCACTCAACCCTGGCAGTCAGTCAATAAGCTAGTCAGGGTTGAAAATGGCCTAGTCATTGAGGAAATGGCCTCAAGTTGCACCAGGGGAGTCTAAAAGCAGGTATTAAGAGAAATCCCTTCACTGGGGGGTGATCAGGCATTGACACAGGATGCCCTGGGAAGTGGTGGAATCACCATCCCTGGAGGTGTTTAACAGATGTGTAGCTGTTGGGGATATGGTGTAGAGCTGAACATGGCAGTGCTGGGTTATAATTGGACTCAGAGATTTTTGAAGCCTTTTTCAATTCAAATCTTTCTATGACCAATCTTTCACAAAGCTCATAAAAAGCCACAGGCCCTCCAGGAGAACCCAGAGCATTCTAAACTATGGATGGAGAGACTGCCCCCTTCCCACTGTGTGCTCCCTGCCCACTGACACTGGGACAAGCTGGGACTGGGATGTACCATGGATGACAGGAAACAAGTTTTGCTTCCTGAGCAAGCTACAGCTCCCTGAGCCTGTAACTTGGCCCTGGGGATCTGGGGCAAGTCCACCCAAGGGTGTCAAACAGGAAGGCTGGGGGAATACACCAGAATGTAAAGGAGCCCCACTTCCCAAATTCCCAGCTGAGCAGCTCTGTGGCTCTGAATCACGACTCCTGCCTGATTAAGTTGCAGCAGCTGAAGAGATCACTGTCCCATACCGATCAGGCAGTTCAAATAAACCAACAGCAGCAGAACTTATTTTCTTAACTTGTTGCAGCTAAATCCTGCAGGGGTTGTGATTCAGCCCTCTGAGGTGCCATGGCTCATTGTCTCGTCTGTAAACTGAAATGTTCTTTGGTTACCCTAATACTACCATGGCCCTGGAGTAGAAATGTCAGTGTTCTATCATCCCCTCTCCTGGAAAAGAAGCTGTCAGCAGTGGGAGAGGGAGGACAGACGCCAGCCAGATCCTCTTCAGCTGCCTGGCAGGAATCAACAGAGCTCGTGGCTCAAAGCTCTTACTCTGACCCAAAAGCACCTTGTCTAGTTTGGGTTAATCGACCTTGTAAATGCAGCAGAGATGTTGAACTTTAAATTCACCTCCTCATTCATTCTGTATTCATCCCATTATGCAGAGATACTGTAAAAGTAGCATTAATCATTTAAAATTGACATCAGAGTAAAAACAATACTTAAATCTTGCAAATACAACTCTTTCTATTAGCCATTATAAAAATTATCATTTCATACAGGCCTTGTGCAAGACTATCACACAAAAGGAGTTGAAACATCACTAAGATTCAACTCTGAGCCATCCTGCAGAGCAGATCAAGGTTAAAACCAGTTCCCTCACTCCCTCAAAAAGCAAAAGAGGCAGCAAAAACAAAGCTGCAAAACCTCCTTCCTGCCTTTCTATGTGCATTTAATAGTGCTGGTGCAATCTCGTAACTCTGACAGCCATTTTATTCCTTCACATATTTATGGAATACTGAGGAGAACAGATTAGGCAGATTTATTTCTTTTCAAGGTCACTCCTTTAGTGATCTGAAGCTAAAGCAAAAACTCAGACTTCCAGAGTGCTCTCATATTCTAATTATTTGGATATTTAGTGAATTTTAATTTAGACAAAATAGGCAGAATTTTGGAAGACAAATATCTTGTTGGGAAATCAATCTCCTAACACTGGGATTGTGTATATACTGGAACCAAGAGTAGCCTTGCTTTGTGCTCCCAGTATTAGATCTCCACACCTGGCAGGCTGTGATGGGACTTCCTTACAGGCACTCTGCAAAGCATCTGTCAGCCATGGTCACCAAAATGTTGTCACAATTATGCCAGTGCTTTCTGTAGCCTCCTTGAGCTGGGATTTCCTAAAACTCCCTTGCACAGTTCTGACAGAGGTACTGAAAACAGAATTGGCATAATTGAGATTCAGTGTGGGGCTGATTTTGCATTTTGGATGCCTGAATATTATTAGGACCGTTCATTTTTCCATCACAACACATAATAAAAAATCCCAGACATTGCTGCATCAAAGGTGGGGATTTTTGGTGGTTTTCTGCTAGTGAAGTCTCATTTTCTTTTTAGGAAGTTTTGTAGAAATAAAAACCGATGGGAAGGAGACTCCAGAGAATATTTTGTCCTCCAGTAACATGTATGGATGAGACGACTTGCTGAGCAATACCTTGTTAACAACTTTCAGGTTTTAGGGAGAGTGGAGGGGGGTTAGTTGGCATGCTGCTTGCTTTAAGAAGTTTCTGTATAATCAAAACAAGATCTCCCCCAGGAGAGATTCTTTAGCAGCAAAGGAAGGAAGGCAGGCATTACCCCAGACATTTGATATAGAGCATATGACAAGAGGAAGAACAAAGGGACAATTCAATATCTCTTACTCTTGCTGCAGCTGTAGAAAGAGCAACAAGGAATTGCAGGTTAGAGAACTCTGCTGCTGAAGCTGTAGCTTCCAGAAAACAGCCCAATACAAATCATAGCATACAAGCAATGACCTCCTGCTTCAGAGATAAGAACAGACAGTTCAGGATCATGCAGAGATAATTACAATTCCCTATTTTTTTGTTCTTTAGGATGCTGTTTGCAAGGGCCAATTTTTGGTGCCAATTAACAGATATTACCGAGAGTATGTGATGATGCACTTGGACATCTAACTAATCCAGCTCCAATATTTCCCATCAGAGTCTTGTAAGGGATTACACATTCAGGGAGTAAAGGAATATAATGACATCAAAACTGTTACATACAAGACTTTGGAAGTGCACAGAAAGAAGGGCCAAGCACAGCTGTTAGTTTCTTACAGAAAGGAAGCAACCTTATGAATCTCCTGTTAGGCTGTGAAGCACCAAAATGTAGGGGAAAGGTTTTGAGTCCAAACCTGATGTAAAAAGTTCTTGTTTACCAAAGTTATTAACTGAAATAAAGTAAAATTTTAACATTGTAAGCTATCTGATCTCTAGCTTTCATCATTGGCTAGTAGCCAGTTAATTACAGCTAATTAATAACATATTAAATTTTGTTTGCTGAAGCTATCAACAATTGTCATGGGGTGTAAATATTGAAGTTTTATACAATCTGGAAGAGATCTGCTTTATCCTTATACCATTTGCAAAATGAATAACTACATAATGTAGTGTGGCTGTACTGTAAGGAAAAACACAACAAAAGCAACTCTTGCATAATATCAGTGACAAACTTTGGGCTGTGACAAAACCACATTTTACCTTGCATGTTAAAACCGATACTTGTGTTATGCCACAAATAAAAGAACTTCCACAAAAATTTTAAAAGAGAGGCATCAGCAATGACAGGCAATTTGCCATTACAGACAAAAATCTGGAGTTGTCCAGAGGCTAAACATTATTTCAGATAACTGTGCCTGGGTGTGACTGAGAATACTGAATTGGAAACATTCTCCCCGTAACTGTCCTCTAAAAAAGGCTTTGTATCTCCCCCAAGGGGAAGAAAATTTACAAATATGAGAGTTAGTGAAAACCCCAGTGGACTCTTAAGGAGAAGGTAAGTTAGACTTCTAGAGAATCAGCTAAACAATAGCTAAAAGGGATTTTATCTGCTCTGCTGGCCAGGCCAATGGAACTTTTTCATGCACTTTTCTCTTGTTCAAAAACGTATGCAAATGCCAAACCAAAACACAATTATATTACATAATTCAGTTCCACAAACAATCACAGTAATTTGATTCGGGAATGTTAATAGTTTGTTACTTGAACTATCTAAAGAAATTACATAATTTGGGTTTTGCTGGTTTTTTTATTTTTTTTTTAAACTTCCAGTGACAGCAACCAACTTTTCACCCACTCTTTTTGCGCCACCTCTTGCCGGGGTATGAATTTTATCATCCCATTTGCCTCTTCTTCCTCTAAGCTGCTGAGCCAGGCTTCTCTGCCAGCCCCAGTGCATCCCTAGCTCTCCACCTGCCTTGCTCTTTTGCCATTCTGCTGAACAACCCCTCCTGTTCACCAAGCTTTTGTTCCTGTCCCCACCAGGTCCCTCTTTTCTCCAGCCACAAACTGCCCTTGGCTGTGAAGCTGGCTCCTATATCCAGACAAATCACTCCCAAATGCACCTCACCAGCTCTACACAGCCTGATATCTCCAGCTGCCAAGCAGAAAATGAGTATTTGATGATGGCTTAAAGTGTAACATTATTCTGTCTCTGAAGTAAAACAGGGAATGCTAACAGTCTTTCTGTTTTATTTTAATGCTGTATCTGTATATTCAAAAGTCTCATTAAGCAGTGCTGCACTTTTCCTTTCAGAAGGATGCCTGTGCAACGCATTTTCCTAAGGGTGTAACAAAAATATACATGAATCACCTTTATTTGTGAGATTATCTCCAGGATGTTCTTTCTACACTGTAGATTTAGAAAATAATTTATATTTCATTTTTGCAGATCTGTACTCCACCTGACAAAAAGAGTAACATAAAAATGCACTGTTTGTCTACATTATTTTGTTGCTGGTTTTGGTTTTATTCGCTGGTTTTTGTTTTTTTTTTTTTTTGTCTCTTTTATCTATATAGCATTACAGACCTATGATACATTTGGGGCTAAAATTTTGGTGATGTATGAAATGAAGACATGTCTAAATATTACGAGAGTGCTTGGTATGATGACAAGTCTGATGAAGCTCTCTGGTAAGATAAGGTGAAGAGCTGACACCTCTTAGGAAACAGAGACTTACTTTACTCAGTGAAAGTATACAATCACTGTAGCATCAAAATAAAGCTACTTGTAAGAGAGAAGGTATGTTCTGAGGGAAAAAATGTTTAATTTACCTTATTCTTCTTATATACATATTACTAAGTGGGAGAACCCCAAGTTCAAGCATGTTTGAGAAAATTTAGAGAGATTTACATTAATTTACTTTCAGGGCTTCTAAATACCTGGAATCTACTCATTTGTCACTTCTATGTTATCTCATCTCCCACCCCCTCAAACACAGTTCCAAAAGCTCCTGTTCTGTTACTTCTACATGCTAATTATCTGTTGAACACTGTCTTTAGGACCAGCAGGTGATAAAGTGTGATTACATTTGTCCAGAAGCATAACATCTCTCCTTTTATTTCTATTTATTATTATAAAACTACAGTGGATTTTTACTTCAATTTTAGGGTAATTTTAATATTTTGTGTTTCAGCTTCTTTATCAGCTTAACATCCCAGATCTGGTTATGGAAGGAAATCTCCACCTCCAGCCACAAACTACCTCTGAGAGGCTTCCTAAAGCTGCAGTTTCAGCTGCAGTTCATATCCAATTCACCAAACTGATTTTAAAAGGAGAAGAAAATGGGTCAGCAGAGACAGTGTGTCAATTTGATTATTTTGAAATCATATAATTTCCCAAATTCTTTAGAGTATCATGATGCCTTCTCTGTCCTGCAGTAGATATAATGGAAAAGCTTTTTCCAAAATCTATTTGATTTTCCTTCAAAATAAATATTTAGATAGACATATTTTAGTTAGATTTCTCTAAAAGTATCCATCTGTTTGAAATCATGCATGACCCATGTCCCTCTGAGCTCTCAAGTCACAATTTCTTATTGGCTAAGAAATTTTTTCCTGTCCCTCAGTCTTAGGCAGAAGATGTGGAAATCATGCAGAACACACTGGAGAAGAGTCAGGCTAAAAGTTCACTTCAAAATTTAGTTCTGTATGTTCCAGTCACAGTATTTTGTAATTAAAAAGATGAATTCAAAATTCAGGTTTCCTGCAGAAACTCTATGAGCTCATTATAAAACCCATTTCTCCATATCTTCCACTCTTTCTGATACTATTTACAATTTAGATGACAAAACCAGTACATATGATGAAGGCATTACTGTATTTTTTTCATTAACAACAAGTATGGGCTGAGAATACAGGCAGTACGAATCAAACTAAACTCACAAGTATTACAACTCCTGGAAAAAAAAGAATGCCTGAAGAAAGTGCTGCTTGTACTGACTACATAGTGCAAGAAATACTTAATTCCACTAATTTTGTTTACATCTGCACCTTCTGAATGAAAACTTCCATCATGGAGTGAGATTGCCAAAGAAAACTTGTCAATCTGTAGTATCTTCACATCTTTAGATAAAGCAATCTGGAAAAAAATTATTTCCATAATGAGAAAGTGTGCTTGTTTAAAATGTGTGAATTTTATTGTGCAGGGATTTTATGTGGCAGTTTTGACTGAAACTGTTTAATACACATGGTCACCAGAAAAGCACAGCTTGAATATCATAATAGCTATAATTTGCATTACATAAAGGTGAGCTCAAGTAGAGGTGACAAAAACAGAGCCTAAACTTACCAGTTACTTCTCAATTCAACCTTATATTAGGTGCAATTAAAATTAAAAAAGAGACCAACTTCTGTGTTCTGAAGTGCAAAAGGCAAAATACAGAGTGGCCTTTCAAGCACCACTGAATTTCCCCAATGGTTCAGAATTTCTTATACTTGTGAAGATGCAAAGGACTGTGCAGCCAATCCTAACCCACTGTACCCTTCCCATGGATTCATCCTGGGAACCAAGGCTGACAGCAGATTATAAATCCCTAGCCTACAGTAAATCAAAAACAGAGAGGGTAAGAGAATTAGGAAGGAAAGGAGAAACGGAAAAGGAGGGAGAGGAGAAAGAAGGAGGGAGAGGAGAAAGAAGGAGGGAGAGGAGAAAGAAGGAGGGAGAGGAGAAAGAAGGAGGGAGAGGAGAAAGAAGGAGGGAGAGGAGAAAGAAGGAGGGAGAGGAGAAAGAAGGAGGGAGAGGAGAAAGAAGGAGGGAGAGGAGAAAGAAGGAGGGAGAGGAGAAAGAAGGAGGGAGAGGAGAAAGAAGGAGGGAGAGGAGAAAGAAGGAGGGAGAGGAGAAAGAAGGAGGGAGAGGAGAAAGAAGGAGGGAGAGGAGAAAGAAGGAGGGAGAGGAGAAAGAAGGAGGGAGAGGAGAAAGAAGGAGGGAGAGGAGAAAGAAGGAGGGAGAGGAGAAAGGAGGAGGGAGAGGAGAAAGGAGGAGGGAAAGGAGGCTCAAAGAGCAAAAGACTACAAAGGGAAGTAAAAACCAGCTTCTGTATCCACAAGAATCTCATGACTACATTAGAACTAATGGAAACCTGCCAAGACTGGCACAAAATTAGTAATGTTATCTTTCTTCTCAATAGTGGTAGCCACCACAAGGAAAAGGTGACGAGAACTGGAAGCCTTCCCAGAATTTAATTTTCTCGGGAACGCACTCAGATAATTCTATTAAATTCTAAAACGTTGGATAAGAAAAATAGAATCCCGAGTTTTAATGGCATGTCTGTGTAGGCTGTGCAAGGTGATTTATTTTTTTAAATAGGCTAAAACAGTGACAGAATAATGGCTTAAGTGCCTGAGAACAGTCATCAAGGGTCTCAAGAGACAGACAGGGAAATGGAGCAAATTTCGGTTCAGCATTCTCTTCTGAAACTTGTAGTGCTTTTCTGACTTAGAGGTAGTTTGTTTAAGCACAGTGAGAGTAACTTATGGCTAAATGATGCAGATTGTTATTAGAAATGTGTCAAATGGCTTATTAATAAATGCAATATAATAGAAAAGTCCTTAATATGTGCTAGTAAAAGAAAATCAATTGTATTTGCAAGTCGTAACAAATCTCACAGTTTAATTGCAAGATGTAATACTCCAGAAGGACCTTGCTGAATTTATTTTACCACTTGGTTCCAATTTTACCAGGTGGAAACAATTTAAATGGAATTATCATTTAACTAACTCCCCCCTCTATCTTTATGTATTTGTGCCTGTGAGGAGTTCAGGAACTCCTTAGTAAGCACCACTGAATGTGAATGCAAAGTATGAACAGCAAGTAAGCAATTCCCATTTCCCCTGGTAGCAATGAGGTCTGCTGTGAGGTTGAGCATCCATGAGGTGTCATGGGCTACTTGGAAAGATTTGATACAGAATCCATTGCAGGTTATATTTTGTGATAAAACAGATATTCGAACATGAAGTTCCTCAGCAGTTTTCTAAGCTCAACACTATCTCTCAAAGAACAGCCAAATGTCTGTGTCGTGTCCAGGGATAGGTGTGCAAAGGAATTCTTTTTTACTAGCCAAAGAGACATCTCTTCCAACCTGGAAAAGATACTCAAACACCCTCCAAAAAATACAAATTCTATAATACAGCTTAAACAAAGCCACAATAAAAAATCTGGATCCAAAAGCATCTTCCTTAACAACATTCTAGGAAGAAAACACAAATTCTTATGGTTTTAGACTTATGTTGCAGACTTACAGTAGAAGCTGGTGGTTTCTATTTTCAAAAGAGCCTTACTGTCTATTTCCTGTTATCTCCCACAAAAATTGCCTTATTTTCAACTGCATCTACTTCCATCCACTCACAAGATTTTTTTTTTATTTTTAGTTAATAAATTGCACCATCTTAATATATAAAAAATAGTCCTACAAATAACCAGGTTTTAAAGGGAAGTATAAAAGAGATACAAGGCCTGACAAATTTTTCTTGTTCTACCACTATAAATACACTAGAATTTAATATTTAGTTTTTAGCTAAGAGGGGTTTTCTTTAGAAAAAATCCAGAAAGAACTAATAAGAAACTAATCACTAGGTTTGAATTTCGCAAGTTCTTCTATGTAAGCATAGAAAAGTATTTAATGAATAATAATTAATTGACTAAAGCCATAATGTGACTTAACTTTGTGTAATGACTTACATAAACAAGTACTTTTGCTTTTATTTGGCATTTAAGAGCTAGACTCTGCAGCAATATTTCTCAATGATAAAACAACCTCACTTAAAGGGAGAATGGTAGGTAGGGAGAGCAAACAGTGAAATGAAGTTATATTTTCATGTGACAAAGCAAAATGAATGAAAAAACCCAAAAAAAAAGTCACATGGAGATTTAGTATGTGATCCATATCATGCATATATGCATACATGTACCATAAAAGATATCCATTAAGGAATTAGATGTGTTTGTATCATTGCATAAGACTATGAAACTCAAGAAAACTAAACTGTTGCTGCTGAATTAATTCAAACTTTGTCTAACTTTGAACCATTAGAATAAACAGCAGGAGGATAATTAAATATTAGCAGTTAATACAACGTATTAAAATATAATCAAATGGGGAGTACTAAAGAAACTGTTTTAAGAAGTGAAAAGATAGTACGATGATCACTACAATCTAGGTTAAATAAATGAAGATTGGTCTATATCAGTTGTTCTGAAAGAAAAGACAAAGAAATCTGGAGGAAAAGGGGAATTAACCTTTCAATATCAATACAAGGCAAAATTTGTAGTAATTTTTCTCCATTATATAACTACAACATCTAAATTGTGTTGTGCACTGCAAGCTGCTTTGAATTTTTAATAGCAACCTATTTATAAATAAAGAAATCAGCTAATCTTTTTAAAAATTCTCATTTTTAAGACCAATCAGTGACAGAAAGCATTAAAAGAAGCTGGTAAAAGACTATATTTCCTAAAGAATACACCCGAGTTTTTGTTTTACACAATATTATGTTCAGCACAGAGTCTATAAAAATGTTTATTTGACCAGGTTTTGATAAAACCATCTCTTCAATTCAAGTTTCAAGTTCTGGTCAATTATACCGGAAAACTGATGAGGAAACTTCATCTTCAGTAATGCACAGACAAAAATCCTGAAAGTACATAAAAGTTTTTACAGCAATATGCTTCTATAGAAAGCACCCTTATAGCCTAAAGTGGACAGGCTACTTTCTTTCAAAATAAGTTAACATTACGAATTGAAAACTTGATTTTTTTTCCCCAGTCATGGTATGGAAGTTCATCCCTAAAATCCTGTTAAAATTTTAATTTCAGGTCTCATAAATGAAATTTTTCATCTGTGAAATCACTAGGGAATCAAATGTTCTGAGGACTCTTCTGAACAAAACAAAAACAATATGCTTGAGTCTAAAACAACCAATGTACTTCATTTTTTATGTATTCTCTGCCCATAGTGGACACCCCCAAATGCTTTAAAGGGAATAATGAACAGTTCCAGTTCCCATGGTTACAGAAAAACTCTATTTGATAGCACAAATGTTCTTTATAGCTGTGTGTTCTTCAAAGTGTTAAGATCAACAGGATTTCTTCTGCCCACTTCTTCCAAAACTATTTCTACCTTAATTTAATGCTTTAATTTTGTAAAATGTGTGTTCCAGACATGTGCGGTGCCAGGTATCAATAAAATCGTTTTAAAGGGTAGAGAGAAAAGTCAGTTAAATAAAAAAATATATTTGTTGTTTCAACACTGAATTTTAGTAGAACTCATCTGGTTATTACTTGTCTACCTCAGTATATACCAAAACTAAATCCTAATAAAAGGAAGAAGCAAAAAACACCCCTCCTTCCTCCATTCCCAAAGAATGGAAACATGGAAATTAAATGTAAGACAACAATTCCATTAAGGGTATTTTTCTAGAAAACAGAAAAATCAAAACATTGTAATTTGTAAAGGTGACATGTGCACCACAATACAGAAATACCACAAAAAAGAATCTAAAAGGTTTCACTGACATTAATTCAATATTTCTTAATAACCTTGCCATTCACTATGCAAGAACAGAAAAGTTGGGAAAAATCAGTGTAAACTACCTGTGCATTTTACATCTAAAAGAGAAGAGCAAAATAGTGATATTTAGTGAATTAAAAAAAAAAAAAGGGATGAGATTTCCTGGAGTTTTTCTAGAAAGACCATCAATAAGGAGGATCTGAGACACTGGAAGCTTGTCTGCTATCCAGTACCATCAGTCATATTTTCTGAGGACAGAAAAGAAACATTACAGCAGTGAGAAAGCCAACGCTTCTCTTTTGCTGTATCCACTGCCATACTAACTTCCCAAAATAGTCTTCAGAAGGTTGAGTTGTTGGATAACAGAGGTCAGAAAAAATATATTTCCTTATTCCTTGTTTACCTAAACCTGTTCCTTAAAAACTGTGAGGATCAAATAATATTCTTTATGCATGGGGCACTTGGGGTCTCTAATTGTGGGGCTGAGGGAGAGGAGGAAATGATAAATCACTCTTAAGAAACTAAGAAAGTTTTAATGCTGACTTCTCCTGGGCAGAAAAAGTTTTCAATTTAATTCTTCCTAATCGCTTGCCTTAGTTAATATTGTTTCCTGACCCTTTACCACCAAAAATTGGAAAAAACAAGTCATCTTGCTGCCAGTGACTAAAAAGCACCGTGCACAGCAGAATACCAATTCAGCCTGCAAAGCTGGTACCATTCCCACTTGTTGTCTCTTTCTTTTTCTGGTGAAGTACATCATTAATGAAGACTATAGAAAAGCACAGTAATTTGTTTTTCATGTTAACCTCTTCAGCTCTCAAGCATGCACAGCAAGACAGACTGGAGCACCACTGGAATGCTGGCATCAAAATTAGCCCTTTTCCTTCATGTCTGCTCATTTTGACAAAATAATGACCTGCAGACAACCAATAAAGGGCATTTTTTTCTCAAATAATTGATGATTGAATCTACTTTCGTTACAGTTTACTGGGAGTTTAGTTAGGAGTACAATTTAAGGAAAATGTATTCAACAAAAGCTTCCCACAGCTGGACTCTCTGTGTAGCATTGTAACAATCTGAATTTTAGGGTTATAGTACAAAGACTGATTCATTTGCTTTGTTGGAGACCCAATTTTAAATTCAATGTATTCACTGCCTTGAATTCACTTTTCCATAATGGTTAAAAATAATGATTATTAATTACCCAGGCAAAACTTGCACATATTGCCTCAGTTTTGAAGGAGTTAATGAAGCCTTCCCCCTGTTTAACACATGGCATTATGTTTACTTTTCAATTTACCTAATAAATCCATCCTCCAAATTGCTTAAATAGCAGCGTAATTTTGAATTGCCTTTGAAAAAGAGAAGCTGAATTAGTGTTATTATCCCTTTGTATTTCTGAAATATTGAGAGCATTCCTGAGAGTGCTCTCAATATTTCTTTCTTTCTTCTTTTTGTTTTTTTCCCCTTTAGGTTGAAAAGTTCTTCTGGTTGATTTCTTTTCGAGCTGAATTCTTTCAGGCTCCTCCATCAAGCAGTGCTGGTTTCTGGAGAACTTGGAAGCCTGAGTTGGGAACTGACCTGCATCAAATAGATCAGCTCCTCCAAGACCTGTCAAATCATCAACAAGCCCTCCCTTGTCACAGCTGACACAGCTGGGGGACAATATTTCCTTCCTATCATTGGTGTGGCCTTTCTGCAGCCTGGGGAAGGAGGGAGATGGACTTCACTGGCCTTGCAGTCTGAGATGCTCTTTTTTTGGAAACAGAACTTCTTCAGAGAGGAGAGGATTTTCTGGTGTCAGCCCTAGGGGTTGTGGGGTGTGGGAAGATGAGCTCTGAAAAGGCTGGCAGTGTGAAGGGGAGACATAAACTCTGAAAAATCAGATCATGGAACTGTTATCAGCCTAACAACCACCTTGGTCCAGAGGGAAAAAATACAAAACCCAATAGGAGCTTTATGGGAAACTCCACCCTTCACCAGACAGGTGGAACAGATGAGAGAAGCCTCTAGCCCTCATGCCTAAATAATATTTCTTCTTGTCATGATTACCCCAGTTATGAACACAATGTACTTTGTAAGTAACAATAATGCTCAGGAAGGCCTACTTCAAGCATCTATGAAATCACTGCTATGGGGTGCCCCAAACAATTTTTCAGAGCACAGATGTGACAACACTATGGGTACCTGAGGTGCTCAAGTCACAAGAAAGTCATTCAATTTGTGACTACACAGCCTGGCACTAAAGCCTAAGTGACAGAAGAAGTATTAATACTTGTTGATTATAAGGGTACAGTAGTTTAAAATAAATTAATAATCAAGCACAAAATAATAGTTTATGAAAAAAATACAAGGCTAAGATACAGCCCTGTTCATTAGCCCTAAAGCTAGAAAAATCAGAAAAGAGACACAGGGAAGAAAGGTTTGCATAGGTTTCGCTATTATTTCTCCAGAAAGAAGGATTACTAGTTTTTGTTAGTGCTACAACAATAAAACAGAAGGTATTTTAAAGATATACAAAGAACCTTTTTGTCTATTCTGTTAAATACATAAACTGTATTATTGAAAAAACAAAACCAAAAAGGAGTGGGGCACATTTTTCTAAGGCTTTATGGAGATATAAAGACTTGCCTAATCATATTCATGGGCTATTTGCACTGAATTGACTAAAGATGCCAAGCAGAGATAGAATAGTGATTTTTGAAATGTAAATCATCAAGGGATGAACAGTCTCTGGCACTCCCTTGGATTTAACCTCTTTGCTGTTTGTGTCTCAGTGGCTCCCTGAGACTGATGTTCAGACAATCTACTTCTCCCTATGTGCTTCTCCAGGCTTGCATATGAAACTTCAAAATCATATTCAAAGGTGTCAGAAACAATAGTTTGCTCTCCCCAGGTTTCAATTCTGCATGAGGAATCTATTGTGCTTTTTACTTGAAGAGTTTCCATTTCAAAAAGCAGAATTGATCACTTATCAGAAAACCAGGATGAAAGGACATAGTCTTCAGTTGTGCCAGGGGAGGTTAAGGTTGGACATTCAGAGGAACTTCTTCCTGTAAGAGGTGATTAGATATTGGAATGGGCTGCCCAAAGAGGTTTTGGAGTCACTGTCCCAAGGTTTGTTTAAGGAAAGGTTGAATGTGGCACTCAGTGCCATGGTCTGGCTGACATGGGGTGTTTAGGCATAGGTGGGACTTGATGATGTCAGAGGTTTTTTCCAGCCTAATTAATTCTGTGATGTATCCTTTAAAATATTCCAGCACAGGAAATAAAATCAGACCAAGCCAACACAAAGTAAAAAAGGTATCTGCAAGAGACACTTGAATATTGAAGCTCCTGGGCCTGATTACTAATAAGAGTGAAGGTGCTTGTAAGAAAAACTTGAGAGTCAAACACATCTCTGGAATCTCCCTGCTCAGGCAGGAAAGAGGCAGGTGGAAAATAACTACTACACATAAGGCAATCTGAAAACCTTTTCTGCAAGAAACACTACACTAGAAGTTAAAAGAGAAAATAAAGATGCATAGTAGTGGAATGATAAATGATGTTAAGCAGTTAACTAAAGAATAAAAAAAATACCTATTTTTTTTCCGGTTCACTGTTATAATTACTCTCTACAGATAGTTAGTTAACTTCCCTTGTTATATGAGTGCACATAATGAAGAATCAACAAAAGAGAGGATACCAGGACACAGAGAGTAGACAAAACTCCTTTTGCTCTTGCACATACATGCTGACTCTCATGCTTGCACCTAGATACAAACACATGCATTTCTTTTTGCCCAAGGAAGAAAAAGTATTTAGTATTACCTGGTTAATCTTTAAACAAATTAGAAAATTTATAATGCATTTACAGAAGATCATTGCTTTAAACCAGATTCAAGTCTTACTTCTCTCTCCTGAAAATAAAATATGAGGGGAGAACACAGTAAGTTCTTACTTAACATGAAAACTTAAAAGTATTGCAAGAAGAAACAACAGACTTCCAGTGAAAGCTATTTCATCAATATTTCAATATGATATAAAGGGAAAAGAATATTTCAATTTTACATGAGATCCAAATGACAGTTACTAGAAGTAGAACAATACCTCAGAAGAAAATGTTTTGGGGGTAAAAAGTGCCAGATTTCATATGAATTATGCTTTGTAGAACTGAAAACCATATTTAGAATATATTACCAGGAGAGGGAGGCTAACACATTACCAAGGTCTGAGAAAAGAACAGCTGGATTGTGGTAGAACCTCTGCTCTAGGAGACATACTGCACTCAAGATTTAAAATATGCCTGCTTCCAAAATATTTGTCCAAACCCAATTACAGGTCATCAGGTAACTATAATTCAAGTACCTCCCTTTCCAATAGCCCGATTTTTTTTTTTTTTAAATGTGGTGAGAAAGTGCTCTGACAGTCAGCTATTTTTTATTTTTTCTCCTCTTGCTCCAATACAGCTAATGCAGATTAGGCAGATGATGCATCACTTCCCATGTAAATTGACACTTTACACATATCTTAACTGTCAGGTGCCTTTATGATGCTTTCTAGGACATCAAAAGTATTAGTGATAGGAAAATACCTCTCATTTGAAAGAGCAACAGTTTGGTTTGCACACTGTCAATAATGAATGAACAATGCCATTTTGGCAGCACAAAAATTGCCTGCAAAAGTCAAAATTTTTAAAGTGGACGATGTCTTTTTGAAAATCTGGATCTTCACAGAGGTATCGAGACAGAAGAACTCATCTTAGGGCTCATCCCTCTTCTTTTGGCAAATGAATAAGTCATCCCCAGCACAGGGAGCACTATTATCAGCTCCTTCAGGTTTGATACACTGCTTGTTGTGCCTCTCTGTTCTGATAGTACTGCTTTCAATTGTGTTTTCTTTTATCAAAACAACTTCTTCTACAGCCCTGGTTTCTGAGAAAAACAAAGACTTCCAAACCTTTTTTTTTTAGATTAATTCTGAGACTACATGAAAGTGAATGTTAGAACAACATGTTAAAAGCAGAATGCATTGACAACCACACAAAATACTATTTAACATGCTGGATATTAAATTGCAGAGAATTAAACAAAGGGTTACTCCTTGTTCAATGACTTAAACCAGTAAAAAGTTTATAATGAAAACTAATAACAACAACAGGGAAGCAAGACCCAGTTGTTGAGTTATTCTGGGGGTGGTTCTGCTCCTCAAACACAATTGTCCTGTGCCACACCACAGACTCAGGGGTATCTTGCCCAAAAAGTCTCAAGCCTCACAAAGATGTTGTGTCATGTTGATCTAATCCAGGCACATCTCTTGGCTACAATAAAGCACCTTCCGTGGCATTAGATACCTTATTTTAAACAACTGAATTAAGTCCAAATAGCTGTTACAAAACCAAAATTCTGACATTTTTTTTTTCTTTTTTGAGGTAATACAAAAACATTTACCAAATACTCCCCTTAAAAAACAGATTATTTCGTATTTGAACATTTTGTATATAATTTTTCCCCCGAATGTAAAAGTTAGTTGTTTGCTTGATTTTGACCCACCACATTATTTTAATTGCAAATATATTTTTTTAGTGTGGAAAATCATTTTATAAGACTCTTGCAGTTAAGAATAATTTGTTGTCAAAGCAGGCTTTGTGCTTGAGGCAATTCTCTACACACTATTTCCTCTTTCCTAAATTGGAGGTTGGATGATTTTTCTGTTTTCAGACACTGGCCTAACAACAGAAAACACCAGCAGAAGAATATTCATCCAGGGTTAAATTTAATCTAGTAATAAGTGCACAGATTCTTTACAACAAACAAAAGAAAAAACAAAAAAAACCCCAAAAACAGCAACAAAAAAAGGAGCAGAAGTGAAATGAAGCTTTTTTTGACTCACATAAAAAGAGAACCAAAGGACATGGCAAATCTAATAAATTCTTCAAAGTGCCAGATCTTATCCAAATCAAGAGAGGAGTAGAAGGGAATTGCTTGCCTCTTCAGCAAGGATTTATTTCTCACTTGACTTGGTCGAAATACAGAGAACAAGATCCTGAACTGATATACCTCCTTAGAGCTCCACTAAAGTCAAAAGAATAAACAGATTTCACAGCATCTGAAGATTAGCCCCCAAGAGATCAAAACTTAACAGATTTTTTTTTCATCCCTGAACAACCCCACAGCTCAGCACCTTGACAATCTGCTCTCCTGGAGTTCCTGCTCACGAGACAGATGGGCTGATATGGTGTCACTTGAAGCACTGGTTCAAAAGAACAACTTCCTTTCTTGCAGCAGACAAACCAATTAATCACAAAACTTCATTTGCTTTGGAGTTCCTGCCTCTCCAGTCAGGAGCTTTACAGCTTCTTGACAAGACATGCAAATTCTCCCAAAAAATTGCACTGTAAACATTGTTTAATCTTTTGTGCAGGGCTACACAAACAACATCACTGAATAAAATATTGCTTGTATTGGGGTGGAAGAACTTCCAGCACAAAAACTAATCCTTTATTCACAGGGAAATTTGCAAGGAGTCTGAGGCTTAACAGCTGTATCCTAAATTCCCACTGAAGATAGGAGTTGTGCTGCTTTGGCACATAAACCTATTCTGATTCACTACATCATTTCCAGTGGGAAATATCCATAAGCCACAAAATTACTCCAACCAACTTTAGTGTGGCTCTTGTATAAAATTATCATAGAAAACATTCTGAAAATATGTACAAAATTTTGTGTTACCTGGGGTTTATTTCAGATATCCTTCTTTTTCTTAATTATTTCCTTTTACCATAGCTTTCTCTTTTCCTGCTGTAATTAACTAATTACTTTCACCAGAATGTTCTAAATTGAGACCAGCCTTACCAGTCCAGTGGTGGTTGCAGACAGAGGCAGGGGCTGCCAAAGAAAGCCAAATATAAACTAATGATCCCAGTAAGAAAAGGATTTCCTTGATCACATTTTTTTTTTTTTTTTCCCATTTCCCACATGGTTATGAGTTGCTGAGAGTCTAATTCACTCTGGAGCCAAAGGCAGAGAAATCAACAGGTGAAGTAATGACATTGTTTTGGGAGAGCGGTTGGCTTTTTTCTGTGCTGAATGTAAACCCAGGGGAGCAGATTGCGGGTGGCGTAATGTTCATTTTCTGTTGGTTTGTTTTTTGGTTTTGTTTTTTAATTCATTGACCAATACCAATTCTAAATCACATTTTTACCTTTCTCATTTATGCATTGTTTACAATAAAAAAGACTGAGTGGGAATAGAGTTGCCAACAAGCTAAAAAATAATATAATTAATGCCCCTACACAGAAAGCATCAAAATTTCTAAAATGAAAATGTATAAAGAAATAAGATTTTACCTTCGATTTTATAGGATTTTCCTTCCTAATATGTAATTAGAACAAACCAACCAAACAAAAATCCTTAATGTAGAAGTAACGATTATCTAGTCCTGTTAAGAGATTATTATTGTTCTTCCTGACTGAAACTCTACAATATAAATAGGGGTTTTATTTCTATTTTGTAATCCCTTGGTCATTAGAAACTAAGAGAAATCAAAAATATTTTTTGCCTTTTGGTGTTTATACTGCTTATAGAGAAATAGTCATACTTGAAAAGCTACAAGAAAATTGGATTTTGTCCTGAAGTTCCCAAAGATGACAATGTTTTTCAGATTGCAGGAGAGCAAGATACAATTTCCTTGTAAATCAGTTTACCTTCCATCTCTAAAAAATAAACAAAAATCATCTTAAGGCAGAAAATTTATTTTAAAATGTTAAAAAACCTCAAAAAACAACCTATCCAACTTGGTTGAAAGCCAAATTATTTTTTGAATTGACAAAATACACAAACTGCCGTGCACTTCTCTGCTGCTCAAAGCCATGCTGTGCCTATGACCCTGCAAACACTTCACCTCAGCTCACCAACATAAAGCATTCAATGCAATGCCTTGGAAGAAAAATGTGAAAACATGCCCTGTCTACAATAATGGGGACTACCCCATGCCTTTTTGGGGTTTTTTTACCCATTTTGATTACTTTCTTTGAATAAGTAGTTGATGTGAATGACACAGCTACAGACAGAACCACTTTGTTATCTGTGGTATCTTTTATACATATTTTAGAGTGTCTGCATTAAGGATTTCCATGGGCCAAAGTGAATACTCTGTTCTATTTTGCTCAATTGTGGACAGCACAACCCTGTGCACAGCATTGTCTCAATCTCAATGTGATGCTGCAGAATTCAATAAATCACTACAAATGTGCCCAGGACTGACAAAATGACTCTGCTATACAACAACTCTGCTGCTGTATTGTGGAAAAAAATTCCATTGCTGTGCTCCCCTATCTTCTGTGCAGCCATGAGGTCAGGGGATGACAAAAAGGCTGCTGGGATGGCAGTGTCACTGAGAGCTGCTCAGTGTCAGAGTGCTCAGTCATTCACTTAGGGGTGAAAACCATCCTGAAAGGACTGAGGACATTTAACCTGGCAGGCAGCTGAACACCACTCGCTCAGAACCACGACACAGCAGTTTATTTAAACTGCTAACACAACATACTGAGGGGTTTTCCAGCTGGAAATGGGAAAAGGAAGAGAGAATTATGATCTACTGGCTGGACATAGTGACATCTAAGCAATCAAACCTGTGGAACTAAGAGAAAATGCAAAAAAGCAAATATAATTATTAAAAAAACCAAACCAAAATATGAAACGAGAAAAAAAGTATCCTGAAACTGATGAGTGCTTCATGTTTTAAATCAATTTCTACCATGATTTCAGGTATATTTAAAAATCATCATTCACAATTGTATAAAATGAAGCTAAATGTTTATTAGAACTTGTAAGCTGAAAACTGCACTGAAAGTATTTAACTAATATAAACAAAATTATTTTCAATTTACTGTCTGGATTTATTAGAAAGGAAAATGACCAAAAATTAAACAATCCGCAAAGTTCTTTTTTAAAAGCTAAGATCAGGAGTAAGACTGTTTTGACAGCTACACTGCATTTCTATTTCAGATAATGTTCTTCTTACCTAAGCCTAGATGTTTAAGTGCTATTAGATGACTATTCCTGATTCACACAGATTATGACAGAACTGATCAAAAATAAGAGTGACTTACATTTACTACATTATTCTTTAAAGACTTCTTGTACCTTCAAAGAGTTGCTAAAAGAGAAAATACATCCTTTTTTCAAATAAAGATGAAAATTTAAAGTTGTGGTTTATATCAACACCACTCTAAATGTTAATTATCTCCACATTAAATAGAGAAAAAGCTCTTTATAAGTCTGAAGTTCAAGGTAATTTCCTGTCATCCTCATCTGCTCCACATTCAATGCAACAAGAACAACACAGTTCACATATTGTGAGAAGAGTTAAAAAATGGCTTTGAATTTCTTAAGATTTACAAGGAATTAAGAATTACTTTAGAAGAACTGAGTTTTTCTCAAGGCTTCCTCTTAAAGCTAATAAGGTGTAAATTCTGATAAACAGGGTAAGGATGCAGACTAAAGAGAATAAGAATAAAATGACCCAATTGAGATGAAGAATCAAGTAAGTTTAGTGAGAACAAAGATAAGGTACTCAATATTCAATGCCACTTATACCAGTAGTCATTACCTTAAAATATAATCTTTATAATTATAACAATGCTGAAATTATATCTTTCTCTTGTGCAAAGCATTTTTTTCAGCACAAATACATTTTACAGAGTGAATTCCTCTTTGCCCTAGAACAACATCCATTTGAAACCCATTTACAACTCCCTTTGCTGTTGGTGGAGCAGTTTCTTCCCAAAGATCACCCCTCAAGGGATTCAGATGGATTGTTTCATAAAATATATAGTGACAGAGAGATTTTTGATCAGAGCTACTGGTGCAGGCAAGGGCATCAAGCGATGTTACTTCAAAGCCAGTGTGCATGTTGAGATGAACTGGTCCCTAACAATGACCTCTGGTGAGACACCAGGCTTGAAGTGTAAAGCCACAATTTGTTATGACATTGTCTCACTGCCCCAGTCTGGCCTTTCATTTCATTTATTTAATACAATAATGATTTGATATCATAGCTCAGTATTTCATCGATAAGCAAGAAATACATAGCGCAGCCTTGCACAGCACAGCCATGAACACAAAACCCAAAGCTATGGGGTTTTACCTCTTTTCCCCTCCCAAAAATAGGCAAAAAAAAGGAGCAGGGGTCAAATTATTACTTTTACTATCTAAAAAAGCCCATGACCTTTATAAAAAGTTAATTTTTATATGGGGAAAAATGCAAAAATGACTAGGATTGCTACAGTATTAACTGTCATTGTCAAAGGAACAGATGTAGGATGCTTCTTCTGGGGAGTACAGCTGGAAAGCAGGAAAATCAAACTGATCTATTCTTTTCCTCTTGTTTATCTACTTATTAATGTAGAATTAACTTTACTTTTCTCTGATCCTCATCCTTAATGGCTAAAGAAGTAATTCTTCCTTTTCAATCATTCCTCATCAGAGCCAACATTTAATAATTCATTTATACTTCAGGGCACATGTTGAGACTGCTAATTAGTTTAGAGATGAATTTTATGCATAATAATTTGCAGATGTGTTATAAAATTCACACCCTTAAAACCATCATATGTTCTATCAGCTTCCATATAAACAGAATTAAATTAAATACAGACTAAAATTAAGTGGGTTTTTTTACAACATTCAAAATCAATTTAGTTGAGATTGCTTACAAAGACATTGTAAGATTAATGGACATATTTTAAAAGCACATTTTGACTGTCAAAAGGAGGATTTGTTCCAAATATAATAATTATAAATGACATTTCCAGTTAACATATAGAACTAAAATGAACTTATTTCAGTTAGTTAAAAATACTTCACTTAAAGTATTTAATTAAAAATTACGATGATGGAACTTTAGGAAGTTATTTCAAATCACAGATGACAATAGGCTACCATTTTTCTTTGGACTGGTGTATTTTCCCTCCTGTAATTATTTTATTCCCAAGTGGGCATCATCACACTGCACTGAATACTTGAATCACTTTCAGAATTCACTTCTCAAATGTTCATAGCCTCCCTCTTTCCATATCCAAACTCTTTGGGGACTGAATGCTGCAAACACACTTTGTTCTCATGCACAACTACTTAGAAAGAACCACCTCCTTCTCACTTTTAATTAATTTTATACTCCCATAGTCTTGTATTCTGTGTTTTAACATTAAGCCTTTTTGCCTGTCAAATATCCACACACCGTTTCAAAATGCATTTTCATGTATAGCAGCTGTCTTAACAACTGACAGAAAGATGGATCAGCAGCTGTGTGACTGCCTTGCCTTTTAAAAATATTTGTGCTTTTTTCTAAGTATTTACATCATGATTAGAACGCATTTGGAATGAATGTGCTATCCAAATATTTTTCCCCTTCTCTTTAATTTGTTTTCTGCATTGATAGGCAGAATCAATAATTCATCAATTTGTGAATTCATAAGTGTGCCTCTTGCAATGTAACTTTCTCAAACTTTTATTTTTCTGACATAATGAAATGAATTCCTATCACACTACATAGAATATCTGAACGTTTCCCTGCTCCCAGTTTCAAAGCACCATCTGTGTCTCTGGGTCTCTTCAAATGAGCTGCTAGGACTAGACTTCCAAGGAAAACCAGAAGAGACTACCACTTACAAGCAGAATTTTAAAGCTATTTTCTTAAAACTGGCATGTCAGAAGGAATTCTGGGCAGCTAAGAGAAAGTTCTGAAGAGCAGCATGCGAAACACTTTGCAGAATTAATCGAATTCCATAAATGAAGCATTACCTTCCTTTGACTTTGGTGGATCCTGGGCTGACACACTCCCATTTCTGGTAAGGTTTAAGTGCTACTAGGCATTTAGGTATAAACTGTTGGTCAAGCACAGGCTCAGTTTAGCCCAGGGATCTACTCTGAACTTTGTGACTCAACAGCAGAATCCTCCATATTCCTTTTTAAATCTTTACGCTTCCCTATCCTTTTCTGTCCTGCCTCCCCACTCAGACTCCACACAGGTAGTTTTCGGTTGATTTTGGTTGAAGATGGATTGATTTGTGATTTTTTTTTTTTGTTTTCTTGCAGACAGAAGTGGAAGCTGGAGGTGATGAAGATTGGAGAAAAGGAGAAATGGGAAAAGGAGTCTAAGCTGTGGTGACAGGGGAGGGTTGCTCACTTCACCCAGCCAGCAGCAGTAAGAAGGTTAATAATACTGTCTCACACTAAAAATTCTATCCTGTAATGGCACAAGCCTCCATCCCTACAAGCTAGGGGGGGTCAAATTAAATTGTGACATAAATAATGCTAATTACTAGATTTTATTTTGGTATAAAGGAAAACACTGTGTTCTGAATGGGGAATAGGCTACTGTCACATGAGCCACAGAGGGAACAGCAGGACTCCAGACAGGAGGAATTGTATGACTCTAAGGAATCTTGAAGGAGGCAGCTTTATACACCTAGAAAAAGTGTGATTCTAAACTTTATTTGAACTACCCCATGTTACAAAATGTCACCGGCCTCATTAAAGAAGAGAACATTGAAACAACGTAACTGACCATCTATGCTCATCTTAATTGAATGTTTGTTAATTCACAACACTGCGGTCAGTTGAGGACACGAGGGTGTGAACTTAGGCTTTAATGCTATTTTTCCGTTTCTAAATGCTCTCTCATTCAGAAATCCTTTGGGAACCATTTTTGCCTCATTTCTTCTCTTTAGCTCAATGGCCTCGCTCACTAATGAAGAAAGTTCAGTGATTTGGTCTCAAGCCTTTGGAAAAAGTTGAAGGAATAGAATAGTAATGCAGTCAGTGCTGCCAACAAAACTTTCTATTAAATGCACTCCTGAGAGCCCAATGGAGAGTGCATTTCAGAGGAGTCTGCTCCACAGCAGTGCCCTCATTCCAGAAGGATCCTGCTAACTTCTGCTCTCAGGCACCAGTAAATGGTGATGTCACAGTGACGGAGCAGGAGGGAAAACAACCACAGCCTGATTCAAAACCATAGCTCAGTTCTGATATTCTAAGCTTCTAATATTCTTTACATTACTGTTGGAAGGTTCTGGGTGAGTTAAAAAGAAAGCTTTCTGCAGTGACCTTACAAATGCCTGAACTCGTAAAACTGCAGGGCCTTTCTGAACATCAGTGGGGCACATGAACTAGATTTAAGGAGTAAAAGGGGGATGCACAGCAATGTCTGATTTAACTCACTTAAGACTAGTGCTCTGTTTGCTTTTCAAAGAGACCAGAGGCACAGAAACAAGCAATCACAGAAGAGTCTGCCTGCTTTGCAGGTTCAACATTGATCCACTTCAGGATGCATACCCAGCAATAACTGTCATGTTTACAGGGCCAAAAAATGTACTCAACAATCATATTTTATATGATGAGACATGCCTTGAAAAATCATGTTCTGTGCTAAGCAGCTGCCATGAAAAAAAGCTTCCTATTAGTTCTTTAAATATTTGTTTCAACAGCAAATCTTGACACTAAGTTTTTTTCTCCCCCCCAACATTAGAACACTGCAATTTGTTCTGTGGGTTGAATCCCTGCTCCTGACTCCTTTAAATCACCCAGTCAGAGGTGGCCCCTGTCATAAATAATTCCAAATATTGTAGCTCAGGATCTTGACTATACCAAAGTCTGCACACTCTACACAAAGCTAAAAATTACAAAAGCTTTTCCTGCTTTTTTAAAATCCTAATGGTTGATGGGTTGTAAGTTGTTAACATAGAAACCACTGGATAAATACACAGGTAATTAATGAAGAACAAAATTATTGCATTATTCTATAAAGAACAAATGGGATATTTAAAATTGATACACACTACTAAAACTGAGCCCATGCATCTACAGGTCATTTACAAGATATTATGATTGTCAAAACATGAAAACCTCGTTTTGTTCTGTGAAAATTCACACAACATCTGCTGTGTACATTTGTTACAAGCGAGTAACTTGCTGAAATATTCTCTATTTTCTTACAGCAAATTAGGATGGGAGGAACTGTGTTGGTGTTGTAACAATCAACATGAACAAAATATATATAAAAAAAATGTTTACAGGTAAATGTTCTTGAGATGAATTGCTGATTAAAAGCCTTGAGCAGCACTGGAGATGGAATTCAGCTGCCTGAACTTCACTTTGACTTGCCCACACCAGCCTGGGATAGCTCTCTGTGGCCCATAATAAATGGATTTTAGGGAGCTCTCAGCCTTCCAACCCTTCCAGAGAAGCAGCTACAGTCCAGGTACTACTGCAATGAAAACTTCAGTAGCCATTAATTTAAGCCAGAAATAGCCCCTTAAGAAATAGAACTAAAAACAGTTTATAAAAACAAATATAGCTTGATATTTTTACTATCTCCTTTCTCCAAATGGCATTTGCAAATGTCTAGAAATTTCCCACTCACTGAAAATAAAAATAAAAATAAAAAATCGGTATTCCTCTTGTTTTTATCGAGTTCTTTTTGACTGACTTCCATAGTTGCATTAAGATAAACCTCTAGACTTTCATTTTACCTTTACACTTTTATCAGAAATGTTAAAAGCCTCTCCACTGATATTGAAAACAGGATTCTTGTAAACTGTATTATATGGAAAGATAATGGATATGGAAATTGCAGTAGCATTATGAATACTGAAATATACCAATTTTATGAATGTAGTCTGTGAGCTAACTATGTGACTATGATGAGGCACCAACACTTTTGGTTTAAATATGTTATGCTAAAACAGTTGGGATGCTCACCATATGCCTATAATTCTTAAAATGAACGCAATCTGCTCAGGAAGACACTGCCACCTCTTTCCAGAAAACAACTGACAAGCACAGATTTGAAAGACAACATCATTTTCTTAAGCTATACATTAAACTGATAACTGTTTTGGGAGATTGAAAGCATAAGGATGGAGAAAGCTCCAAGTACACAAATCCTTGGGAAGGAAGGAATTACCTTTGAAGGGCATTTTTGTGAGTTCTGAGAAAGGAGGACAGTTGACCTAGGACAACACTAAATAAAAGCTTGTAGAAAGTTAAGACATGAACCAAGACCTGCCATAATTCAAGGTATGGGATATCCAACTACCCTTATAGCCCTGTATTTCAATTTCTGCACTGTCTTTATACAGAAAAGGTAGTTATTTAGGTGGTTGGTATCTATATAGGACTGATTTAGTTTTCTTTGGTCTTTGCTTGCTTTTTCAAGATCTGTCCTCTCCAAAATAATTTTTCTTCCTAATATATGTCTTGGAAAGAGGCTTTTTAAATTAATGCAATCCTTTGGAAAGAAGCAGTCCTGAACCAGAACCAGATCTTCTGAACACTTTTTGCATAGTACATAAGGACTTACAGTCTAGGCACAGCTGGACAGAGAAAGGTAAACTGTGATTTTGCTGTGAGAAATGGGTGGTTGATAGAGATCTGAAACTGGGAGGACTGTGACAAGGATTGCAGCAGTTAGGGAGGCAAAGGTTATGGATCAAAGGCACACCATTTACTATTGCTTCAGAAATTACCACCAGTCACCTGGAGCTCTACAACTGATGTGGTACCAGGTCTCTTCCCATTCCAAATATAAACTTGTTTCATTCAACAGTTAGAGCAAGCAGAAACAAAGGCACAGTCACTACAATGGACATTTGGCACTTTGCAAAATTGTAGAAATTCTCATTTGCTGAGTCTTGCTGAAGCAGCACTTATCCCAGAACAATGAGAGATGATACCACTCCTAAATACAAGCAAATTTTCATATAAATAATGGTTGTCAGCTTCCAGTTAATCATATTTTTTGCTGAGATCACCATTGTAAAAACAATGCATAATATTAAACTAGATAAATTGGTTTTTCAAAAATAATCAAGTATACTTCCTTTACACTTAGCCTTCACATGATGAAGGTCTTTTCCCTTCAAAGCCTGGTATGCTTAACTTAGCTTCTTCTGTATTTTTTTAAACATTTTTAATGCTGAATATGGCAGTCTATCATATTTTTTACTGAATAAGTAAATAAGCAACTCAGTACTGCTCACAGTGCAAAACTAGAAACCATGATAAGAAATCACATAGTAATGGAGGGTGGGAGTGACTCCTTTTTCTACACAATGTGTAGTCAAACTCTCCAAGTGAAGATCATTCAGACAGCTCTGGATGGCAAACAGACACAGATTCTATAAGAGAATTGACTTAAATTCATGACACAAAAATCTCTCTAAGCCTATGCTGCAGGAAAACCTGTCCTCTAGGGCAGGAAGATCCTAAACTGCAGCATCCCAGGAATCAGAGCATGAGCAAATGTGAATCTGTTTTCCCCTGTTACTTCCTAAGCACACTTCACATTTGTTTAGAGGTTTTTCCACAACAGGTGTATGCAGGATCCTGCACACTTGGGAGGTGAGGGGGAATGCTTAGCCTTTTTGGATGGCAATATAAAATAGCTGCATGCACTTATTTTTACTTATTAGCTATCACTTTTTCATTCCTAAAGAGAACACTTTTAAATGTGACACTCCCTCCAACATTTGCATTCATTACTGTTAGTACTTAATTTTGTAGTGCTTTTCATTGCTTTGGTTATTCTTTAGACATGCATTCCAGAAAATACACAGCAAGACATACTACAGATCCATAAATATTATTCAAGATCAAATGATCTGAATCTAATTGAGAAAAAATACACACTGAAATAAAATACGGCACAGGCAGCTAATAGATCATAATGAAAAAGTAGGAGAGTGTTTAGGCTTCAAGTGAATGAACTAATGTCAGAGAATTATAGCTGTTAGCTTCACCCAATATATATCATGACCCTTTTATTAGGAGAGAAAAAAAATGAAACAGTCTGGCTTTGTTTCAACTTCCTCACACCCCACAGTAAAAATCCAAATTCTAATTATGTAAGAGATGCCTTCTGTTTCAAATGATAAATCCCAATCAAAGGGGTGTTGACAAACAAGAAAATACAGGAAAGTAAAATTAAAGTGCCACAAAGAATTTAAAAAAAAAAAATCTGTGTCTATGATGACAAACTCTTCCCCCACCATTTTGCAAATAAACAGCAGTTTCATTCATGAGTTTTTAAGATATTTTTTGACAGCTTAATCTCATTTAATTCTGTTTACCATTTTATTTCCACTAGGATTCCTGAAATGTACTGAGATCTCTGAAACATTTACTGTCTTTAAAATAATCATTTCTGCCACATACACCAAAGCTTTCTAACATGGAAGGACCAGCCTATGAACTCTTATGAACCAGTAAAGCTCTCAGCTGTACCAAAACAAAATAAAATATATTGAAAGGCATTCCTGAGTGGCTTAATGTTAGGGTTTTTTTTTTTCCTTCTTGTCATCAAGTAACTCGAGGAAACACTTCCAAGCTGTCATTTTCATTAAGCAAATGGAAATCTACATCAATACATTTGTTTCTATGCAGTCTTAATGAAACATTAAAAGAGCACGTATAAACACACAATTGGTAAAACAAAACAATCAAAAAAACCACCACAAAAACCAAACGAAAACAAAAAAAAACAACAAAAAAGCCCCCAAAAAATCCAAAACATCAGACAAAGCAAAAAGAGAAACCCCAAACAAACTCCATGTATCCTCAGAACTGATTGCTGCATTCTTCCCTTCTACATTAAACAGAAACACATCCAAAATGAGATTTTTAGATGTTGCCTAAAAATGTCCCCCTGTGTTGGGGTTGTTTTGACAGGCATCAATTTAATTGAGGAATTACATCTAGAAGTAAGAAAAAAAAAACCTTCATGAGGAGTCAGACAGTGCAGCAGATTACCCATAGAGGTTGTATAACCTTCAGCCAGAGAGATTTTCAAGTCCAGACTGAAAAAAGCTCTGAGCAACCTGGTCTGACCCCAAAACCAACCCTGCCTGAGTGGGAGATTTAACTTCCTGAGGTCTCCCTCATACAGCTGATACTGTTCTATAAACCTACATTAAAATCATTACTTGTATAAAACATCAAATAAGGTATTGGTCTCAGCTTCTGAACAACTGTATGTTACTAGAGATTTATTTCACTTTTAAAATAAAAATTGGAGAGTCGATTTTGGTTATTTATTTTGGTTATTTTGGTTATGCCTATCTATTATAGGCATTCCCAAAATAGTCTCATGCTGAAAATGAACTATACTCCATACAGACCAGAGGATTTCAGTCATTTACAAATCTTCAACTTAGACCCAATTCTGCAGGCTCTTTTCCTCAGGTGGTTCACTTGGCACTGAAATTTTTTTGCTTCTTAACATGACAAAGTCAAATACATGATATAACCACATTAAATATGAGTATACACCTTGAATTACTAAATTTAATGTTTGCTCATACAAAGTTTCATCTAAATTGTAACTTTTAGCAAATTAAGAGGTGTTTGATTTTGAAGCAAATTTTTCATAAACAAAAACCAGCATCTACAACTGGTTGGAGCAACTCATGTCTGCCATTCAAAGAGATGACAGGAATAAAACCCAGAGCTCAGGTTTATTCTTTGATCACAATGTTGCTGACTGGCTGCTTCATACAATCATTTTAAATGAAAGGTATTTACATCAAAAAGCAGCTGTGTTTGGGCAATGACAGGTTCAAAAAGAGACAAAGAGAAAAAGAAAAGATTCCCACCGAAGGAGTCTTTCTAATTGGCATTCTGCTAATCCTGGGAACAAAGGAAACTGTTTAAAATACTTAACAGAAAAATAAAGTTCATCATTGTTCCAAGAGTATCCTGGGGAGAATTAGCAGAAAAATCTAAGATGTTTCTTCAATACACAAGAAAGCTTCCTCTTAATGAGAACACATCCTATCATAAACAGCAACAATTTGGTAAGTGTGTTCATTCACACATACAGTGTACTTTTCTCACTGAGATGTCACCTTCCTCTCCCATTTGTGTCTAAAAACTTAACAAAAAAAAGCAACAAACTATTAAGATCTGAGAATTGACAATGCTTTCTCTCCTTCTCCTCAACTCCTTAAACTAAGTGCTGGAGTCAGCTCCCAGTGAAAAACAAATCCTGATAAAAAGCAACAAGAAACTTCCTTGGACTCCAACCCCACAAATGCCCCTGTATTTACTAGCACCTAAAATTTTAGCTTGGAAATAATTTCTATTTTTGCCATCTCCTCCTCCTCAGTGACCTGACCAAACAAGGGAAGTGAGCACAAGCTCTTCCAGGTTAGATGATGGGAAACTTCCACAGAGGCTTCCTTAAAAAGCTGAGGAGGAGCAGGCAGTAATTTATCATATCTCATCCAAAGCAGAGATGTAGAAAGTACACTAAAAGCACCATATATCTATATTCAAAAGAAGGACGGTATGGTCTCTGGCTTTAGAGCTGGTAGAAAAAGGAAAAGAAACGACAGGTATGCTCACAAAACAAACAGAAGTGAAAAAGGAAGGAAAAATGAAATTCATCCTACACTGTACTGCCAAAGTGATTACCAGATGAAGAAATGAGATAATTTCAAACAAAGCCACATTATCTACATCTCGGTTTCTTTGTGGAGAAAAAGAATTCTAGTATTTAAATAAAAATCTAAGTATCACCTAAGAGCATTGACTTTTCTCTTGCCATGTAGAAATGTCACTTCGAACTAATATTTATAATTCTGATTTTATTAAAAATAGTTAAATAAATGTACACCTGAGAAGCTTAAGGTTTAACTCCCTCCTTCTCCTTGCTGAATTAAAATTTGCTTATATTTGATTTAGCTTTTCTTTTATTATGTTTGCAAGTCATAAACAAATATGGCACAATGAAATATTAACTGATAAATGATTTTAGCCCAGACTTCTCTGCTGTTCACTGTTACTTGCACTGAACATCAGCAACAATCAACCTATAACTGGTGGTAACTGACATTAAAATTTCATTTAACTCAACGTTTTCCCCATATGTATCAATTTCAGGCATAACTAATGTAGCATTAGCACTGACCTTAAAGAATTCCATTCCTCTTAGCATTAAATTTGTACTTACCTAGGCTAATTGTTATCTAAGAATCCCCCAGCTACCACATAAAGTCTATTAAGTTCTATTAGAGCAGAGGTAATTTACTCAAATAAACCTTATATAATTAAAGACCTTAAATCCATTTACAACAATGGAACATAAAATATTCAAAGAGTTCTACATGAAAACCAAATGACCAACTTTTTCCATAAACCCTTCAGTCATATGACTGAGCAAAGTTTATCAGTCCTTCTCTGTGCTTCACCACTAGAAACCTAAGTTGTTTCCTATGTTGCAACAAGGAAAAAAAACAAATTTCTTTGTGTGGAATAGGGATGTGAAGTAGGACACAGATTAGGGAAACGTTTTATGAAATAATTACCCTTATTAATCCAGTTCATTGGCAGAGATAGAATCAGATGTTTCCATGTTACAACAGGGGAAAAAAAATGAGACCAGAGAGCAATGCCCTTTTCCATTTGCCTCTGCTCTGGATGGTAGAGTACCTGGAATCTGTGGTGGAAAAATGTATAGTGACATATGGGTGCAGATCTTTTATCTTCTACTTCATGAAAAATATTTGCAAGAAAATGTAATAAGGCCATGCTATTTTTTCTTCCAGATGGGTATATCAGTTATTAGATATATTAGCTATTATTAGTTATATGAGTTATGCAGAAAATTTGTTACATTTATCTATCCTCAGTCACTTCAACCATTTTCTAAACTTGCAAATGCCAATAATTCATTTTCCAGTCAAAGCCCAATCAGTCATCACAATGGTCTCTAATTCTTAGCCACTAGGAATCCTCAGTCCTCTTCATAGCAAGTAAAGAATAAAACATCCTAGATCAACACTGTCCTTTTCATGCAAGCTGAAGGAAGTGGATGGGATGATCAAAGGTCTTCTACCACTTGGAAGGAAATTACTTCTGCTGTAGGCACTGGATCCATGTCAGTACCTGGCCACAAGTGGGGATACTCAAAACCAGATTACTGTGACCAAGATTTTCCCCTCACCATCTAGCCAGAAGAAGATACAGTGGGAAAAAAAACAAACTGCAGGGCAGCATAGAACTTTCCTAACCATAATCTTTCATCTTTGGCTTATCAGAAAGCATGAAATAGAAAGACACTAAAAGGAATATGGAAAATAGCTCAGCGCAAATTAAAAAAATCTCCAAAAGAAAAAAAAAAAATCAAAATGAAAAACAAACTGGAGTTTTCTATAGGAAAGCTGTCTAAGCCCAAACTGCTCCTTGTAAAAACTTCTATTTGTAACATTGGTTGCCTGGTATGTAAAATTTAGACTATTTCATGTCAGTGACATGCTCATTCAAATAGACATTGCCTTGATATTCTGTTCCTCCTGCATCAAAGATAGATCAAAGCAAAGGTTCCCATCTGCAAATACTTTAAGACTGTCTTCTCAATCTAGTCTATCAGTTCAGGTGAGGTTGGTATCACTTCTTCCCTGACAGAATGATCATCTGACAGTAACCTTCCAGGGAAATTTCAAAGCTTGGAATATCAAGTCTGTGTTCTTTCTGATTGCCTTCTGAGATGTAGATTGCACACTACTACTGTGAGTGCTCTCATTGTTTTACATTTATTTTATTAGCCTTTGCATGCTTTACTAACATGGTTAAGAGAAGTGTCATTTTCTTCTTGACTATGACAGTTTTGAAGGCACTGACAGGTTCACTGAGCTGTTTTCCCCAAAGAGAAAAAAAAAAAAAAAACAAACCCAGACAAAATCCAGGTGATGGCATAACTCAGATATTCTGAGTAACTCAATAGAGAAGCTTCCACTTCACCACTGACTGCAACAAGAGTGTAGGAATGAGCATTCTTGGTGGACATGAGCTTCTGCAAATACACTTGTGCCTCTTGCCTGAGCTAGCCTTACAAACAAGGTCAAGCTTGGAAGAATGTGCAGCATCAAGGATGCTTAACAGCAAAAGGAGGAAAGTAGATTCACACCTCCCCCTCCAAAAAAAAAAAAAATTATCCTGTCTAAGCGAAGATCAGCCTCTGGTTTATGGATGTCAAGCTGAAAGGCTTGCATTGCTTCGGCAGCTGGCATGGGATGTACTGGAAGATAACTCAGCCTCATTTCTACCTTGTGAAAGCCATGAAAACCAGGCAATTGAAACATCAACTCCTAAAATATTAACACTTTCAAACTGAAGCAAGAACAAATGAATATAAACTATTTCTAATAATATACCACGTAAACAAGCATATTTATGTATTTCACCCTATACCTGTCTTTTGCAACACTGCTTTGTTATATTTTGCTTAAACTGACCTGCTACAGAAAGATGTAATATTTAGTCCTTAAACTTTGCCCTTCAAACAAATTCAGAAATACTGTAATAATGTAAACTGACAAGAAACATTACTATTAATTTTCATTATTAAGTAGCTGCTGGTTCATATATCACTAAATCCTTCACCCCATGCATCTCTTCCATTCTTTTCACCTTGACCATCAAAGCAGCTACAGCTAGAGACAAAAATTTTATAGGCAGCTGTACATTATTGATGTGGTTAAATAATTCATCTGTAATCTGTTTAAAATAATTAGGAAAAAGAACACAAGACATGTTCCAGATTATTATAATCACCAAACTATAATTGCTTGTAAATCATCCGTGATTTAAGCAGTTGGATCTCAAAAAAAAAACCCCAAAACAAAAAAAAACCCCAAACCTATAATCAGAAAAAGCTATTTTGTACACAAGGGGTCTCATACCCAGGCACTTTATTCTCTGAGCTGATAGGAAAAGCCCATATACTTCATACCAGCTTTATGCTTCACTTCTGGTAAGAAGCTCAGAACATTTCCAGTGGATAATTTCACCTTTTATCACTACATATCACATTTTATCTTTTTACATTACTATGTAACCAATCAAATCTACTCTTCCCAACATACAAATAAGGATCACTAGAAAGTCAGCAGTCTGTACCTCCTTTGGACAGTAGTCATGAAAAGACTACGACTTGAATTTTCCTCTCCAAATAAGCATTTTTGAAACAGCTAACTTTTTTTTTTTTAAATCTACATTAACAGATATAAAAATATGCAAATCTATTTGTTAGCCAGGGTGTTTTGGCCTTTTTCATTACAAGTTTTCCTTTGAAAATAAGATCCTACAAAAAGTGGACATCCAACTTACTTCACTTTAAAATGGTAATATATAAGACTCAGAAGTAATATAGAAGACTCAGAATTTCACCTTGTTCTGTGAGTAGATTTGTATGATGAAACTTTGGCACAACAGCAGTGTTTATAATCTATTTTCCAGATATGCACAGTTGAATACCAGACAAGCTGAATGCTGAAACATCTCGTATGGAGTTGGAAATAGGGGAGGTGCAAAGTACAAAACATGTACATATAAAAGGAGCTCTGAATACAAAGGTCTGTAAGGCATGTAATTTTACAAGGCATTTTATGTGTTCTCTGAAGTAGAGTCCGTTGCAACAAGGTGCTAAACTTCTTATATTCTATATTACGGATGTGAGATGTAGAGTTCAAGATTTCCAACTCAAAACCAGTGGAAAAACAGTTAGAAAATCCTAACCTGTATGCTTTTTGTACAAATTTTGAAAACTCTAGCTTAATCAAAAAACAAATGAAGTGCAGCTAGCTGCTTTTTCCCCAAGTAAATCCATTCATAGCCTGTCCAGTGGTACAGTAACATGCTTTTAATTAATCTCCATCAACAAGATTAGTTTACCTGTGCTCTTGTCCATGTGAAATGAATATAAATATTACAGTATCACCTATGCATTTAAATCACAGAGCTCATCAACTTCTGCTCACAAGGTGAAAGATAAAAGCTACAGAAGGTCCTTCCCAGCCTCTGTCACTAATGATAAACAGCATTAACTGCTTCTGCAGACACTAATGCTGCTATCTTGGGAACACAGGCAGCCACCATGAGAACTTTACAGCTTCACTAATCATACTCTTGTTTGTCACAGAACACCAAATAAAATCTCAATGAGAAAAGGCAATAAATATTAACAGCTATGAACAAAGGAAGGTCACATTAATATGTAGATCTTTAAATACAAGATGCTTTCTTCATTAACTAAATAACTTGTTCATTATTATAGAGTGTCAAGGGGGCGTAAGGGAGAAAAAATATTAAAAAAATTCCCTGATCAAGAGGTTTAATCTATCATGTGTTCAACACTTAATATTTACAGAATAGGGATTTTTCTTGCTGTTTTTAGTTCAAGGTTGGAAGACATTTATGTCACCTATTTTACAACCTATGTCATTCAGCTTTCTGCTTTACCAAGAAATTGATAAGTAAAATTTGGTTTTGGTCTTCATTTACCCCTATTTCTTTCCAATGCTTCTTTTTTTCTTGATTTTCCTCCCTGAAATTTGTCATGTTTTCCCTAGGATGTTGAGGGCATGTCTGAATACCCTCATGTTCTGTTTCTTTCTGATCCCAGAGCCACAGTAATGGCTTCCGTTTTTTAACTCCTCAAGAATTAGATCAAATTATCCCTACCAGAAACTCCCAAATACATTTTTAAAACCACATTATCAGGTAAACTTAAGCTGCCAGCAGTGTTTCAGTGATGTGATGTGCTTAGATCTCACAATTCATCGATATCAACAATACTTTTATTATACAACTTCTTGGCAAAGGATTAGTGAGAGTAAAAATGATTGAGCACATCCCAACTCCACTCTCTTGTATAATGCTATACCTAATCTAAATATAGTTTTTACACCCAAGTACACTGCATTTTTTACCTTTAGTTGCCTTCAGCCCTTGCATATCCTTTGACAAGCTGTTCTCACATTCTTTTCACTGGACAGCACCACAAGACCCTCTCTGTACCCAAGCTGGGCTTTGCAGTGCCGTAAACTCAATGGAGAAAGGAGAAAAATAACATCAGACTCATGTGACCAGACATTGCACCATTATTACTGCAGAAAAGGTGCACAGGCTGGCTCCAAAAGAGGCTGTGAAGTTGATTAGAGAGGCCATGGAAGTGAAGCCTTTTGGGAGTGCAGGGAGGAAGCCTGAGTGAAACAATCAACTCTGAAAAGCAACTGAAGAGCCTCCCATCTCAGCCCTTGTCACACAAGAGCCTTCCTCTCCCTTCTGCTGTAGCACCAGCCTGGGCCTGAACACATCTTTGACAACAATCATGGCATCACTCAACAGCTCCACATTTATGTGATCTTTCTTGTACACAAGCACTGGAGATAAAATGAAATTATCAGGAGCTAGTGGCCTGTGAAGGGCACAACAGTCCTGTCACAGCTCCACAGTAGATTTATAACCCCTGACTCAAGTGCAGGTGAGAAACTTGAACATTAACAGTATTCAAGACGTGTGGTTAAAATGAAAAATTGTATTTTAAGCATCACTTAAATATCCTATTAGAAAGTCAGAATTAAGATGCAAATACATTTAGGGATACATTCAAATTGATCTTCAGTTGGATGATTCTTTCATATGTATTAATTCACAGAATAAATTAAATTAAATCCATTTTTACATACTGTACTGTAAATAATTACATTTTTAAATTATTTGTTACTTATTCATTATTGGAAAGTAGGGAACACAAGCCAGCCTTTAGAGTGGTATGAACTGGTTACATGTTTAAAACTAATTATTGAAAATGAAACATGACCAGTCTCACCAACATTACAGATTTCTAGTGGTATGCCAGCATGCTGGGATACACACCTGACAATGCCAACAATGCCTTTTGTTTGCATAAGAATTCAAAGATTGAAGCTTCCCCAGAATTTTCTGGCATCCAGCAGACAGGCTTCACTCCAGGATATGCTGTACTGGAATTTCTGCCTTTCAACCTAATTGCTCAGAGAGCCTTTTCTCATCTCCAACTCAATTGGTGCCTTTTTAGCTTACATAAACTCTTCAGCATCCACAAACTCCTATGGCAAGGAGTTCCTCAGCCCAGTGGTGTATTGGTTCAAAGATGGATTTCTGCTGTAGAGTTGCAACTCAGCTTCACTTTTCCAGTCCATGCTGAGGAGAGAGCCCTCTGGAAAGGGCTGAACAGGAGCCCAAGTTAGATGCTCCATTACCTTATGGCTATTTCCCCTTTTATTTTACTGGTTATAGAGCCTAACAGGCTCGTGCTTCCTATAATCCATGTATACTTTCTAAACATGTATTTCCTAGAATGCATGCATATTTCATAAGCATATCACACAGAGCTCTTTTTACCCCCCTGAAGTGCGGGATTTTAACGGTGAAAGGTTCAGAAAAAGTGAGTAAAAAGTCAGTCAGCCATTCACATAGATATCCAATTCTTTCCTGAGTTCATTTAAAGCCAAATTCAAAGAGAACAGCAGGATCCCAAAATGGTATTTCAGACAAGACACTTTCAAACAAGACTGTTGTTTGACTTTCAAGCAAAAGACTTTTAGAACTCATTCATCAAAAGATAAACAAACATAAGAGACCTTATCACACAGGTGCAGCAGATGTAACAGAAAAAAGGAAAAAAAAAAAATCACACCTCTGACAAAATGGGAGATAAAAGTAGGTAACAAGAAGCAAACAGGGAACCAGATTAAAGTCACTATCTTGAGACCTTGTTACAACTCAGATCCATTCAGCCTAGATCTACTTCAGAGCAAAATCTTCTCTGGCTTTCAGGAGAAATCACAAAGAAACTGCCATACCCAAACATATGTTCAGGTAATAATTGAATGCTCTACCTTATTATTCTGCTAGGACAGAAGACTTTCAAGAAAGCAACAGCAAAGCAATTTACTTTCACTAGTCTGACCATGAATGAAGGAAGAGTAGGTCTCCCCGTTGTAGGAAAAAGGAGAAAAGGAAATGTTTGTAAATGTGGAAGCAAAAGCTCCCTAAAATCAAAACTTTGCCTGTTTTGAGCAAATTAAGATACTTTTAGGTCACAAATGATAGGCTTAGAAAGCACTTATCTTTCAAGGAAGGAAACCATTAAAAGTCATAATAACGGGTGACACATTAAAGGGGCAACTGGATAAAAACCCTGTGCCTCAGACTGAGAGTATGATCACTGGCAGCGGCTTCCTTAGGGGGAATTCCTTGGAATTTAAGAATACTGAGACATTATTTCTTGTCAATATCTTGCATTAAAAGCCAGGGTTGTTAGACAGCAATCCAACTGGATTATTCTAACACAGAGAAGTATCTGAAAAGGTTGCAGATATCAAATGCAGTAAAGTGAAACCAGTTGTTCAATCTACATTGTTTTTTGACCTAAAATTCTGAATTTGGACCTGGCAAGAATGCTCACAGTGCCAACTCTCATCTGTATGGGCATCAAGTATCAGTGATTTCGGGTGAGCTTCAGTAAGAAACCCGATTAAAGTACCATAAATAATATTATGTCTCCATGTGAAACTCTTGCCTGAGATTTTGAAGAGTGATGGATTCTACTTAATGCTAATCCAGATCCACCAGGAAAGATGATAGATATAGGAACTTTTTTCACCACCCTTCCAAGGCACATATCCTTCCTAGTCAAGTCAGGATGCAATAAATCATTTATATCCATTTCAAAACTCTGTTTGGGATATAGTCTGGGGAAACAGCTAGCATGACAAATAACAGGCAATTCTAACAAATAAAGAAATCTTTTAATTGCCTTTGCAGAGAAACATATCAGTCGATTTACCGCTGATTAGGAAAACCCTCTTAGGAAAAAAAGAAAAAAAATCAGGAAAATCATCCAACTTGGTAATGCATTTCAGGGGTAAGTTTTGGGTGATTTTCCTTCTTCTGGTTCCCTCCCAGGGAGATCATGTGTACTCTTCCTCAAAACATATTTACCCTTTTCTTATTGTTTCAGGATTCCCTACTAAAAAATTACTTTAAAAACACCGAAGTGATGGCTTATGTGAGAGCAGGAGTTACAAGTACCTCTGAAATTATGTCATACCTTAGTGTTTAAACTACCAGTGACCTGGTTCACAGTCTACAATGATGTCAAGAGGCATCAGAGGGATTCAGCTAGAGCATGATAGAGCTATATGAGGGAAAAAGCTGCCACAGCAGGAACAAAAAACAGAGACACAGTCAGAAGCAATTCTTCTGTGGTCCATAGAAGGAGGTCTGTGGACTGTGCCAAAAGTAGTAAAAATTTCCTGTGGGAACAAAGCAAGAACCTTCAGCAGCTGCCTACAGGGTATGTTTTCGATCTGTAGCCAACAGACAACAGCAAAGCCATGGGAAGAGGTAGGTTAGAAATTTAATCTGGGAAAATTTTACCAAAGTGTAAATATCAGTAATATAAGTTCCAGTGAAGCAAACCTGCTTAATCTTGTGCTTTAAGTCAACCATCTTCATAAACATGCGCTTGTTAAAGATCAGAATCTTCATCTGTGAATTGTTAGAATCAGCCATAACCTATTTCCAATTAAATCTGTTTTAGAGGAATCTGTCACCCCTAGATAACTTACCCCTGAGTAAACCCTGGTAAACCCCTGGGTAACTTAGAAATTCACTAGTCCAGCGGAGAAGAACTGCACTTGCATGTATGGCAGTGTAACAGAAAATAATCCTGCTCTGTTCTAGAACAGCACTGTCACTCCCTGTCAAGGCAGCTGAAATAGGGCAATTCCTTTTCCAAAAAAATCTTCTGAGAATTATTTTTAAAGTCACTCATAAAGTACACTGAGACGTAACTTTTCATACAATAAATCAGTTTATAGAGCAGTACAGATACTGAAACAACAAAATGCAGCAGATTCTGTTCATGTAGCTGAGAGCCATTCCTCTCTTCAGCTTTTAGTAGTGCCATTTCTGTAACATAAAACTCCAATATTCTCCTATGGTAAAGCAGCTGATTGTTTAGAAGGACAATATAACATAGGTCCCTTTCTATAAGAAAGATGCAATTTCTTTTATCTCAAGTAGAACCCATGCATTAAGTAGACATTAACAATAAATTGTGGTGCATTTTAATGTCCTATATTGAAAACAAATGTTACACATCTCATAGATGCACTTCATTTTTCCTTCCTTCACCTTTCCAACAGCATACAGACACAGGACCATTTCTTCCAAGTGAAAGGATCACTTGAAAGTCCCAGATATTTTTCCTCTCCAGTACTATCATAGGTGATAAATTACAACAAATTGCAAGCCTAACAAAACAACAGTTTAAACTGTATTGTCATATTTATTATAAAGTTCCTGGTTCAGTGCATTTTGGCATTTTATACAACTGGTTCTGACAGTGATTAACATGGTTTGGGCTTCTGCTGTTTCACCCAAGAGAAATAAAACACCAAAATCTCTGCAGGTGTGTAATGGGCCAGGGATTCACAATCTGTTCTGCAAAGTCAGACTTCAAAGACTTCAAAAACAAAAATACTAAAGTTGGCATTGCCTCTGTAATCATTTAAAGCTTTTTTGCATATTTCAAGGAATTCTAATTTCAATGTTTTAATCAGCACTGTTATTCAACAGTTTTCTGCAACAATTTAACCAATTGCATGACAAATTCTCCATTAGCTCTGAGTTTCACAAACCAAATGGCATACCAAGGAATAGATGTGAGACTAAATAACAGAGCAACCTAAATTATTAAGTACTTACTTGAACTCGAAAAGGGCCTTTCACTTATTTGAAGTGCACTGTACAATTTATCTGATGCATATGCGTGGTTAGAATTAGACAGTAATTACAAAACAGCAATCACACAGTTGCACCTGCAGCACAGGAGCCTCAGGACAACATCCTAATTGTTCCTGTAATTACCTGTCTAAAAGTAGCACAGAATGTAGTGCAGAAGAGGTAAAGTTCAGGTTACAATTTCAAGTTCTTTACAACTGAAGAAAAGAACCAAAGAGAATCCCTGGAATAATACTTGTTTCTGCAGGTGTGAATACGAAATCTACCTTGCATGTTATAGGAATTTCAAAAACATATTTCATTATTAAATATCTCTATTAAGAAGAGAAAAAGACAATCACTCAAGGTGTTTCTTTGTGTTTTTTCTTTGAAAGTGTATTCCCTTATATACAATATACTGTACTTTATAAGCACTTTGAGAATTTTTGGCTCCCCACACAAGTAGTATTTTTCTTGACCTTTGGCATTTAGTTTAACTTCAAAAGCATAGTTTCTTACCTATGGGACTAAATATTTTGATCTTAAAAGAAGACTGAAGTAGTACTGTAAACATTTCCATCTTCCCTTAGAAATTATAAATCTAATTTCCATGTTCACTTATAAACCTGATATTCACAGCTTCAAAATACTCATCAGAACAAAATGAGTAATTGCAATACAACATAAACCCACAGAAAAAACACTCATACCATTTTGCTGAAGGCTCAGCCAAAACCATTGTTGTAAAACAAAAAAAAAAAAAATCGTCCTCCTGAACATAATAAAATAACTATCACAAAGATAAAAGTGTAATCACAGAGATGAGCAAAGGCCTGGGAAGCCTGGCATTGAAAGAGTGAGAGAACTGGGTTTGATCAGCATTAAGGAGGCTCAGAGGAGACCTTGGCACTGTGTTCAGAGAATGGCTGCAAAGGAGATGCAAACTCCCTTTTTACAGGGAGAAGACAAAGGGAAATGGGTGCAAGTTACTTCTGGGGAGATTCCAGCTGGACACAAGAGGGCAATTCTTTAAAAAGAGAACAATCAGCTACTGCAATAATCTCCCCGGGGACCTGCTGGATTCCCCAGTGCAGAATTCTTAAGATCCAGCTGGATGAGGTTCTGGGCCATCTTGTCTAGACTGAGCTTTTGCCAAGAGACATTGGAGCAGATGATGCTCCAAATCCCTTCCAAGCTGGTATTCTATGATTCTGTGATTAGCAGAGGGAATAAGCCAAACAAATCTACCATAAGAGGTCATTTAGAAGCACTGTACAATCCTGAGCATTGCTCTGACTAGATGAGAGCTAACTCAGACAAGGGGCTATCAGAAGTCTTTTTAATTCCATAGCTGTTGATGATTTAACAGTTAGGTTTGACACCTATTTCACCATGAATCATGCCCATAATGTTTGGTTTGGTTTTTGGGTTTTTTTTGTTTAGGAGGGTACGTTGTTGTGGGGTTTTTTTGGTTGCTCTTTTGTGTAGAACCACAGATTGGGAGAAAAACATAGAACTACATTCATTGAATCCTTATGCCCTATGATCAGCTTTTTCCTCCCCATGTGTACTTTATAATGATACAAAACACTCTGATAAAAGTGGCTTACAACACATAACACTGTTTTAATTCTTTCTTTCAGTAACACAATAGAACTGAGCTTGGAGTCATGGACTGTGTAAATAATGAAATTTACCATAAAGAAAGTGTTGTGTCTTTTGAAGACCTTTTTCCCCCTTCAACTGGTTAAGGTATCAATAACTTTAAGACTCAGATACAATTAAAAGCAGTACCTGTCATTAATTTACAATAAAACAAAAAGCACTACACCTGATGCATCATTAAAAAGTAGATATTTTTTAAAACTTTTTCATTAAAATTGCAGGACTTTGGTGCTCAACTTGAATTCTAATATTGTAAGTCTGAGGGAATTTATGAGATAGCCAAGTAACAACAGCAATTTTATTTGCTGCTCTTGGAAACCCACAAACATCACTCAAAATTACTGCAATTATACTTCTCACAAGGACTTAATACTCAGTAAATAGTGCAGTTAACATACAGCACTAAACATGACTGAAACAAAAGTAATTCACCTATACAGAGAAACAAACGCATGACAAAGCACAGTAAAATCACAGCATAACAGAAGAAAAGGTAAAAGTCATGCTGTACAGAAGAAATGACGTTTGAGTAATAAGATCTACCTAATAAGGGTGCATTTCCCAAGTCTTTCACAAAGAACAAGATGACATAGATGCCTCACAATGGGAGTTTCTTAGCAACTCCATAAAAAAACTTCAAAGTCCATTCCTCTAAAGAAACTTCATCCATCCATTAGATAACAACTGGAAAGGTAATATCCACATGGCTTTCATAAAGTAGATTTTCAATATAAGATAATATACTGACTTTGTTCTGACCACACATACTTCATAACCCTCATAGAACAGACCTGGCAATTATAATTTGTCATTATTTTTAAAGCTGAGGATAATATGGCCATGCTGTATTGTGTGGCCTCTGCTGTGTCTGTATCTTAAAGCCCAAAGGGAAAGCACACAAAAGCAGAATGTGAAAAGTTGGTGTGTGCCAAAGAAGAGCAAAATAATGATTTAATATAACACAACATGGAGTAGATTCCCAGGTGATGCCTGCCTTCAATATGTCCTCTATATACATATAGTCTACTTGGAGAAATAATTAATAAATGGGCAAAGTACTTCAAAAGTGAATTATTTAAATCTGGACAGCAGAAATCAACAGGCAGAACTCATCAAAATATTCAAGTGCCACAGACTCAAACATCAGAGAATGCAAAACATAACAAAAATATGCTAATCTGCCCCCCTGTTAAATAACAAAACAGTATTATTAGCATAATTACAAGCTAAACATGTGTGGCAAAATATTAACTTTCTTCCCCAATGCAAACAAAAAAAAAATGAGACACGTAAGATCTCAATAAGGAATAAATACAGGCCATTCACACAAAGTTTGAGTTCAGTGGTTTCCTTTTTTTTTCTTTTTTTAATCATCAGCCATCCAACCAAAGAACATAATGTTAGGCTTCCTTCCACTACACATATTCCACAATTGCAAAGTGAAATGCGACCTTTAAAGTTGTGTTTTCCAGACTTATAGTCTCCTGATTCCACGTCTGTAATGCTATCAGTCTCTCTCTGACTTGCAATAAACGTAGCATACAATAAGGATGTTAATTTTTCACATTAATTCAAACGTTGTAATAAAGTATTACCATGTCTCCTTGATATGAATGTTCTGTGATATTATTCCTATGATTATTAATTCCTTTGGCATACACCCAGAACTATTTATACTGTATATAAATTAATAAATTATGCATCTAGCAGTTCGTTTAAGTTGCTCATTCCAATTTCTGCTAATGAATAATGTGGCTGTCAGGTTAAACCAGAGGATTTGTGCTAAAAAACTGTTAAACTATTAGCTATCAATCTTTAAAAATGCTAATCAATACTGTTAGCCTGAAGACACTTCTGGCCTTACCTGGCATCACTCCTCTGAAACAGTTATTTTGCTTTATCTCTAAGGCTTTCTCTGCAATACTTGGTTTTCAATGAAAATGAGAAGCTGGGGGGAGCAAAGAATTAACTTAGAAAGCTGATTGTTTGGAATGTATTAAACAATATATATATGATGCTGAGTAATGCAGAATTAAGACTGCAGATGCAAATGACAGCAAACTATCCAAAGGCCATGAAGGCTCTTGGCTGATAATGACTCATGTCCCGGGAAGTTTCATTTTGACAGCTATCTATGGGATTTCCCATTGATTCCAGCCTACTGAGGAAAGACAAGATGTGACTGTGCAGCTTCAGTAATCATTCTGATGCTCAACTATTACAAATTTTTTCCACGTTAAAATGGGGAATGCAAAATAAACACAGTTTAGCACATGCTGTATTTGGAGAAGCAAACAGTAAAATTACTTTTCTACAATTAACACAATTATTTCGTAGCAAACAGAAATGTCAATCCTCACCATGAGTGTCAGCCAGACAGCTGATTCAATTCCATCAAGACTTGTTGGGGTTACTGTGTACCCAGTTTTCTTACGGTTAAAATTTCCTTCCTATGCAAAACTCTAAGACACATTTTGCAACCTTAAAAACCTGCCCTGACAAAAGACACAAACATGCCTCCACTAAAAAAAAAAACCCAAAGCCCAAAGCAGAAAATTAATTGGGTATGGTGTGTAGGTTGGGTGGGTGTGGTTTGGAATGGTTCAAGCACCAAATTTGATTTTGTGAAGATAGCTACAAAAAGGAGAGCCTTTTTTCTCCTTTGATGTAATGTTTCTCTCCATATACCCATAATTCTACAGAATGGGTATTCCCGACTTATAAAACTATGAGATTTCATTTTAGAAATAACCTTTACATAAAAAAGCGTACGTAGTAAACAAGATCTCTCATGAGTTTTCTCTTACAGATGACATTAGTAGCGTAAACAAAAATATTATCAATATATTAAAATATTATCCTATCTTCTTTTAGAATGATCTCTCACTGCAGTTCACGTGGTGTTGACTTCATTACCCCACATGAAAATGCCTTCACAGAACCTGGAAACCAAGTGACAATGACAACTGATGTGGCTCTCACAGCAGAAACCACACTGCTTTCTGCTGGTATTTTGTTCCTCTGCTAGGTCTCAAATTTTAACATGGTTATACTCCAAGAGAGATTCTTGAAACTCTGAAGCAGGCACCCAGCTAATTACTGTGATTATGCAAGCACAGAGAAAGTTGTCAGCTAAAACAAGATAAAGCTGCTCCATAGAGGAGCCAGAGCAGGTGACTCTTTGCTGAATAAACCCAATGGGCACAGCCTGTGCAGTGCTCTGGCAATGCTGCCCAGACACCTCGTGAGTGTGGGAGGGAAGCCCAAGGTCAGCTGAATTGTGAATTTCAGACAAAAACCAGCTGTGGTGGCTCTCACACACCCACATTGAGATTCTGTCCGTGACACAGTGTCAGCACAGCAGGTTTAATGAGAGGACACTGTGAACTCGGAATAACCATCCTATAAATCTCATCAGGAGGAGCTGACCCAAGGCTGCTGCAACCCCAGTGAAACCATCTTTAATCTGACTCAACAGGCGCTCAGGATTTTCTTGTGATGTTTCCTAGCAGACACTCTGATGTAGCTTGACCTGTAGGATATGTGGGAAGAAAAGAATAAACACACACAAAAAAAAAAAAAAATGGAAGGGAGAGAAGACAGGGTAAAGCAAGTATCAAACAGATTTTATGAGTTCATCATTTAAATTGCTCTGTGCTCTTTTTGAAAAGCAAGCTTGAGGGACAGGAAGAATGGAGCCTGAACATGCTATTTCTAAACTATCTACAACCAGAAGAAAATGCCCAAACTATTTCTGGGTTGAACAAAATAGCACCAATACTTCAATTTTAGCAAGAGCCACAAATGTTCATGATTCATCTCTAGGAGACTAGAGGGCAGCCATGAAAATAAAACATTATTTTGAAATGCTTCTCAGTACTTCTACCATAGACAGGGAATGCTAGGATGAAGCCCAGTTAGGATTTATATTTCTTCAACTTAAATCTTCCTGGTGTTTAAAGAGGCTGCTCTATACCCTTAGCTTCCACATATTTTTCTAACACCTTTCATTTTTCCCTATCTCAGCAATACCCTTTCTATCTCAGCTAAATCTCAGTAAAGAATGACCCATGCATGCATTGGTCACAGAGAGAAAGACAATTCATACAAAAGAAGATGCTGCTATGAAGAAAAAATCCAGCCTCTGAACGATTCAAGGCTGTTCTGACTATTCACATTCATAGATGTGTTACAGAAACACAGACTTTGTTTATACATGGATAATGTTAGAGCACTTAAAATGTTTATTTATGCTACAGTCTACTTATGCTTTCTCCGTGTGTCAACTTAAGCCTCATCTTTTTTTCTCAGTCAACTTTTACAGACCTCCTATGTTTATAAAACAATACATAAATAAATATTAACACCTAAGACTTGGGAAGCTGACTAAACAAAATTGAGAGTGTGGCAGAAATCCTGGGCTTCTTTACTTCATCTAAGATTTCTCCCCCATCCCACCCCCCAATCAACTGGCTTTCTAATGTTGTCACAGAATAATTACTTTCCCTAATTTTAATGTTATATATACAGACTCCAATTTCTTAAGATCACCCAAACCATCAGTACAAGTCCAATAGAGAAGAAACAATTGGATAATTCTTCCCAGAACAAGCTCTAGTTCTTTGTAAAGATGATTTTCCCCAGCACTGAAGATTGCCTGAAGACTGCAGTTTGCCATTTTTTCCAATATAATGACATTTGGTCTTTCATAATTCCTCAAACAAAAAATTTAGTGCATTTCATATTTGGTAAGAGTAAAAAAAACCCAAAACAAACCCAACTATTGTGCATATCTGGTATTAAAACCTTAACTACAAATATTTCACAGCCCATTCTCATTAAAAAGTAAAAAGATTTCTCATTCATTTATGTGCATTTTGACATGTATTTTTGAAAGCATTGTCTAAAAAAAATTAAAACAAAAAACCTTCCAAAATAGCTTGAAATATATTGCATAAAACATAACAGTACCTAAAAATTTACATATGTTAAAAAATTATGCTTATTTACTTATTCAAAAATTAAATTTTAGGTCTAAACCCAGTTGAAAAAAATAAATAAAATAGTTGTAATGGAAGAGAAAAATCACTGGTTAATTTAATACCTTTTCACAGTTAAAATAAATTTATAATGCTTGCTCTTTTAGATGAAGCAAGTGAAGACCTGAAAGAACTAAAGAAGTTTTTGTCTTCATCCTTCAAATTACAAAATACTTTTCCTTAAAAGTGAAAAGGACCTGAATATGTTGGGGTTTTGTTTCAATTTTTTTTTTTTTAACATAGCATCTCAATGTCCTTGAAATCAATAAAAAAATAGAATTTCAAAACCACCTGGCTTTATTATTGATTTAATGAGTGGTAACTTCACATGTAACACATCTCAGCCTATCTTCAAAATCATATTCTGCCAACACTATAGCAGGAGGATAACTCAACTGATCCAAGTGGGAGAACACCTTGACAAAGTCTCCAGCAGCCCAAAACACACAAAGGCATTGAAGCATTTTATCCTCACCTCAAATCTCCCATTCAGTGATCACTGCTGAACCAAATTAACAACTCAACTATATAACTCCTATCCTCCAGAACTGACCCACATCATTATGTTAATGCGTCAAAGGAGTATATTTATAACTTAGACCACATTCATTATAATAGAGTTGTAAAATTTCACATTTTATGCATCATACATAGTGAAAAGAATATACCATGGCACTTGCCATGCCTTTGTTCCTGAAATTATGTGGTTCTGCACCAAGATTTTAGTATTGTACAGTAACTTCTGAATAGCTATACATGTAGGCATGACTACATATGAAGTCAAATCTTATCATGACAGTTAATATAAGAAATTTGAGAATACGTTCTGCTCCAATATTTTGTACTTTGTATTTGAGAAAAATAAAACAAAAAAAATCCAACAAAAACCAAACCAAAACAACAACAAAAACCAACACCCAGTAACAAATTCCTCTTTTAACATTCTATAATAGAGTCTGGTATACTAATTTCACTTAAAGGATGGATTTCATGTAGAAATGCTCATGTAATCATTAGTAGGAAACAGGTTAAAATACTGTCAATCTGACGATTCATGGGTTTGCATGGTTCAGGCTTCTGACATCCCATACAGACACAGCCAGAGTCATGGTTAAAAGCCACACAGATGCTGAGTCACCCTGACTTCCCCTGAAGTCAAAGGAATTTATGAAATACTCCTTAATGAATATAACATTTTGATACTGCCTTAAGTAATGCTGCGTAAAGCAGTATCTGACTAATACTGCTGATAATTTGCTGTACGGAAAGATGTAATTATTCCAGCAACACCCTTCCTTTTTAGCAAGGGCTAAAGGGAAATCTGGTGCTAAAACAGAAAAACAGGCAATTTATTTGGTGCATTACTGACCATAAACTTACTTATTTAACAGGTGAATGCCTGTTCGTTTAATGGTGGGATACCTCCATATAATGGAGCAATATTGTTGGAAAAATAAGGCCCCCCAAAACCAAACTCCTAGTCAAACCTGTGCCCTTTAACTGAATCAAAACACTTTTAAAACTGCAGAAAATGCAGCCAGCCGTACGTTAAAGCAAACAAAAGCTTTTTACTGTGGAAATCCAGAACTACAGAATTTAACTGATAAAAACACACTGAGTTTGCATCTAAATTTAAGTGTGAATAAAGCTCTGTAGAGAAACACAGTTAATCCTGTTGGTTCAGTTGTGTCCAAGCAGCTTGTTGGAGAGGGACAGTGACCCTGTGGTGTTTGCCTCAACACATGCTTGTGTGAACTTCCAGAGAAGAGACTTTTTGGGCAGATGGTTCAGACTAACCTCATTGCTGACTTGTTCACAGCTCTCCCAATTAGTGATGAAGCAATGATGGGGATGGGGGTTGGAGATAAGCTCAGAAACGAAAGCTCAAGACTTGCTTCCAAGGAAAGTGAAGAGAGAGTAATTTTCAGGCCTTGTTAAATAAAAACAGAGTATTTGGAAATGCCATCAGTGGAGACTGCTGGTATTTCTGGTGTCTGTATACTGTGTTACACAGCTTGAATTTATAGCCCAAATATTTTCAATTATTCCAACACTTAAAAACACTGCCCTTGAATTTTTGGCAATAAATTTGAAACTAACAGGGAAAATCTAGTTAAATATTACATTTAAATTTTAAAATTTTTAAATTTTACTTTTTTTAATTTCTGACCCACAAGCAAAATGACAAGTGCTCTTTTCTCTGCACATGGACTAATTTCCACCAAGATCAAACAACTTGACGCATTGCAACAGCAAATTTAGTTTTTATCTCTGGTCTGGTTTTTTTTCCACCAAAGTTTCAGTTACATAGACAAAAAAAAATATTCAAATTGCTCAACCTCGCATTCATTTTGTGAAAAAATTTTTCAGAACTTTTTCAAAGATACTTGACATTTATCATATTATCTAAGACCATTACAGAGGATTTAAATGAAAGTTTGAAAATCTCTTGAACACATATGCAAAAAGGGGAAAGAGGAGGAAGTTGTGAAATTCTAAATGAAAGAAAAAAACAGAACTGTCAATGTTATAATTCTTGACCTTTCTGAGAATTTCCAAAAGTAGAATATTGAACATATTGGCACATAATAACCCTCTCTTCTGCATTTACTACCTAAACCACCAAGGAGAACATTAACATGAGTCCAGACTATCCTTGTCCAGAAGATAAAAAGTTATTATTTATTTATGCATACAGTTTTTTGGAGTTTTTTAAAGAGTTTGTATATGGTAGAGCAGAGAATAATCTGCTTCTTTTTTGTATTATCTTTTTGCTATTTTTTTTCCAAGAGCTGAATCAAACAAATGTTAATTTGAGCAAAAAGTTTTTATTCCTGTTTTCTGGAGTAAGTGTGGTGCAGTGTGGTGGCAATACTTACTCACTCTATTTCTTTTTTACTCTGTACATTATACCCTCAACCCTTAAGTTTATGAAAATTCCTTCTTTGCTTGATGCCTCATCTATCCAAACCTGGGGAGCAAAGCCCGTGGTAGCTGCTCAGGAGTGCAAATCAAGCATTTCATGCCCAAAGCTATTACACAGAAATGACTGTCTGGGGTTGCATCATCAGCATTACTGCTGTAGCATGAAGGAGAAAAACAAAACAAATATTAATGGGGGAGATGGAAGGGCAGCAATGAGCACAAAGACTTGTTAAATCACTGCTGCCAATTTTCCATCTCTTCCCAGTTTAAGGGAGTTATGCAAATGGACCCAACTATTGACATGCAGGTGTTTCATCTCATATGGACCATCATAGCACCTCAGAGATTTCAGGGGTTTGTCATCCATGGCTGAGTCAGGTAATTAAACTATTTGTTGCAATTAACAAGCATGGGTACTGTAGAATCTATTCCTTCTCTCCTTTTAACTTTCCAACAAAAATTCAAATGTTTTTAAAAGCCAAGAATTTTACCACCTTGCCCAAAAAGATGGTGAAAATTTTCAGGTTTTTCATTTTGAAAAGGTCAAGTAGAAGTCTAAACAAGGCTACAGTAAAATATATCTGACACGCATAGCATAAAACCTTCCACCAGGTTTTATGTCAATGATTTCTCAAAAATATATTTAATGGACTTATAGCTTTAATACAAACCTTAGCCACAGAAGAATTTCATGGCTGTGCAGCTTTCCCTTTTTATTTCAGATTTGATTATTATGTATTCCACAAAACCTAGATCTAAAAAAAATATTCGAAGGAGTGGTTTCAGTCAACTCTTATGATTCCTCCCTGTTTTTTTCATTAAGTTCAACATTTTTGACACTATACTGTATTACAGGCTATTAGCCTAAAGCAATGATTGGGTAGATTAGATTTTTAGTGAAACACAGAATGAAAAACGCATGAAAGATTGAAATTACAAGCTTGTATTAGCAGGTTCTTTGCAGAGAGCAGCTCCATCTTTGTTGTACAATGAAGTAATAATAATTGAGACCGTGCAGCTTACATCAGTGTAAACTGAAAGCCATATCCAACATGCCTTGACACTGAAGACATCCTCCCCTAGGAAACAGCTCTATTTAAGCAAATATCAGCAAAACCAATATTTTTCTTTGGGTTTATTCGCCCCCCACTAAGACTGTGGATACTGGTTTTTTTACCCTCTTTTTTCCTTTCCAAGTGGAGCTGAACCAACTTCTCTGCCCATGTGGAACTTGAGGAAACACCTGAAATTCTCCACCCCATGCAGTCAGAGACCTTTGATGGCAGGGCAGTCAAGTGCCTTCCCCCCCTTCGTGGCCTTGAAAAAATTCCCCTTCAAAATCTCAATATAATAAGTTCACACATTCATTGCCTTACAGCTCAGAATGGTTTCTCAAACAGCTCATTTCCTGTAAAAACTGTGGCAACCAAATCTCGCCACATTTCATATTTCTGATACTAGGAAAACAACCTAAAAAGTTCAGATATACTGTATATTATATGCCACACAATAAACTAGGATAACACAAAGCCAACATTTTCTGTTCAAGAAAAAGCCCTCTCAAAGTAGAAATTGTGTTTGTTTGTTTTTAAATGTATCAGTGTCTTTTTTGGCATCGTGTGTGATTTTAACAAGGGAAAATGAATCAGCACTTGAAGGATGGACAGCACTTTCAGAAAGTTGGTAAGATGGCAATGATACAGCCATTGAACCCTGTCTCTACCATCTCATAATTTTCATTATAAAACAGACTTGCTTTAACTTGATGAGGGACATTACTGTTATTCTTTCTGGCAGAGTAGAAAGGAGCTCTGCTCTTTTTTAAGTTCTAAGTTGCAAACAGCATACATACATAGTACATTTACTCTTTGAAGTTTGCAATGTAACAAAGTTGACCTGCTTTCCGCAGCAGAAAAAGAATCTCTATTACTTGCAGGAGGTGGCTATGAAAACTCCATGTTGCCATTTATTTTGAATGGCAAAGGACAATTGTTCTCCCAAGCAGAAGCCAATATTCTGGGCAGCAGAGTTGGAGTGAGGATGCTGCCACGTTGGAGAGGAGACAGCAGATGGAAGTTAGCAAGTACAAGGAAGCACATCTATTCTTCCAAGCAGGGCAAATTTTAATTAATCTGCTATTTATGAAACTCTCCATGCTCCCAGGAGTCTTCCCAGGGAGCCTTTGCTGGTTGGTATCTGGGGAGGTGAAAAAGTGCCTCCCTTGGTGCACTGTGCCTGTGGCATGACACTGAAGCCTCTCTATAGCACAGAGGGGGGGAAAAAAAAAAAAACACACAACAAAAAAAAACAACACAAATGAAGAGCAATTAGTACCTAAAGAAAATACTGAAATAGGACTGGGCTAAAAGCTAAACAATAAATTTTAAAGCAACTTCAGAATAAGGAGCCTGAACAAACATTGCATGGAAGAGGGGCAGACAAAGAATACTATAATAGGGCATTTATCAAGAAAAGTTCTCTAAAATCAAAGGCAGCAGCTGGTATTTCTTTTAACTAAAAAGCCTACTTTCCTTGACACAGTATTGAGCTCTAACCTTTCCCTGAGCTAGTTATAAGGTGCTCCTTAGAATTGATGTTGTCACTTCAGGCAACATCAAAAAGGAATAGGAGTGACTTTTAACATTGGATAGTATTTTTGCATATTTATTTCAATTAATTTTAAATGCACTTAGTCAAATGTAAACATTTCACTTCACAGAGAGGTTCCCTGAAAGAAAAGTGTCCTCTGACACAAGGAAGAATCACTATATTGCCAGAGTAGATATCTGGTTTACCAAATTACCCTTGAGAGTATCTAAAGCAATGTAGTAACAACGTAGCTTTTTTTGGTTTTAATCCATAAAAATGACCTTTACATCTCCATCATCACCTCACAACTAAACTTCACTAAAAATTCATCTTACCTCTTTCCTCCTGTTTTTGTAAAACTTTGATTCTCCCACTCTGGAATTCCAGCTACAACTAACCCTGCTGACTCATTCCTGCACTCCCCTATTACTTGACTAAAATACTTATTATTTTCAGCATCTTTCCTGGGATCAGATTGCAGCACACAAAGAATACTGCTACTCCTATCCTTGCAACAACACACTGAGCCCTGGACTATTCTCACTTGGATTCTCTTCACCAGTCTCATACTTGCTGCTTATTTCTCTTTTCATATATTTCCACCGTTGTCAATACACAAATGCCTCCCTCTGGATGAATGCCATCTGGAACAGCCTTTTTGCATTGCTTTGCCTCATCAGCTCCAGTTCCTATTAAAAATCTCCTTAAAATTGGAATTTTGAAATAAAAATATATTTAATATGAACATTACACTGTAATTAAGGCAATAAACCATCTTCGCTTTCCTTTCCAAAAATTATGCACTGTTAATTTCAAAACCACAGTCAACCTCCAAGTGTTCAAATGCCTAACATTTCTGAGTTAGTAAAACCCACTAACAATAAATCCTGAGTTTTTACACATGAAGTCTTACATGATCTCTGTGCACATGCATGGAAATGTATACATGCATATATATATATGTATGAGTCAAAGGCAAAAGCATTCTCCCTCTCAGGAGAAACAGCAACCAACAGCTCCATCTCTTTGAAATGTTTCATTTGTCTTAGGCTCGTGAAGATTGCCATGCTAATAAATGCTGATAGCCTGTTTTTGCAGCAGGCAATCTCCTGGTTCCAAGTGAGTGGCTGGAACAATGTTTTATCTCCAAACAGGAGATGTCACTTGGGCTGCTGAAGTCAGCGCTGATGTTACCAACGTCTTGAGCAAGGTGTACAGAACAGGGGCAAAAGGAAAGTGGAAAAATCTTGATATTATCCAAGGAGTCACATAAAAAGGGCAGGATATTCTGTATTGTACATGTTCCTAATGGAATGCAGCCTGTAAGAAGCTGAGTTTATCTCTATATATTTTGTATCTCTCTAAATCTGAATTTACACATCACACAGTGAACTATTATGGTACCACTGTAAAACACAATAATTTCCTTCCTCATCGGCATACTTCTCTATCCACTAATTTTCCACCAAACTGCAGTCCAACTTTCATCTGTTTTTGCTAAATGAATTGCTCTTTAGCCATGTGCAAAGCACTCTGCCCTCACACATGTCTAACTAAGTACAATGAGAGCAGTGTACAGGTATTTGCCTGCTTTGCTGGAGCAGAAACAGAGAGGGTGGGGTTTTATCACAATTGTTTGTCATTGCTATGGCACATCCTCAGTAATTTCTGATAGATATTGTATTTTACACAGTGTTCTGCTAGTTTAGATGGTGTAGATTTCCACAGATAAAGAGGTTTGAAAAGTAATGACTACCAAAAAAAAACCCATTAATAATTTTAGCTGCAATGCATTAACCAAAACTACATTTTAATAGACGCAGTATTTTCTTTATAAATTCATGAAATGTAGGATGCCTAATGAGATCTGACTAAGGTTTTAATTAAAAAAAAAGAACACTGATGTAACCATGTTACACCCATATTCACTTTACAGTATATCTTGGGGGGGGTGAGAGGAAGGAAAAATTAAGTAGCCTGATAAGTAAGAACTTTTTAAAAATGTAAATACCTACAGTAAATGGAGACGAGTTAGTGATATCACACCCTGAGAACAAAAAACAACAGGAAATGCCTTTGAAACTGTGTAATGAAAGCTTAAATCTCACTCAAAGGTATAAAAAACCTCATTTCTGAGTTATCAAACATGTGGTACCTTTTGGTTTTGAGTGTTTCTACAGCTCAACCAAATTTATCAGTTTATCTAGGCAATAAAAAACAGCAATTACAAAAAAACCCCCAACAAAACCACCCAATCCAGAATGCCACAAACTGCTTCAGTATGGCTCATTTGTGGATCCACTACATTGCATTTATGCAACCCAACTTCCCATTGTGAACAGCAGAGCTTAGACAGAAAGAAGACATATGTTTATAGATTGGCCTAAACACAAAGTACAGCTCATCCTCACTAAAAATCAGATATATTGATACTATACTGCATTATTAGACACAAAAATATGCCTACGGAGATGGATCATCCTACAAGTTTTCTTTTTAGAAAATCACCCCTTTAAATCAAAGGTGACATGTTGATCTAGCCTACAGGATTTCTGTCTTCTTGAGAAAAATACAGGTATTTTGTATACCATGCAAATAATCCATTATTATATGGTCCATAGAGCTCAGAATAATGCTCCTGAAACATATTTTCAGAAAAAAACCCCTACTTACCAAGGGAGTTCTGTATTTACCCTTATTCATGTGTTCCTAATCAGGCATATGCAACAAAATCTGCATCTAATAAGATACCACAGTTTGACCTGCCATTGTAACAGCCTAGCTACAAACAGACCTATCCTTAAGGAAAAAAAAAAAAAAACAAAACACAGAGCAACTCAGAAGGAATTCAAACATTATTTTTAATAATTGTTAATTAAATGCCATTAAAGATCAGCAGCCCCAGTAAAAAAAAAAAAAAAAAAAACACACAAAAACAAAACAACTGCAGTCCAGCCCAATAGTTCTCCTTGTCCTGATTATATAATTATACAATTCCTATATGCTGAATTCAGACATGGTGTGACATAGTAGCCTAATGGTGTCTGGCTTAGTTTAGTAACTCGCAAACAATCATAAATAAAAATAAATTACTTCCAACCCATTAGATCCGACATATACCTGTTCACTTCCACTTGGGTTTTTTTACCCCTTGTTCTAAAACAAGTTTTTATTATTCTCTCCGTTTATTCCACATGAATGCATATAAGTTCATTTTTACTTCCATTTATAGCTAGAACAACGAACACTAAACAAAAAAGCTTTGAGTTAAAGCATGTAACACCATCATATCTCCTCTTTCCTATGGGATGGATAATGTCTGTTGACATACTTATGTCCAAATTCGATATGACCAGCGATTTTTATCTAAATAGAAAAAACTTACAATTTTCCTCTTTCAGTGACTTTTCTGACCAGTGTGTCTTTAACATTTCCAATATTTCTCTTACTTTATTTGAAAGATATTAAATCATTTGAGTCTATTTGGTTGTGGAAACAGTTTTTAAATTGATATGTAGCATGAAAAATTCTATCTTGACAGTGCACATTCAAAACCCTACTGGCACCTTTTCTCTGTAAATAGCAGACAAAAATAAACCACTTTTGCAGAGATTTTAAGGAAGGCACTACTTGGTTTGACCCACCCATGTCCTCTGTGTTGGAATCGCCCTCACTGCACTGCCTGCCTTGTGCTAGGTACTAACTAATTAATTGGAAAGAGGTAATTACTACATCTTGGTTATTCTGCAGTCCTTGCTCCATCCTGCAGGAAATGACACCAAATGGCATTTCCCAGCCACACATGGGCAGCCCAGCCTCCAACCAGCTGTGAAGGGGTTTCTGTTAAAACTCAAGTGGTTTCCCCTTTCATTCCATATAATTTTCTCAGCTCACCTACAAATGACTTAATTTAAAAGTTTTCCTTTCCTCCCCCTCCAATCCCCACCTGCAAATGCAAACAAAACTATAAAGTGCAAGAGCCCTTAGAAGAGAATGACACAAATGATGCAACTCAATTTATCAGCCTAAGCCACATCACTTGATATCTGATGGATTATATGTGGAGGTTCAACAGGGAACATCTCCTGTAATTACTTGCTCACAAGCTTCCCACCAGCCAATAACTATTTGTCTTAATTGACAGTGTGTAATCCTCAAATAGCTGAACCTTCCTGTTTTGATGAATGAATTCTGTTGATAAACCCTTAGTAAATGTCTTAAGAGCAAATCCAGAAATTACACGTTAGTGGGATATGCAGACAAACAGCACTCTACCCCAAAATAAAAAACCTAACCATCCAAAACACAAAAAAGCGAATTAGATATTTATCTTTTTAGAAGCTATGGATTTTAACATTAATTACCTCTTTTTTTCAAGCTTTCATTTAGGGACAATTACATTAGATTACTTTCCTTTGGAGTCTTCATGGCAAATACACATCCACAGAAACAAGAGCAGATTGCACATAGAGATGATAGAGGCAATGAACACTTGCAGTGAGGTCTGTATCAAAAAGAAAACCACTCAGCCTTCCATCCAAAAACACAAACAGAAGAAAAATGCACAGCTAACAAGTCTGCTCTGAACAGTGCCAGACTCTGGCCACCCAGGAGAGTACAGGAATTGCCACAAACCCCACAGCTAAAAGTTGCAGTACCAAGAGAACACAACAATTTTCAAAGTGTCTGATTCAGAAAATACTTTTTTGTTTCCAGTGTCTCTGGAGCATCCCTCTAATCCCATCACCCTTTCAGGAGTAAGAGCTTTCAAGCTCTGCTTCCTTCTCAGGAGACAACTACAGCAACAAACTGCTGAGATTTCACAAGAAAAGCTGTTCAGAAAGACAAATTTAGAGAAAAAAGAAACAGCTAAGCCCTGAGTGCAGATAAAATTTTATGAAATACTCAATTATAGACTAGTCTCTAGTTTAAATACAAATAGTTTAAAAACCAACAGAAGTTGCCCACAGATTAATGACTGGCAAGATCTTCTAGTACATCCATGCCTCAGACAGTAAAATTAGTACTAGTACATTAATTGCAAGTATTTATAGAATGGAAACTTTAAATCATGCTAATAAACCTAATGCTAATAAACTTTTGTGTTTGCACTGCTTTTTTTTAAAAACAAGATATTAAAACCAGACTTTTAATACATTTTGGGTGGGGATCTTTAAAGTCAACATCACTGTAAAACTTTCAGTCAATCTATGAAAAGTCCATGAGAAAAATCCCCTCTGACCAATGCCTTATCAGGAAAAATTTTACGTGTTTATGCTCTCTCATCTGTGAATTACATTTAATGTTTAAAATCAGAAAATGGGTCACTTTCTTGACCTTAATTGTTACACACTTTTAGCTATGAAATCTTTCTGATATTTTCATTATCGCCTGTCTAATATCATCTCACCTATCTGGCTTTGCAACGCAGTATTTTCGATGGCCTTTGTGCCTTGGGGAAGGATTTTTCATTTCATATTGTTTGTTCAGACTTTAATGAGATTCTTTAAAGAGCAATCCCTTGGATTGCAATAGAATCCCCCCATAGATCAGCGACTGGTAGAAAGAGTTTTGACAGAACTGCTTTTGCAGAAAGGGAAATTTATGTTCACAACAGTGGACTAGATAATGAAAGTCGGAAGGAAGAGAAAACACAACAAAGCAGCAACAGATACAGATTATATTAAGTATATAGCATCGGAAGTTACCAAAAAAGGCGAAAAAAACCCACCAGAAATGCTACTAGAAGTCATACTTCAAAATAAAATTGTTTTTTCCTCCTTCCTCTTCAAAAGACTCTCCAAAAATTATTGATTATGACAACTAGAACTTAAAGGATCCACAGAAAAAAGATAGGAAAATTAGCTTAAAACTGTGCTAATGAGAATTTTACTGTGGTCTATAATAATAAGAATTAATTTTAAAAACAAGTGACAGTTTTTCACCATCTTCTATGAAATAAGTTATTTCCATACTAAGAATCCCATGGCTATGACCAGAAAAGACTTGGTATAGAGCAAACCTGCATGCCAAAGTCAAATAATGACTTGGTTCTGCTTGAGATACTGTTTTTGGCACTATTTTTAGGCATGCTTTTGAAAATTTGAGTATCTTTTGAGGAAACAGAAGTAATTAGGAGGATGTTAATATTACTTCACAAAATGTATCTCATTACATAATTTTATGCATTCATTAGTACAAAATAGTTAATTGGACAAAAAAATAAAAACTGTCCAAACTTTCAGGCCACCTGTGGATTCAACAAGACTTGGCAGGACAACAGAAACCACCAAGATAAATGTTAACTGCTGTGATCAGCCCCGTGTTTAATTTCTTGTGGTACCCTCAAAAGCACAGAAAGGAGAGAAAAATGAGCAAAACACTCTTAAAGCTAATGATGCCTAAAGACAATAGGAAAATGCTATTTGGAAGAGAAGCTGGAAAGAGAAAGAGAGAGAGAGTAAAAATGGTTGTTTGTACTTCTTAAATTGCAAGTTCCAGCTGATTTTCATAGTGTTAAAAAAAGACAAACCAAAAACCAAACAAATCCTATTTTTTAACAATTATAACCTTTTTTTTTCTTCTCTAACTTATCTTGGTTTTATTATTATTAGGTGTCCATAACAATATACAATATTATTATTATATGCCCATATTAATACATAATATTATGGCTGGAAGATTTTCAATCCTTGAAGGAGAAGACATCCAGTTTCCCCATCTTTTCACTACTGGAGTAATTTAGCACCATTATTTGCTCTTCTCTCTATTAACATCCCAAATTGACAGCTGACCAGTTTACTGAAGTGACAAGCTGGATTATTAACTGAGTTAAGCTAACTTTCTGAAATGGAGATTTACTGAAGTAATTCAACTACTGCAATGTATCAGAACAATATGTGTGTACATTAGTTCACACGGGGTACAGATTTAGCCAATTGCACGTGAATACACCTTTCCTTTATTGCTTTTCAAATAGTTTGGAGCTGAGACAGCTCAGCCAACAGCTCATGGCAGTATCCAGCCAGGAGAGCAGACAGGAATCTCAGACAGCCTCCAAATGTGACTCAGCAAGATCAAGTGCCTCTAGCTAGAGACAGCCCTGGAGTAATTATAAACTAGCTGGTTAATTATGTGCTGAGCAGCGCCTGCTTGAGCCCAGCTCAACCTGCAGTGCCCCCCGAGCCAAGCTGCAAACAGGGAAAGGGGAAGGCAGCAGCACAGAGTCACAGACAGTTCAGTCACAGGCTCACTGCAAAACCCACCCAGCCCAGAAACACCCACGGACAGCTCACTTGGGCAGGGGATGAAGGGCAGCACAGCTGCTGGGCTGGAGAGCTGGCAGGTTGCAGAGCATCCTGGATGCAGGAGGATGCTTTAGCAGAGCCCTGAGCCAGGGCAGCAGTGAAGCTGCTGCAGGCAAGGCTTTGGCTCACTCTGGGGAGCCCTGCATTCCTATTAGCCTCCACTCAATCCCAGGCACAACCTGGCCCTGCAAGGCAATGCACCTGAGCTAACAAGCTCCTTCTGCAGCCACAACACTGAGGAACAGGGGGAGGAGGCAGCAGGAGCCAGCCTGGCTCCTGTTGGCATGGAAGGGAGCCAGCACTAATAAGCTGGGCCCTTATGACAGCTCTCATGCTGGGCTGTGCTGCACATCCCAACAGGGTGGGTATTTTCAAGGGGTTTTTTGCCATTATCTGCTGTTTTCTTGCTGACTGTCTGGCATGCCACCACATTATTCTGGCCCTAATACCGCAAACTGTGAGGGAAAAATATGGAAAGGTCTCCTACACAGATAATTTGGCTGCTCCTGGCTTTACAAAATAAAGACTTGGACATTAAAAAGTGTGCTTTTCTTCTGTGATTGGATATTTCAGCATTTTAGAAGTTGCTTCTGCCTGTAGCATGTGTTTAATACCATTTTAAAAATTAAAATGTGTAATTCTCCAGTGTTTGAAAAATATGAAAGGCATTTTCATTACATGTCATGCTTAAAGTAATCCCTACAATAAATGACTTTATATAAAATATACTCTGGTGGATTGAAAATTGTGCTGCAGGTACAGACCTGTGAGGAAATCTAGATTTTGTAGAGAATATATCACAATCCTTTTATTTTTAAGCATCTAAAACACTGTTAAAAACCTGCCACAACTTCTCTTTTGTATTTACTTTGGGGGAAAAATAGGTTTCCTTCATTGGAGTACAAACCTTGAGGTAAGTGCAAAAGATATACCAACTCTTCTTTAAATCTTACGAGCCTCTATCTGAGCTATTAGCTACTTTTGTTTTATGGTGAAGTTTATCTCATTAATGCCTGGAAAGCCAATTACTCCTACAATACATTTTAGAGCAGACATATTGCTTTTCTAAATCACATGCAGTTAAGTTTGAGTTCAGTTGAGTCAATGGATTTGCAATATCCATTTTGACTGAAGACTTTTTGAAAGATCTTCCTTTCACGAATCACCAACTTGAATCTAAAATACAACAGAACTGAACTCTTAATGGTTGAAAACACCCCAGTTGTATTATCTTTGCATTGAGCATTGCATTGAAATTAACAGTATGTGTATAGACAGCAAATTAATAAAAGTAATATCAACTTATGCACTGCTGAAGAAAATACAACCACTTACGTGCAAAAAATGAATGTCACAACTAGGGGTAAACAACACAGTTCTGTGGAGCACCAGAGAAGCAGATGAGGAATGACAGAGCAAACCTTGCAGCTACCAGCCCTCTGTTAGCCTGCACTTTCTCCTGGAATTATTATTCTGTAAATTTCAAGTTTTGCCATAACTGTACCAGGTATATTGCTTTCTTCCAGTCTGTATTACATGGCTTGTTTTTTATACAAATTCTCCTTTCTGCCACAAGGTCTTTGAGACTTAAATAACACTCAGAAAACCTTAAAGCCTGGGGAGACAACTGCAGTCTACATGGACAGCAACACAAAATGCACAGAACAATTGTTAGAAAAGGGATGTTATGTCCCTTGCCTTGATAAACTGAGTGTATGGAGTTTTCTCAGACTGCAGTTGAATGAATTCCATTGGATTTTTAGGACATTTTATTCAAGCTGCAAGAAGATTTCACCTAGATAGACCAAGCCAAGACCTCAATCTTTGTGATCACTGCAAATATCTTCAATGTGTCAAGTTTTCCACCCTCCACAGTCATTTCTTAGTTTTAATTCTGATTTTGGTTTACCCAGTTTTCTAGACACCTTTATCATCTGTGAGTATGTGTCATTCAGGCTATTTAAGAAATACAATTATTAGATCAGTTGCTCTGAAATATCTATTTCTGCCACAAATGAACGCATGGTAAAAGACCTTGAGTCACAGTTCACTAAAAATTAGCTATGATAGCTCATGCTTTTCATCTCAGCCAGCCTTAGTTTCTGTGCTATACCTGTTTCTGACTAAAGTAGAATGCCACCAGGCTATGGGAAACAACCTCACAGTATGAAACACAGTGATTAAGAAGTAACAAACCATACTGGGTGTTGAAAAAAAAACCACCTTGACTTACTGATTTGCTCAAAGTAGGTATACACAAAACATTAAAATACATACTTTACATGACACGTAAAACAATAATATTGTACAATTAGGAGGAAAACAACTCTGACTCTCAATTATGGCACATTATATGCAGGAGACTACTGCAAATGTAAATCCCTGCAGGGAAGGGTTTGTAAAAAATTCCCATTACAACCCATTGTGTACTGCTGCTCACGCAGAGAGAGATTTCCTGGAGTTGACATAAAACTACACTTACCTTTGGCTGCCACTGGGGTAAGTGCTAATTCAACATAAGTGAGGGTTTTATTTGTTGGCTCTGTTTGTCAGAAAGGTACAGGCACACCAGTTACACTGGGAAATATAGGAATTATGCTTCACTTTTACACACAGCTGAAGGGGACCTTAAAGATCATCTAGTTCCAATGGGAGATAAAGACATAAATCACAGTTTTAGTGGTCACTGTGAGAAAGAAGTTTCAGAACCAGTTCAGATGGCAGTGAAGAGCTAGTCACTGGTTTCTGCTCTGAAAGATCTTAATATAAGGTACAGCCCACAAAATGATTTCTGATACAAAGAACAAGGATGAATGCACAACACTGAAATCACAAGTTAAATTCACTATGGCCTGGTCATGTATTTTCCTGTTGCCAGTCCCAGGACATTTGAATTTGACCCAAATACAAAAAGCCAACAAAATACTTCAATATTTTGCATTTGCATTAGTTCAGTGCCTGGAAAACAGGCTACTCAGGCAATTTGACTGGTGACATTCAGGTGGCAGAGGTGAAGGTAATAAAAGAATCTCTTCAGACTGTAAGGACAGAGATGGCACATAAAACAGATTGAGCAAAACAGAAAAATTGATCCATCAAAGCAACAGAGCCTCTTCCACAAATCAACCTGCTAATAAAGTAGTCGAGAAACCTCAGTAAGTCTATGCTCTGTCCATACTGGAAATTAGCACACTGACCTTCTAAGCTGGGATTGTCAATGCAAAAGCAAAGAGTCACCAAGGTCAACAATTACACATATGCACAGCAGCTGCACTCTCATGCTTAATATTTGTTTCCCAACATGAGAAAAAGTTAAACTACACAGTAACATGAGAGCAGCAGAACTGAAGGAAGCAAAATTACAAAAAAAAAAAAAATCAACTGTTTTCCAAGCCCCAAACAAATGTTGCATTTTAATTGCACAACAAACTGGTGATTTAATTTATTCCATACATACTTTTTAAAGGAGTGTGATATTAAAAATAATGAATAATTAACATAAATGAAGCAGCAATTACTTTTCTGCCTTTCACATTTACCATACTAATCTATTATGAGAGCCAGCAGTGAAAAGTAATAAATATAATCTCACTTCATTTTGCTGATCAACAGCAATCAGTTAATGGGTTATCATATGAGATACAATCGATAGAACAGGAAATTTATATAGAGATGTTTATGCTGCTTAGTGAGTACTTCTATTGATATTTTAAATTTATAATTAGAATAACAACTCATTTGCCTTTCATCATAAAAGCAGAAAGCTTCAGCCCTTGGGTTTAGACTTTTAGATGTAAAAAAACCACAATTTTGTTCTGACAGAACATGTAGCAAGACCAATTTCCCCACTCACTTTAACACAACAAAATACTACTCTTTAAAGAGTGTTCAAATTAAAAAAACAAAGCAATATTTCAAGAGTGAAATAAAAGGCCAAGCACTAAAAAACATATTCTCATACTGTCCATGCAGGAAGAATTTCAACAGGCTTTTTCCATTATTCTTCATACCATGGACTTTATTCAGGAAGATATTTATGCATATCTCTAATCTTATTAAAGGCTTACTCTCTGATGAGCTCGTTGTATTTCAAGATGTGCCTTTTTTCTCCTGCCTTGATTCCCTTAGAGTTGTACTTCATAGATAAAATAGAAAAAATATGGTATAAGCAGTCTAATAGGACACTCCATCTGTGACATTGACGGAATAAGGTGTTTCAGAAGACATAAAAAAGTCTCAAGGGGAGATTTCTTCCCAACTCCAGGCAGCTAGCAGATGTCATTCTTTCTCTTCAGAAAAATTGAAGTCAAATTATCTTATTTTTGAAATCTAATGTGTTCTTGGCTGCTTTATTTTCCCTTGCAAACCATTCTTTTGAATATTTCTATAAAGTTCATGAAGTTTAGATTCTATTCTTTAGAGCTACTAGATGTAAAATAAAATTAAAAAAACAGCAAAAAATACAACCCTCAAAAGAATTCACAAGATCAGGATTTAAGAACAGCAGAAGGAAGAAGGAAGAATCTACATGTGTGTGTTCCTTCTGGGAGGGAGAGGTCTTGGCCTTTCTGTGGAGTATAAATAGTTACCATAAATAAAAGTGGGAGAACAAAGTAGAAATTCTGTGAATTATTGAGATGGCATTACCTAGGTAGTAATTAGCAGAAAACAACCTTAGTACTATTAAAAATGAAACTCAGAAACTGAAATCTCAACTAAACCTTAAAAATGTACTCTACTTCCTTTATCATACTCTTTAGACAACATCTTGAAAACTTCTGTTGTTTACAGAACTCTGGCAGCTCCTGCACTCCTTCACTTCATAAATACTGACGAGTGGAATTCAAACTTTTTTGTATGACTGGACGACCTGTAAATATCAAAACGTTTGAAACACCATCATAAATTCTATAGCAACCTCAGTATCACACACTGCCAATTGTGCTGTTGAGTATTATTCACTGGATGGATTGAGAAGCTTTTCCCAAAAATGTACACAGCCCACAAGCCATAGGAGCATCTTCCTTGTCTCATTTACTACCACATAAGTTTAGATATTATTTTATACTGGCTCTCAATTTGGTTTCCCATGCCAGTTCCACTCTTTGGGAGGCTCAACTTTTGGGAGGCATTTAGGAGTGACCTATAGAATTATCAGTACCGCATTAAAAGGAACTGTGCATTAAAGGACTCCAGGAGGAATTATCCATCACACAAAAATGAGATGAGCCCTAGTGATAGGAAACACATGGTGTAGAAGAGCTGCAGGGAAATGAGCCAGGGCACATAAAACATCTGCCTGTGGAAGCTATGATATCTCCCAAGCCTTGCCTGTGATCCTGCTCAAAGAACTTGAGCAAAGACGAGCAAGAGAAGTTATTCATTCTCATTTGACCTACTTCATCTTCTAATTAGCATTTGGTAATTGGCTGGAAAAAGCCCAATTTCTTGCCCAGTAGATGCTCTTCGGGTATGCTGACTGCTTTGGGTTAACACCTGGGAATATGGCAATCTGTACTAAGTGATTTAGGAATACAAATCTCACTGTAATTAAGTGGAATCCAAGTACCTAGCAGTTAGGGATTTTTGATAATTCCAAATGTTACGCCATATTGCAAAGGATGACATGAAAAAGCTGCCAGGGTAACTCCAAAGAAGCATATGTAAACAAAGGAGAGAGATCTTGCTCTCCCTTTCTTCATTTCAGAAGCAAAAGATCAAACCTCAAAGATTCAATAGAAGTGTTGCAGAGAGGGGAAATAAAACATAAGTGCTTTTATAACCAATTGTAAACTAAGTAGTTTTTAAGAATAAGTTTTAACTTCAGGTAAACAGCAAGAATATACTGGGAAAAAAAAACCCAACAAAAAACCAAAACAAATCCAACAAGGTTAATGGACAGGAAAAACCTAAATATCAAGTACTAGAAAACTACTTGACTGGCAACTCAAGTCAAGCTACATTACTGCTTTTTTGTAAGGAACAATGTAATCATTTCCCAAACTGTCACAGGAACTCCAGCTTTCTGCTCCTCAAATCTCAATCTGAAGGAATATCCAAGATATGGCATCACACCTGAAAAAGCTCCAGCTGAATAAAGTGTCATCTGACACTGGAGAATCAGTTCAGCAAAGGAAATAACACAAAACACACAAACATCTATTCTGATGCCTTTTTCTAAAGGTGCATGATAGTTTCAATTTCTTTTTCCCCACCGAAAGCATCACAATGCTCAGTCAGGATGAACATTGTAGGGCATCAAGAAAATCTTTATAGCAGTGTTTCAGTCTCAACAAGAAACTTGTGGCTAAGAGCAGTGTGGATGCTGCACTCCATTAACTGAATCGAGGTAGACAGCATTAACTGGCAACAAGTAATTATGTTTTCACATTGAGAAGAAGGTAAGAAGTCTGAAAAGTCAATTTACAAGTGGATGGCAATTTTGATGGTACCAATCATGAAGTTTAAATTTCAGTGAAGGTTGATTTGATAATGGAAGGGTAACTGCATCTTACCAGTTTCATTAAAAAATGTAAAGAAAAGCCTTTCTGGAGATAGAGAAGTGTTTTCTACTGAATCTTATCTCCTGCAAAGTTCTTATTAAGAATGAGGATTTGAGGTCAATCCTCTAGTTTCAGAAAGTTAACCGAGTGATTAAGCTTTGACTAAAAATTCCAGGGATAAAGTTCTTCCAACTGAACTTAACCTCAGCATGTATGATGGAATTAAAACTTACTAAATCCTCACTTGCCAGCAAGACTTGTGTTTGAAACAAAACTGATGAGTTGTTGTTGCCACCCCAACCTTACACTGTATATAATTAACACTGTGACAGGTTAATCACATTCAATTGCTTCTCCTGTTCTCAGTGGCTTTTATACAATATTTGAGAAAACAGAAGTAAATCTGGAACCTGCTCTTGCAAGCACAAATGTAAATACTCAGATCTGTTTTGCTCTGCAGACTTTAATACATGTGTATTGATTGACCTGCCCACATGCATCCACTCGAAACCAAGGCCACTAATTAGATGCTAAATGTGCCAGGAAATTGGAGTTTCAGTTATGGGTTCTGCCACAAATGTGTGATGTACTTTAAAACCTTTGCCTGAAAGATACTGACTGAGAACAAAAAATAATACTGAGTCCCATTTAACATCAGTGAACCAAAATTTCTGAAAAAAGGAAAAACAAAACCACCATTTTCATGAAATAATATACCAAACTGTAAAAACAAAAGGTTTCTTATATAAGCCTCACACATTTTTTGTAGTCTTCTCAGAAAAATATTCTAGTCCACTCCTAACATGACTTCTGACTTAGCTATAATCACTCTACATGCAAAGACAGTTACAATGTTAAGTCTTCACACTGTGACCCATAATGACTGGAGCTGCTGTGGTTCAAAGCAGAGAGTAGGGAGAAGTGGCTCTGTCCCACAGGGACAGCCACAAGCCAGGCTGTTCAAAGTGAGTCACTTCACACACACAGACCAAATTTTGATGTAGAAGCAAATTTTAGAAAATATTTCAGGTTACACAGACATTGAAAAATGCTAAAAACCCTTCACTAGACTCTCTCATAGCCACACTCCCCATGTCACAGATTTTCACAGTGTCTCCCAGTGTCCATCCTCTGGCTGGTGACACCTATCTTCATGCCCCTTTATTATCAAGTTCTTTTGTCTTGGGCTCACACCCAGACCTCAATCTGCAGTTTACAAACCAAACCAGCACCACATATGCTCCTCACCAAAAACCAATATCCCAAAGATGCTTAAAGGCTCCTTAAGCACAAATAAAGCTTTTGTAGAGCTTGCTGAAGACACAGTTCAACTGCACTGTTGAAGCAATGTTTTCCTAAACCTGTACAAGCTGGAGGAAAAGCATTAAGCAGAATAAAACAAAACCTTTGTTTGTTTCCTTTTCTCCTTATAAGTTTTAACACAAACAGGAGATGGATGAGCTGTTCCTGTGCAGTGCTCACACTCCCTGTGCATCATACACAGAGCTGCTGAAGTTTCTGCAGGTTGCAGGCACTGAGCGTGTGAGTTTTTGCCAATTCCAGTTCAGCTCCCACACAAGTTCTGCAGGAATGGTCAGGCCACAATGAGATGTCATGTTGCAGTGCTCTGAGACACCAGCAGGCTCTGCTGCCAGCCAGGCTACTTAGTTCAGGTCGTGCACTGACAATTTTGTCTGAAGCTACAACGCCTCCAACTCCAAAGCTGTTTCTCAGTGTGCAAGATTACTATATTAAGCTGCCCCCCTGTTCAATTCCTGAGCCTCTTGGCGTATTTCCTGGCTGTGACATCTGCCTATTAATAGTCAATAGGAAAGGAATCCAAAAGCAAAACTCTTTTAGGCCTCCAAGACCATTGCTGACCTTAATTCTCACAGTCCAGCTTTACCTAGTAGCATAAAGAAATATATGGACCTAGGGAAAAAAAAAAAAACAACCCACAAATACAAAAACACACACAAAATCATCCCCCCACCCCTTAATAAAAAAACCAAAAAACTGTATGGCTTTTCTCACTGTTCTAGTTCTCTTCTCACTGTTCATAGTTTTCCTATGAATCAACACATCTCAAACTCAACCCAGAGCTTGTAACTTTTCTTTGCATCCTTCAGCCTTGCCGTTAAATCTTCCACCCCTGCTTTCCTCTTGCTGAGTCTCCTGTGACTGTCAGGACACTTTCCCATATTCCTGTGCTCTCTGTCTTTGCACATTCTTTCTCTGCAGTGCTAAATACAAGAGAAAATAGTTGAGAGACCAAATTAAAGGTGTGGGGTTTTAGTGCATTCCCTTTAAGAGCAGCATGGCTTGAGCAATGCTGCCAAAAATATTTTTGAGGCTTTGTGTTCCTGTATGGATGAATGTCTTCTAGTACATCATTATTGTTCTCAAGTGAATTGTTACTGATGTTGGAACAAAAGATATACATGCGATTAGTTTGTGGTAAGGAGACCTTACTTAGGCTATCAGAAAAGCATGCCTTTAAGAAAACCAGGTGATATAAAAAAGGTTCCCCAAAAGTACAAACACCAGCTAACAGCAAAGGCCATGACAGGAAGCACAGGACAATGACAGAGCTGCCAGGGCTACGAACACTAATCAGAAGTAGTCAACTATAGTCACTAAGGGAGCACAAGTTTGTGAGCTGAAGAAAAAGAATGGCTTCATCAGTCAATAAAGATCGAATTAATAGACAGTGTTTGCCAAACAGTAAAAATGAGCCAAACCAGCCCTCAACTGTGGAGAAAGAAACCTTCTGGGTCAACATACCACTCTTCCCAACACAGAGGAGAAAGAACCATCAATATTCATGATTTCTGGTGAAGAAGTAGAGGTGCTGACCACTCGCCATAACTCCACACTGCTTTTCTACTGAATAACCACCATCAATCTTAGCCCCAAGACACTTCACAAAAGGTAAGGGTAACACCAGAGAAAATAGTACATGTAGAATGTCTGTTTCTATCAGTTCTGTTTGTCCCATTATGGGGAACAACTTGTAATATTTGCACAATTTGGGCTGTCAGTATAAATATCACTACACCAAAACTAACAGTTCTTTGAGCAGGCTTAAGACTTTAATGAGATGAAGAACAGATGCTTGTTTTTGCACATACAGTGTGTTTCTTTAGGCCACACTAACATGGGTTGCTTGACATGTACCCTGCTCTTAAAGATTATACTCAAGATGCAAAGCTGTGGCTTGAGATGAGATAAACTTGCCCAGAGCCCTAATTTGCATCTTTATCCTTTGGGCCCTACAAATTAAGGAATTAGAGGAAAAAGGTGATGACTGTTCTCCAGAACCCCTTAAGGGATGCACATTAGTAACAGTGACCAAGAATTACATCTCTCTTCCCTGATGGGATCAGTAACTAAAACCAGAACAATTTCAACCAGATCTAACTGGCTCTGATCAGCTCCAACAAGTTTAGAACTATTCAGATCGGTTTAAATAAAGTCAAACCAGTTCAGCCTGGAAGCAACTGCTTCCTACCAGATCTGACCGGTTCCAACCAGTTAGAGTTGGTTGAATCACGTTAAAACTGCTTCAGATTCATTTTGACCAGATGCAACCAGTTCAAACAGGTTTCAACTGTACCTAACCAGTCTGCATCTCATCTAACCAGTTCCAAGTGGTTCAACCCAGTTTTGACCAAACACAACTGCTTCAAATGGGTTTCGACTGGATCCAACAGCTTGAACCAGTTTTAACTGGTTCTAATTGGTTTGTTCTGGTTTGAACAAGACCAAAATAATGACTACAGGCAGTATTTTAGGTTTTAATGAAATTCCATGGAGGTTGCAGTCTCCTCATCACCTGGCCGATGCTGTTCTGTCACCAGATTATCAGACTCCATGGAGGAGGAGCAGCAAGAGAACCTGGGCAGAAAGGTCAGTCATTCCTGTCACTGGCACCACCTTGCCACCCACACAGGGCTTTTCACTACTCACAGAAAAGCTCCCACAGTTTAATGGCTGTAATAAAGTTGGAATAAAATTGCTGTGAGAGCAGTTTCAGAGAACATAATAAACGGCAGTAACATGGTAAGCTAATCGGTACTCATTTTGTGGCATTATTGACAACTACACAGGAAAATCAATCAATACCTAAGCTATCCTATTTTCCTTTAAGTGATGAAGTCCTGTGTCAAACAGTTTTGTATTTTATAAAGGTTGGATTACTAGATTAAGCAAGCAATATTTCTTTGTAGATTAAAGCTTTTTAACATCCTGGTCATTAGAAAAATACTAAACTTATTATCCAATAAGTTACAATATTATGGGAGGCTGAAACTTAAGCCCATTAAAAGCTCCAATCTCAAAGAAGAAAGGGCTTCTATGAACTTCCATTGATAATGCAACACATGAAAATATTACCCATACTTACCAATATTTTTAAATAACACATGTATAATGCGCAGTAATTTATCTAAACAGTGCACAGAAAAAAACTGGAACACAAAAAAGTTAGACACATAGCCCCTATTTTGAGACAAAACACCTGCAGCAGTTTCTACTTATTAGCTTCAAAGTTCCGTACTAAAAGCAATATTTCTAATAAAGCCATTAACAAATGGACATACCTAGAATGCGGAATAAAAATGACAGACTACATCTAAATCTATTAAATAAAAAATTGACAAAACAAGATGCAATAAGACTACATCAGATAAACAAAGCAGCAAAGACTCTATCAGAATATTGCCAGCTACCTGCGTAGCCACAGAAACATGGAAGAATTTGTCATGAGGGATTTCAGCGAAAGCCCATTCTGTGTGAGCTCTATATATGGCTACACAGACACTGAAGCTGTGTATCCACCTAACCATATCTGGGAAATTAAAATTAAATTAAAAAACAAAAACAAAGAATGCGTTGCCTGTCATATGTGGAGGTAAAGAGAGGAGCTGCACAGAGTTGAGAGATCTTACTCTATTCTTGTCTCTGTCGTGGAATAACTTAGACCAAAGTTGAAACATCTTCGCTTTTGTGACCGAAATTTGGATGTACCAATACAGCTGATATATTGAGAAATGATAAAGCTGAAATAGGAGGACCATCAAACAAGAGGAAGAAAACCAATAGCAGAAGACTATTAAAATACAGAAAGCAAAGGACAGGACTAGGAGTGGTCCTCCAATACCCACTGAAGGCTGAAAGCAATGATAGTTTCCAGAATTATTTCAGGACTGTGAACAGATATTACTAAATTGTTCATTTACATTTTGATCACCACATCTTCAAGACTCATCTCTGTTCCAATCTGCTGGAGTAGAAAGCCATATCAGTAATATCAGAAAAAAAGAATGTAAAAGACAAACAGTACTGAACAAAGAATCAACTTCCTTTTTTAATGCCTTTAGCCCACCAAGAGGAAAAACAAGTACAACTCCAAAGCTTTTTTTTTTAAGATTAGCAAAACACAAGGGTAAATGAAATATTATTGTGATAATTTTAAAAAAAGTTCTTACACAAGAAGTAGATTAAGAAAAAGTCAGTGTTCTAAGACTAGCAATTTTAAATTTCTATCTTATATTTAAAGCCATAAGCATGCATACATGGCATGATGTAAGACAAATCTCTGAACTGATTATATAAGATTTCTTTCAATATATGAAACTATGCCTGTCCTTGGAAGGTTGCAAAGTTTAACTAGTTTATATTTTATTTAGTACTTATGATCCTGACAGCAGGCTGCCTTAGGTCTCATTTCCACTTAATTCAGAAAAACAACATTCCTTATTCATGTACTGTCTGATCAAAGGCTTACATTTAGCCCAACACACACTACAAAAAAGCACATTTGAGTATATTTCTTACAGCTAAATAACAAACTGAGCCCAGCTCATGGAAAATTTATTGGTTCAGGTCATACTGCTTTTGTAATTTGTGCACAAAGTTGTCTTGCCAAATTTCAAGTATTCAAAATCAAAAAGAATAAAGCAATGGTATGATATAGATACATAATGGCATAAACACAGGCATAACAATAACTGAAAAAAAGAAAAAATACGAGGTGAGGCTTTTTTCTTGAGTGGTTCACATTTGCATTTACTCACATAATTTGCGCGCTGATTAAAATCACTTTGCGCAGAAAGGATTCGAGGCATTCACATAACTGCATTCATGCTGATGGATCTTTGGGCCCAGCAGCCACAAGGCTGTGCAGACAGAGGGAAATGCCAATTACTTTGCCTTGAGTGTTATGGGCAGATTGCTTGTACTCACACAAGTCTGCATGTCCCATCAGTCACCACCTGCCAAGGTACAGAACTGAAGTTCTACCTAAACCACCATGGCAGAATAAGGTCAAGTCAATCACATTCAATGCCTAGGATGGTTTAAACACCTGGTACACCTCATACAGCCACTGACAAAACAAATGAATGGTCCCTACAGTTACAAAAAATTATCATCTCTTAAATTCTAATTTCCTCATAATTTGATGTGATTGTCCACCTGACCTTTGATAGCCTCTCAGGAGTTTTGCAGTCAAGAAGCCTCAGCTCCCAGCACTGCTTATGGTGGAGCTAAGGCAGAGTACAGCTGAACAACTTCACAGTTAACCACCAAAACAGTTTCTGGGTGAGCTTTTGTCCATTTTGCTGTGCTGAAACTAATAATCAGATGCACTTTTATCTAGTCAAAGCCACAAGCAAAGAGGTTATTTTGAGGACCTGTGAACTCACAATGCTTCTGGACTGGAATTAATGTCATGGAGCTCAAGACAAGCACCATCCTGGCTTGTGGTGCTCTGATGCCAGCTTTATTTTACTTGAAATACAAGTTTGTTATGCTTGACAAACTGAGTGTGACCAGAAACACTACATTTGTTTTACTTCAGCTGCTGCAGAGAAGACAGGCACAAACGTGTTCAATCCAGCATTGAATGAGTTTGGTTTGCTTAATTTCTTACTTCTGTTAAATATCTACTTCCCTAATAGGACAGGAAAATTGCAACATTGGTAAAGTTCCAGGTTCACACATGAGAAACGTGAAGATAAAGAAATTCTTGCAATAATCTACATTTTAGATTTCATTGATGATCGAAGCAGGAATTTTCTCCATTTTAGAATGTTCCCAGCCTTCTGCTTAGTAAATAACTATCTCTCCTAACAGCCTGCTCTCCATTCAAGAGCAAACATTTCCTCAGATACAAGTGTAAAACCTCATTTACAGCTGTAAGTTTCAACTAGGGGGTTTTACTCAGGGAATTTCTCTTCTTTAATCATAATGAAAGAGATCCTAGCACTGCTTAAATTAACTTTTTTCCCCAGCATCTTTCAAGTGAGAAATCTGAAGGAGAAACAACTTGGATATCAATTATCATTTGTTCTTAGAGCTAACCTTACAGGCCTTCCAAAACAAATCTGTCTGGAGGTCCCCATCAGCATGAGCTGGAGAAATCTGTCCTGCTCTTCAATCAAAAGAATGGATCCCCCTATCCAGATCCATTTAGTCCCTGAAGTACTTTGCACATGCATTGATACTTTGTCAGACTGGTTTTGACTGAGATTCCCTCTTTTCCCCATACTCAGTATCTGTTACAGTGTCAATTCTGTTAGTTCAAAAAGTCCATTTCACTCCTGAACATTTTTACCCATCCCTTTTTTCACTTTGTCTGTAAAACTACGTAAGACAACAAAAATCCTAACAGCCACAAAGCTGGATTTTTTCCTGTATGAAACAGAAGATTCTTTAAAACCCTCTGAAAGCTCTTATTAAGGAAAAAAAGAGGCTTTCTGAGCAACAGCAATAGAGGTGACATCTGATTTTTGAAATAACATTTATCTACAGCAGTCTCCTCCAAATCAGCATTTCTGGCAATTCCTCCAGACAACACAATTTCTTTCTTTCCTCCACTATATGCCACACATTTTATTGGATATTTACTTTTTCTTGCTGTGTGACCCCAAAGTTGTGCTCCCTCAGGTATTTTCTCTAGTCTTGAATCAAGTTTTTAGATTTGCTTCTCCTTCCTATGTTTTATTATTCCGCTGATTTCACATGCTAACTGGAAACTGAATTAACTTTCTGGTTTGCTTTCTCAGTGAGGCAAATTGAATTTGTTACCTCCACCACAAATTAATACAATACAGCTTGGAAAAAATATTTTATATATACTTGGAAAACTTGTAACACACTTCATGTCACTAGTTGGCACATGAATAATTCAGATTCAATTACTCAGTGACAGAGTCACTATACAAACTGCAAAAAAAATTAATTGTTTATTTCTTAGTGTGAAGGAAGATAGGCCCCTATATGCAGCATCTGAAATAGTGAGTAGATATAGGAACAGGAAGTTTTAGGTAAACAGGAGGACAAGAAAAAGATATTGTTTTTTCTCACAGTTCTTGGCTCCTAGCATTACAGCTGAGCAAAGCTGAAGCAGGAGATGAACTGATGATTTTACCTGCAGAGTAGCTATTTGATTTGACCCCCCCCTACAGAAAACACAGTTTTAGAAGATGAGACATTTCCTAAAATAATTGTGACAAATCAAACAAATTAACAACCAGTTTCACAAATTAGCATATCTTTGTCAAGAGGGAGGCGTGCCGACCTTTGGGAAAGCCTAGAGAACACAGCAGGGCAGGAGACCTCAAGCAGGTATTACTTCCATTAAAACTGCTGGAAAAAAAACTCCAGAACAATTAAAAAATCCAACACATAAAATAATTTGAACCTAAGCACCTATGTTTCAGTATTTGCCAAAGGAGGAAGCGAAGTTTGTTTCCCCTTTGAGAGGGAAAGTTAATACAGCAGTCACTGGAAAATAGGCAGCCACTTTGAAGCAGAGTTGCTAAATCCATTAAGTATTTCAAGAATGAACACAAAAACTCATTTCATATTAAATTTGCTTTTCCTTTGCCTAGTGAAAACATGCAAACGTAAGACATTTGAACATTAGATACTACGCAGACAAGAAGAAAGGTCAGAACTTCTTTGAAGTGCACCAAGTAACATGGGTTATTGTCTAATTTAATTTTTAAGAGCAAGATAAGACTTAGCACACATACAGGAAAAAGATAAGACAGTGACACATTGCCATCTACACAGTGATAAGCCCACCCACGTTACCAAACTGCAGAAATTACCAATATTTGTTACAACACAATACTGAGTATTTAGGCAAGCAAACTTGCATTTACCCCAAGGCAATCATTGATCCATTTGGAAAAGCTTGCATTTCAATTTGGGGAGTTTTATTTCTTTTTATTTTGCCAAATAAATATATAGAGTCTTGGCTTCATTCCAATAAAGGTTTGAGGTTCCCTTGCCATGGCAAAAGGTCATTCTAATACCAACAACAGAAATATTTTGAGCTAAGTACTTAAAATTCCTAATGGGACTAGGAGTGTTTTTTTAACATGTACATGTTTAAAAAAAAAGAAACAAAAAAATTAACCAAAAGAAACAAATACTACCCCTCCCAAAACCCAAAACAAAATGGCAAAAACAAAACAGAACAACCCCCAAACAAAAAAAAAAAAAACAAACCACAAAATACCAAAAGAAAAAAAAACCCTAACAAAGCCCTATTTTTCCCCCTCTCAGCAGAAACACTTTCTGCATGCTTCAACTGAAGTCCCTGTTGGTTCTTTTGATACACTTTGCCAAGGGAAATCCACAGACTTTAGCTCTGCTGATGAAATGCCACAAGACAACATTTAGAGATACATTTCACTTTAAATTACAGATAATAATTCAGCATATTTTACTTTTCCACTCTTGAGTTCTTCAGTGAAAACTCAACAGTCATATACTAAGAATTTTTCTTTCACATTTAAATTCAGGTCTTTCAAAACTTTATTAACTTTGAGACTAAATCAAAAGCTTTGAATCAGATGTTCAGTAATAAGATCTGAAAAAAGATTTGTTAAATAGTTAAAACTCTATTAAAATGAAAGGAACAACTCCAATTTTAGAAAGGAAAAGTATCACAGAAGTGGTCTGTAAGACTATCTTAAAATATGTATTAAAATAATTCAACTTAGAGTGAATTTCTAACATTTAAAAGTATGCTGTCATGGGTGGCATGGAACCTTATGGTGCTTTCCTTTTAACATTCTGTAAGTGAACAGCTTCCCAATATCCTAAAAACAACTGTTCTAAGAAAACAGGGATTACTGTGAATCGGTGATTGATTCTATAAGCTGCTGAAACAACCAGAAAAAAATTTTGAATACTTTTTTAAAAATGGAAAAGTTAGACGTGGCAACAAAACCAAATGCAAATAAAAGCATTGCTTGCACCATTGCCAAGATTAGTCAGAATTAGTCAGACTTGGCCTTCTACGAGGTGATTTTGGTGGCGGTGATAAACTCAACTCAAATGTGATGTATGCAAACTAAAACTAAATGAGCTGGATTACCTGCAAATTGGAATACATCATATTTGTTATTTCCTCACATGCAAAAGCAAAGATAACATTTGAAAAGGCATGGACAACATTACAATTTATTACTGCAGCACAGTCATGACCTGCTGTATAAAGCAATTATGCAGCTGCAGAAAAGCCCTGCTTAATTATCCCTTCTAGTTTAGGTTCCTTCATAACTCCACTGCAGAGCCTTAGCTTCCCCAATCCCAGATTGTGCTCTGTACGCCAGAGACAACAACAATCACAGGGTTTGGTTTACAATGATACCTGCAGAGGGCTGCAGACAGGCTGACACAGCCACTCTGAGGTGTGAACTGAGCCTGTTTGCCAAAGCAGGTGCTAATGAAAATGCAAAATGATAACAATTTCCAAGTCAGCGTTAATTGTTCCGCTGCTGAACGCGACAGAAGGAGAAAAGTCACTAGTGGATCTATTGTTATTAAATGCAGCAGCAAGGAGTGATACAGTGGATGGAGAAGGCAATATGATACTTCTACCAAAGGCTGCTAGAGGTGGAAAAGAGCAATGAATAATTTCCCAGCTAGGGTTTAAAGCATTATTTGTCTTATTCCGAGACAGACGTGAAAGGAACAGACAAATTTATGGAACTGCCTGCTAACTGCAGCATGATAGGACCAAAGGAATCAATGAAACAAGGTCCTGAAGGAAAAAATTATCTCCTCTTCTTGTTTACAGTACACTGCTTATAAAGTTAGGCTGGTACTGACCACTGAGGGCTAGAGAGCAGCCATCATCCAAACAGGAAACAAGTCAGAGTCATGGAATTGGTTGGCGTTGGAAAGGATCTTAAAGATCACCTAGTTCCAATCCTCCAGCCACAGGTAGGGACACCTTCCACTAGACCAAACTTCTCAGAGCTCATCCAATCTAGCCTGAACACTTCCAGCGTTGGGGCAGCCACAACTTCTCTGGGCAGCCTCTTCCAGTGCCTCACCACACTCACAGCGAATATTTTCTTCTTAGTATCTAATTTAAACCTGATCTCTCCTTCAGTTTGAAGCCATTACTTCTTGTTTTATAACTCCATACCCCAATAAAAAGACTACAACATCTTTCTAAAGTGAATGAAGCACAAGATCCTGGGTTTGCCCTGGTTCTCCACCAAGTTAAATTCTGTTGCTTTTCATTATTTCAAGCCTAGGAGTATTTAACACATGTTGTTCTCCTGCTGTCTGCTCACCCCTGGCAGCAGGCACCTCTGGCACAAGAGAGCTCTCTTCTCCAGAACCTGGAAGAACAGTGGGACAAGTCTGCTCTCCCTTGGTCCCCACCCAGCAGCATCCAAGAGGGTGCAAACACAACGTACAGGTTGGAGACCATAAAAGAAAACTTCCAGTCCTTTCCCCAAAAGTCAGCCTGAGCAGCGTGTGGATAACAGAGCTATCCACAAGTTATCCATGTGGAAAAATAAGACTGTTTTTAAAAGTAGCCAACATTTTTGACAGTATTTTAATTGTTATTTTGAACTACTGTTTACCCTCCAAGATCTCAACTACTCCATAAAAAATTCCCACAAGGAATGCGATTCTTCAGATATCCCACTCATTTAAACAAGATGCTGTTTTAATACAGTGAACACAACATCACATAATTTCACAAAACTTGTAGATGTTTAAAACTGCTTACATCTTTTTGTTTGAGAAAGCAATTTGTGCAGGAGCCTCATCCTATAAGCAATGTTCTTAGCTGAGATGACACAGTTCCTTTCAAACAATGTGTGGCAAATTGGTGATTATAGTCAATTAAAGGATACAATATGAAGTGGTTTTGTGCTACCCAGTTCTTCCAACCATAGGAAATGACTAACAAATGCTATCAAACAACACAACCTATGAAAACTTGTTAAAAGCAGCAACATACCTTGCACACAATGGATAAGTCATAAAGATTGCCTAAATCCAAAATCATTCTGGCAGCTGTGTGCCTGCAGTACAACTCTTCACATTACAGAAATGATCAAAGCATTGCACTGTTACCAATTTCAGCTAAAGCAATTCGAAAAATATTTTTCTGTTCTCTTTTTGAGGTCTGATGATGCCTCACGTTAAGAAAAAAAACGAAAAAAAAAGAAAAAAGCTTTTCCCATACAAAAAAACCCTAAAAAACCAACCCTCAGCCACTCTGTTCCCACCTCTTCGCAGGGGAAAGGGAAAACAGATAGTGTCTTTTCCAGAGATAAACTAGGTAATCTGTATTCCCTTCTAGAGATGCCAGTCTTGGTCTTCCTGTGTTTCCTTATATCTGGCACATCAGCTGCCATATCATCCTGTTTTTATTACCAGTTCTCCAGACAACCACCAAAGTCTGCCATACTCCTTTGTGAAAGAAATGCAGAATCAGATGGTTTAACCTGCCTTGTGCAACTCTGTACGACAGCAATACCGTGAGTTTTCTGAAGAGATCTTGAACACACAACGTATCTTTGTAGTTTTATTAGTTTTATGTGTTCAAGTGAAAGCTTTAAACCAAGTCCTCAAAGCTTATACCACTGTAAATGGAAACAAAGGAGAACAGGCTAATCAACCACTTCCAGCAAACAACTGAACAATAACAAATAAAACCAATGTCTGCGCTAATTGATTCTGCCAAGTGCCTTTTCATTAATATCAGGTCACACTTCTAGAGTATGTCAATAACTATAAGCAATACACAGCCCTCAAGGAAGAGCAATCACTGCTGCTAACAAGCAGAACGTTCTAATGATTGCTTCCTTGCTTAAATATTTGGATAAAATGCACCTCCACTGGAACAGGAGTAATGACACCTCGTTTCACTGACTCTCTCTGATCTGCTCTGGGTAACATTAAGCCAGGATGAGGCCCCAGGGCAGGAAGAGCCCGTGGTGCTCTCTGGAAGATGCTCCATGATCTTTGCCATCCATGAGGAGCTCTGGTTCTCCTCAAAACCATGCCATGTCACAATGAGACTAGACCAACTCAGAGCTAGAATCCAGAGTTAGGCAAGTTCCTGGGTGCCACAGTGGAACCTAACTCTGGCTGCCTGGGGCTCCATGGTGTGACTGTACTCACTGCTTTCCTCACTGAGCTTTTGAAAGGATTAGATAGCTAATATTTTAAAACCTTTAAAATATTAAAAACTTCCAAAATGTTTGCAAAGTGACCTCGCAAGTTTGAGCTGTTGACAAACTTCACTTTACAAACTCAATTTGTTTATGTTTACAGGTGTGACAAACATATACTTCAATCTCCAGAAATGAGGATGCATATTATATTTGTCCCCTCAAATACTGTAAATCTATAATACTACTGTGCACATAAAAAATACATAACCAGAAATCCATTTTCTGATCAAAATCTAATTTCATGCCCAGCTTTTTATTTGCTTATACCGGTACTACAGTGGAATAAGTACGCCCATAGACCAAGTAGCCTCACAGTTTGAAGTTAAAAAATATGGGAAAAGAGTATATATGCAGATTTGCATCTATTTAATCACAAATGAAACCCATTGCATTTTGTTGCAGTTGGGAACTGTACCATGTTACCTTAATCATCAACAGAAGGCAAAAATCTATTTCACAAATGTTCCAAAAAAGCACTCAAAATGTAGATTTCAATGTGCTGACTAAAGCTGGCGCTAACTGCTAAGCAAATAAAACAACTGAACCTTTGTTATTGATAGAAAGCACTCAGACAGCCCCAGGGTTCAGCAGAATACTAAACAGATTACTGGAACCACAACCAACACCACTAGCAACTGGTGCTGACTTAATTCTCCGAGTTTTATACAAGATGGGAACTTCTATTACTTTTCAAAGGGGTGTAGCTCATAAATGACTTATCAGAAATGCTTTTTTTCCCCCTAGCATTTTCTTCTCTAGGTTCTGTTAGCTATTTCACAGCAATGCATTGGTAACCAAAAGTCCTTAATACTACATCCCTGCAGCCCAAGAAGCCTCATGTATAGATCCCATCAGAGGTGACAGACAGACATCCAGCTCCTTGTCAATAGAGCACCAGAGCTACAAGACGAGATGCTCTCTGAGTCTCTATCTCGTGTACACATAAACTGCTTTAAAGTAAAATAATGGTTACTGTTCAGACATATTAATTTTCCAATGTAAGACTGTTACCTCCACAAACAATTAAGGCAGAAAATGCTTCCCAGCCTATCACTGCTGCAAATATTTTTCCAACAACGTGAGCTCTCTGGTGATGTCCAGAACAAGCAGAGTGAGCCAAGTGGAAAAAGATATGTAAGAAGAAACAGCTGGCGAAGAAGATGTGCTGTCTGTGTTTCACACATTTCCACAACAAATGTTGCCTCTCATCAGCTGTTGGGAGCTGGAAAACCACACTGAAAGCTGCTAGAGAATTATACAAGTTCTTATTACTGTAACTCCAACTTCAATGTGTTAGAAAGATTCTTTCAAATAGAAAATGAGTATTTCTAAAATATTTATGTGATAGATTCCTAACAGAGATACGTTGATACTCTGATTAAAAAAGGTTACGAATAAGAAGGATCCAGAACCCTCAAACTTTTCTGGAGCTCTGTGAGAGAAAACAGCCAGTCTGGAAAACACTCTTTGAACATAACTAAGAAAACAACCAGCAAGAAGCAGCTGTTGCCATCAAGCAAATTTTATTGACAATGTGTGTGCAAGCTATTCCAGCTGAAAACCAAGTAGAACCTCATTTATACATAAAAATAAGGATCTGAAATGAAGACATTAAGTTAAATGGCCAATACCATTATAATAATTTATGCTTTTATGTAATACTTAAATTTCCAAACCACTAGGTTATTTTTCCCAAATCTCAATATGAATGTTAGAAATACGTAGTAAACCAGAACAAAAGCTACCTATTCACACTAACACAGTTCAAGTGGGGGAGATATGGTTTACAATACAACTTAAAAGACTTGTAATTTTATAAACTGTAAATGAAGACTTCCAAAAGCAGTTCATTAGTTATTGACATTATCTGAATAACATTTTAAGAAAGCCAATCTATTTCTTTCAGAATTTAGTACTAAGTATGTCACATAATGACAACTCAGTCAGCATTTATTCTGATATAACAAGTGTTTATTTTTCACACTTATAGAAATAGCCAATTCTTGAGAACTGAAGATTGTTTAGCTGCTGCTCTATGAGCACTAAATTGGTTTCACTCCCAGAGGTACTCCATACTATTGCATTCGCCATTATTTATTTGTGATTGGATTTATTACTTGAAGATTCTGCCAAATACTTACCATTGGTACTTCAGGAGTAATAGTTTACTTCCATCCCTATTCAGTATTAGCTGAAACACTCATATTTAACAGCTATAATGTTTGAGCAGTGCAACCTTTAGAACATCATGTCAGATCCAAAAAAATTAGGAAGAAAACACATAAACAACTAATGTGGCATTTTATGGCTATTCTCCACTGCAGCATTTACCAGGTCCCTGGCTCTAGCAAACTTAAAAGTTTCCAAAGCTAAGCTGCTGAGAGCCCAACCCACAGCCCCAGGGGCTCCTTAGCTGCTCCAGCTGCCATCACCCTCCTTTGCCACCCTCTTACATGGCTTATGCACATTTGGCTTGCTGGTGATTATCATTCTTCCTTCCTTTTTTTTTTCCCCATACTTAATTGCTTCCAAGTTTCTCTAAGTATATTATCCATCTTCCAAATTCTCCTCGTGAGATCTAATTGGACTGTGTTTCCTTGAAGCTGAAGCTCACTGAGGTACTTCTGCAGTGTTTCTAATCTCTCTGTGGACCTTGTATATTTTTCTTTTCTCTAAACTTTCAAGTATTTCCATCTCCTCACAGCTTAGTATTACATGTTAATTTTATTAACATGTTGTTAAACACTCTCTCCCAGATCATTAATAAAGACATTAAAAATGACTGGTTCTAGCAGTGATCCCTGTGGTACCCTCAAGACACCCTTTGTTTGTAGTGTTTCAGCCAGCTTTTAATCCACATGACAGTGCTCTTATCCAAGCCAATTTGAATTAATTTTGCAAGTCAGGCTTAGCAAAGTGACAGCCAACCTTTAGAAAAAATAAAAAATTACTACACTGATTTCTTCCTCATTCCCTTCACCCAACTTTTGTAGGAGTTTGAATCAGCTAAAATGGTAAGATTTTTTTTACCAAATTAATTAGCAACTATATGCTAGGTAATAACATTCTTTGGAATTCATATACAATTTTTAGTATTACATCTGCTTTTTTCCTGGTATTTTATATTTTCCTCATAGCTTCTGGTATTTCAGAAGCCATAGGCAATGCTGTAGTAGTCACTGCCTTGCCAAGCACCAATCTGATGACTAAAAAGTGGTAAAGAGTATAGCTTCAGGCTCTCTACAGAGAAAGTAAAAGTAGGTTTATTTAGGAAATTAGTCTGTATGGTCACTGTTAGGATTTCAGTATAAGTTGTAGGATATTGTAGTTTTTTTGAAATAGAGTTAAGATCAAACTAGTCTATTTCCAACAGGAGATCCAACCTTAACAACAGATATAGTAAAGGTAAATATCAAAAGTCAATTTCTACGTCAATTTCTGAGTAAATACAAATAAGGAATAAATATCTGCACCTTCCAATGTGACTGTATAATTAAAGGCATTTACAATTTATTCAAGTTACTCCTTTTTATCTATAACTATGAATTACTTTACAGGATTTTAACTTATTAATTCCCTAATCATAAATACTTTTTCTCAATCTCCCTTGACAAAGAATCCCACTTAAAATTGATTCCAGTATCTGAGGCAACTGATCCCCTATAGTTGATAGCTTGTCTAGCATTTTGTGTACACATGCCCTAACCCATATCTATAAAATAGATATCTGAAGACTTTCAGTTTACTTCACCTTATAGTCATGTTTATAAAATACTGCATCTAAAAAGCAGTGATAACAGTCATAATTTATCAACTTCTTGAAGAACATGAGTTTTGCTCTTTCCTTATGCACAAAACTCCTCATTTCTACAATTTCTCCAAAATAAATTTCCAAACTTTAACGTCCTCGTATTCTAACATTATGCAAAAATCACTCTCAATTTTGATAACAGCAAACAGACAGTATTCAGGAGTTCCAAACACACTTCAATTTTATACAGGGTTCTAAAAAGAGCTACAAGAATCAGATCCAGAACTTCCATCTTACCATGAGGGGCTATGTAGTTTTAATAATACTCACTTTAATGAAGCAAAGGTCCAATCCTATCTTGATAGACATAAAATCACTTTGTATGATTAACAGAATAATGGGCACGAAATACAACTTTTTATTAAAAGCAACATGTTTTCCTCTTCCAGGAGGAAGTAGCCAGTGGATTTTTCACTACTGCACAGTACTATGGAAATTACAGAGATGTGAGGAAGCATGACACAGAAATATTTATCTCTGTGCTATTGGAGTCAACACACTTCATGAAAAAATAAGCAAACTTTCCTTTATGAAGTGCTTCCTTCTCATCAGCAGCACACTCAGTAGCCCATTATGAGGAAATTATACTTCATCTTGAAGGCTGAAAACTTCAAGCTTACTCCTTGTTTCATTTTATTAAGTACCTACAAATACCCTTTTTTTATTTTTTAATCTCTACTAAGGTTCTTCTCAATTACTCCCATTTTAATAAGTTTTCTGTTAAAAAAAGGCCAAAACTGAGCTTATAACTTCCGCTATCTGTGAGCTTTGGCTGGCGACAAGCACTGCAGTATTGCTGGCAAACATCTGATCTGCAGACCTATTCCTTTATTTCTGGGTAAAGTAGATGAAAAGAGAATTTGAACTACTACCAAGAATCTATGTTTCAAATACATTCTAATTGTAGTATTTTCTTGTTGTAATTAGCAATTTTCCTCTGTGCTTTTATACTATCAAGTCACATCCACTGGCACTTCTGTATACATCTGCCATCACTGACCTCTATCTAGAATATTTTCATTTTGGTGCTCTCTGTGACAATCTGATTATATCCCTTCTTCCCTGCTCCCTCCATTCCCTCTTCCTCCTGTAGTGCTTTCTCAGAGCCTATTTCAAGCCTACATTGCTGGATCATGCGAACTGCTATTCAGTCATCATCTTGCACAAGCCATTTACATAAAACCAAGAAAATATAGATGAAAGCAGCAACATGGGAGCAGCAATGTGCTGTTGAGGCAATGGCAATTCTCCTGGTCTTGTTTTTCATGGATCTCCTGGGCCTGATGGCTGTGTTACACCTGAAAGAAGGGACTTGTGTGGGCTGAGAGGTGAGAAGAACAGGATATTCTAGATCTTGGAGTTTCTCCTTCTCCATGACTACAGCCACAGGCATCTTTCCCACTCACTGAAATGGAGGAAACAAGAAGCTTCCCATTTTTCCTGCTCCAGCACTTGATTCTGATGAATCAGACTCTCATATGCAGATCTGTCTCTCCCTCTAACAAAATGAAGTAGTTCAAAGTCCTTGCTGTTAAAAGTTCCTTTTGCTCTCTCTCTTTGTTTCCCAGGTTATTCTGTATCAAAAGTTTATCCCTGTACACACTTAAAAGCAGCTATTGCACGATGGAATACATTATCCATTGCTCCCACTTAATAAGCATTTTCACACAGGTTTCACGTTTAAATTTCAGGGATTTTTGTCGAGCAATTTATGTCAGTACAAACTCCTTAAAGTGTCCATTGGGGACACCTGTCTTGCCAATTTCATCACTTCAAGTGAATACAATACCCGTGTCCCCAGGTAAAAGTCCTGATGCAATTCCATCAGACAGTTGCTGTACTTGGCGCAGTGTGGGTGTGAGAGCTAATTTTGTCCTTAGATTCAGAGGCTTCATTAACAGTCTTAACACATTCACTGCAGCTTTCTAAATCCTTTCAGGCTTTAACACTTAAGCTACTGCAAAAAAAAATATATAATGGAAGTTCATACACAGAAAAATGTGATTTCTCTAACCCAAATAAAACAGATCTTTTAGATACCACTAAGTGCTGCATTACAGCCCATCATTCCACTGAAATGAAATTTATGAGAAATAAATCATAGCTAGTAAAGGCTGTAAATTACTATTTTGGGCAATTCAGTCGGATATAAAATATGGGAAACTCTGAATTGACATGCATAGAGGAAAAGAATGAAAATTATTTGTCTATTATATGAAGGCATATGAACATCAACATAATGCATATTCTACCACTTTGCTGTTATGCCATTTTAGTCTGAGAATTGCATCATGTCCCAATATATTGACCACAACATTCAATAGTTAGAGTCAGTTGAAAAAAAAACCCCTTTTTTTCTTCCATTAGACAGGTGTGGTTTTACCCCACCTTCAGAGTGATTCATACAGTGGGGTAAATTCTAGCTATTTTCTGAAAAAATAATAATTTTTAAGCGTTTTAAAAATTAAATTAATATAGAAATCCAACCCTGAAACCCTCTTTTTTTTTCAGTATAGGTCACTTAGAGGATGAGAAAACAGATAAATTAGTCCTTTGTGTGGGTCATGCAAAGCTTCCATGCACAAAAGATATTTTCATCGACATATATGTTGCATGAGAGAACCTATCTGAACTTCATTGTATTCATTAAAAACTGTGCATGATATCAAATTATAATAGAGGTAACCAAACTTGTACATGTTCTGTTTTGGAGCGGTGAGAATTAAAATTCTGCATCCAAATAATACAGAATGCAGCTATATTTCAAATTCATGTGTGAAGTTACAGCTATATTTACAACTTCAGTAGAAAATGCAAGCTTTCCTGTTATCCAGATATTACTTGCTGATTGATTTCTGTTCCTTTTCATGCTCACTAATCCTAACCCAAAGGCTGCTTCTTTTTGATTCTGACTTTGACTGAAGTAACACGAGAAATTTTAAATTATGGATGAACTTCATTCCTGGTAGCCTTGCTCCACACAAAATGACTTCCAACAGCTGCAAAACACAACTTGATTTCCAGCAGCAATAAGGGATGGTTGGTGTAAGAGTAATCTGTGGGAATTTTGCTTTGCACAACCATTTATCTGGATGGGTGTCTCCAAACAGCAGCTCCTGTTGTTTTCACACTGGGGCCTTTTATGGAACAAAGGAACCCAAACTGGCTGAAGAACTGAGGTCATTGATTGGACTACACAATGCTAAAATTTTCTAGGGGGTCCATATTGCTCCTTGGGTACAGCAGGATCAAAAAGCAAGTCAAGATGAAAGCTAATTTCTTTCAGAATCCAAAGGCCTTCACTTAGAGTGAATCATGTCCTCTTGGCTTAATTTATCAATACATTGAGAAAGGAGGAACTTGTTCCCTTGTGCAAACCACAGATATCCTGGGGATGAAAAGAATACTTGGAGCATCCAAGTCTGAAGCAACAAAAACAAAGCAAAGAGTTGGACAAGTTCAGATCCTTTTCTGTTAAACAAGTAAACTATGAGACAGAGGAGACAGACAGGAGACATGACAAACACTCACTTTTCAACACCATAAGAACAAAAGCTGTCTGGAGTGAAACTTGCACAGGAGAAAAAAAATAACAGCTTCATATCCCTCCTAGTCTTAAGGATTTCTGAACCAGTAAGTGTGCATTGTCTATTGCTCTCTGAATTAAAGGAAGATCTGCGCTGACTTCTGTCCTGCAAAGTTGGAAAAAATCCTTCCCTGCTCCACGAGAACCAGGTATGTGGAAGGACTGTTAGATGTGATATGACAGTTCTGGGGATGCACCTGTATTTCGTGTGTAGGGTTTTTATTCCACTGACAGCAGGTCTCAGCTCAGGAAACAGGTTCTCATTCTTTCAATCAGCTAAAATGGTCTAAATGTTGTTTTTGCCTGGAGCTCAGATTTTCTTTTGTCCCATTTTCTTGTCTTCCTCACTAGACAAGTAAAATTTGTTTGGGATAAAAGCTCTTAATTCCATATAACAAACTTTATTTGAGAAACTCATCTTTGCTTACATAGATTACTATTTTAATATATATTAAAAAAAAAATCTTGAATGGGTCTTGCCCATATTTTCCCACATTGCTTGAAATTAAATATATTATCAAAAGGAAAGTAGTTTTGATGAACATTGAAATGTTATTTGAAAGCACATTCTATATTTTTATTTTTAGTATTTGTTAGGCTTTTCAGTCTCTAAAAATACAGGATCATTACTCAGTAAACATTCTATAAAAACGAACTTTTCTTTCTGGGATGAATTACTGCTCTAGGTAGGGTAGACATGAATATGAATGTAACAATACTTTGTGTGACTCTTTTCTCACTTATACTAACGAAAAAGAAGAATTTAACTCAAGTTGATAGTTCTCATATTAACAAAGAACATGAACACCACATACACCACCACTTCTGGAAAACCTGCCTGTCATAAGAGTAACTCTCTGCTTTCTATTACTGGATGACAGTATTTTAGGGTTTTTTTTCAAGTTTTGAGGAACATTTTGAACACTGCTTCTTATGGCAGTCTACAAACAAGTTAAATCTTTTCCTGTCTCTACTGGTCTCTGCAAAAGGTGAGGATAAGCTCCAGCAAGAAAACCAAGCTATCATTAGTCTATGTCAAAAGGGTTTTCCTGTTCTAAAACACTGTGGACAAAGGAATTTTATCTCAAGGCAAGGAGTTATGTTGTGTTTTGCTAACTTGTTCTTTCACCACAAGCTTAGTAAAACATGACAGTGAATGAATGGCCAAGTGACAGGTTTGCAGTGAAATTTTTCATCTTCCACAAGGCAGTGGAGGATGATGGTGGCCTATCAGTAGATGCAGTACAGTGATGGACAAACTCATCTGGTTTCCTCCAGCTGGCAGAGAAAGACCAGGGGAAAAGTAAAGTCACAACAGAGGCTTAAGCTTTGTTGCACAACAGCAACAGATTTCTGTTATAAAAAGACATTAATTCGTAGTCCCAAAGTGTTTTGGGACTGGGTAAAAAAATACTCAGAGGTGTTTTTCTCCAACAAAGACAGCTTTAGTCATATGTGGTAGATTGCGGAGTCTGACAAGAATGCAAAAGTGTTAATAGGTGTTGATAGGGAGCTGACTGACAGAGGTCACAAAGGCTATAATTCAGATACCTCACGTCTGATTCAGCAAAGGCTGCTATCCCTTAAGAATTCCAGAGTAAACACAGGATCAATTCCACAAAACTCACACTGCCTTGGCATTGGTAAAGGTGGACCCACGTGGTCATCTGGATGGCTTGGCACAGACTTTGCCCACCTGCTACCTGGTGTGCGACTTCCCAGTCTTATTGAGGTGGATGTCTTTTCTAAGGAACATCAATCAATCTGGACAACTTCCTACCCTTTCCCTTGCTCTGCTGGCAGAAGATAAACCACGTTTAGCAGCTCTTCTTAGAGGGGTTGATTCTTTTCCAAAGGTTCAGCAATATTGCTTTCTGTTAGCTGTTGTGAAAAGCCATCTTCACTTGAAAGCTTTTCTAGCAAGAGGGCAATAAGCATGGCTGCATTCCCACTGATCTCTCCAGATGAAAACTGCAAAACACTCTGGAAAGTGCTGTGTAATCACAGAATATTAGAGGATGAAATTCCACTCCAGTGGATCACTACATATGAAGACATATGTTACACTGGGTCATCTTTTAAAAGACAGGCTTAGCTCCCCCAGTGTTTGCACTAACTGATGTCAAGCACTGCCATGAATTATAATAAAGAAAGTAATATATAATCAGTCAACATTTATAGTAACTAAGCAGAATAATCTCTAAAGATTTCTCTTCTAGCAATGTTATCATGTCAGAAAAACAACATAACAGCACGAACTATCTTTAAAAGGATTCATGATATTTTGGATATTAAAATCAAATTAAATGTCAAGGCTAAACAACTATGAAGATTAAACCTACATCAACAGGATTTTTAAAGAAATGTATCTATAATCACTATAAAGAAAAGTGACAGGATAAATAACTCAGAGTAAGACTTTCCAAGACTAAGGAAAGGTCTTGTTAGGAAAATGACAGCAGGCAAATATTATGGATATAAGACAGCGAGAGGTTTATATGTAAAATAGGAAGAGAGAAGCTCAACATCGTTATAGAACCATGAAATATCCTGAGCCGAAAGGGACCCACAAGGATCAAAGTCCAACTCCCAGCTGTGCACAGAACTCCCCAACAATCACACCACACCATTGAGAGCACTGTCCCAAATGCTTCTTGAGCTCAGACAGGCTGACACTGTGACCACTGCCTGAGGACCCTGTTCAGTGCCCAACAACCCTCTGGATAAAGAGCCTTGTCCTAACATCCAACCTTGACCTGTGCTGACATTGATTCACAGTATTCTCATGTGGCCTGTCTGGTCTCCAGAGAGAAGAGATCAGTGTCTGCCCCTCCTCTTCACGAGGATGTGTTAGATCATGATGAGATCTCCTCTCAGTCTTCTTTCCTCCAGGCTGAACAGGCCAAGTGCCCTCAGCCATTAGTCATAAGGGTTCCCCTCCAGTCCCTTCTCCATCCTTGTTGCCCTTCTTTGGACACCCTCTAGTATCTTGATGTCTTTTTTATACTGTGCTGCCAAAACTGTTCCCAGTACTGGAGGTGAGGTTGCCCCAGTGCAGAGCAGAGCAGGGCAATCCCACCTAGCACTGGGATCAGCTTTGCAGGCAGCAGTTCTGATAGGGAAACTGAACTCCTAAATCTCCTACACCCCCTCTTTAAAGGGAAAAGATGCATAACCAGCTATAGGGTCAGGTAACCAAAACCCATTCTCCTGTTCACTAAATACAGACCTGACAGAACTGCAGCTCACCCTAGCAGGGTAAATGGTAATCAGGGTGGGACTCTCCATCAGGAGTTTCAAAAATCATCCCTATAACAATCCTGAGACAACAGAGCAGACCATCCCCACCCTTAACTCCAAACCTAAGCCCTCAGCTCAAACCAAAAAAGACCACAATTTAAACACACAGAAGTAAAGATGAACACATATTCAAGAACTTAAAGTTAACCATTTTGGTGAAGCTACACTAATGGTTATTTAGAGGAGGATGAACAGCCAGAAGAGCAAAACTGAGCCTAGCAAGAGAAAATAAACTTCTAGTAATATCAAGAGGGTTTATTATAATTAGCTACAAGAAAATGCTCAGTTTCTTATTGTAATTAAAATTTGAGAAATAAGAGAATTCAATTTGAGTAGTACAGCTCTGTAACTATGCATGAATGATATATGAGGGAAAACAGCATTTAAAAAGTAAATTAAAGATGACAAGAAACAAAAAAGGCCAATTTATCCTTCAAAAGCTACACAGTTCAGTGAAATGACTTTTAAACTCCAGTCATTCATTGCAAACTCAAGTTATCATCTGAAATGTGATTATATGTAACCATTGCAGCTATTTGCACATCACAGTGACCCTTTGACATTCCCACACTGATGGAGATTAGTCTTTGAATTGGTACTCACACCAGTTACACCTATAACAAAAAACCAAACCGAAACAAAAAACATTCAATGGCCACATAACTTGTATTTCTTTGCCGCTCCCCTTCCCGGTGCCAAATACTCAGATAAAATGAAAACTCATTCATGGCAGTGAGCAACTAAAATTGACTGAACTGACAGACATGTAAAATGCCATAGTGAAGATGGCAGCAGAGTATTAGTGATTACCTCAAAATACCATCAGCTAGTGAACAGTTCTCATTGTAAGGAATAAAAACAACACCTGCTATATTCTCTCAGGCATAAAAACAGCCTGGTCTTCAAACACAGACTGCATTAATCAGAGAAGGAATCAACATCTTTACGATGGGAAGGGACAGTAACACAAACAGAAAAATGAGTGGTCTCAGACCCTGGTAGCTGGAACTGCTGTAATCCTGAGGCTGTGTGTGACCACCCACTCATCATTGCCACCTTCGTGCATCACCAACATTCCTACTGCCACAAATCATATCAGAGGCCTCAAGCTTCAGGCCACTTTTTGCCACTTAAACCCACTGGTTTTGCCAAATCTCTCATAACAGAAACTCAACCTGCATGCTAGCAAGCAATGCATTTTTTGTACAGATGGTTCCAGCGGTGCTTACAAGAAGAGGAAACTTTTTAAGTAGCCTTGACAAAAAAACTAATGTATAGTAGAGAGAGCTAAGATGTGTGTGGTTTACACCTTGGCTTCATAGTCAGATCATTTTCTTGGCATCTTAGCTTGATCTGTTTATTCACCTTTTTTTTTAATGCACCCAAACAAAAAGCTTCCCAGCGTTATAAATGACAAAAAAAAATTTCCAAAGAGACCTGCCAGCTTCAGTTTTCACATGAACACAACCACCAAGGCAGCACTGGTTGACATTTTGTATCTTCATCTCCACATCACCCAGATAGGAACTAAAAAAAAAAGGCCTCAGTAGGATGGACAAGAGCTAACCCACAACATCCAATACTGAATGAATGAAGGAACAGCAGAAATTTTATGTATTGTATTCTATGAAGACTAAAAATGGTACATTAGTCAGGAAAGACTCTGCAGATTGTGTACCTATAAGAAGCTGTTTCCAGACTTTAAAGGTCAAAATGCATGCTCTAAAACCAATTCAGAACTCAGTTTTGCAAGTTTGTAGACGAAAATGAGGAGTTGCTAGAAACAAGATCAATGTGTAGGAGGAGTCCTGAGTGCATAGATCAAGACTCTGAAAGTATTATGTATAATTGATTAAAGACTTCATGTATGAAGATCCTAAAAAATATAATGTATAAATTTGATTTCAAAACTGCAGAAGCATCTGCTGCACAAAGTGTGCAATGAAAGTACCACCTACCAGCATAAATTTCTTGATGCTAATGCATTTTTACATTAATCAGGAGCCCACTAAAGATGTTCACTGCAGTAGCAGCATTACTTACATAGGATATTCTTCACAATCTAAATTAATTTGAGTCTAAGTATAGGGAATGTAAACCAATTGTCTTCTTAACAGAGAAACCAATTAATTGAGGCACCTGTCCTCTGATTTCCTGTGCCATATGCTTTTCCACACAAAGTTTGCCCTGTTATAACATTTTCATCTCTACCTTCTAATGAAACAACTAAAATCCATCATTGTGCTCTCTGTTGCCATAGACAGAGAGATGAATCTGCCACAGCTTGAATTGCTATTACAATATACTTAGGGTAAATTATCTACTCAGGAATGACAGAAATCCTGCCAATTAAAGTTATTCTGACCTCTTAAGTGTCAGAGTATTATTGGAATCATTGAGACACTGGATTTAAGTACTTGAGATTCAGAAAGCTCAAGCATGTGTTCTGCACCTAGAACACCTTGGTACACTGCTTCAGTTCTGGCTAAGTCCAAGTTGTTGCAAAAGGTGAAGATCATGCAGACTGCATGGACTTGCTATAGGATACTTAACTTCTTGTCATTAACATTTTTATCATCCATTATATCCCATTAAACTGTTAGCACTGCCAGGATGGCTTTTGCTCCTGGATAGCATTTCCCTCAAAACATGGCTTTTTCAATTTCTGCACATCCTCTTTGAGCTACCATTAAACCATTTTGCAACAGCAATATTTCTGAACTAAGCACTCTTATCATCGGGTAACCCACATTGCTGAGGGTTAGATGACCTTGGTGGTGCTGCAACATTTGTAATTCTCCAGCACAATCAATTATTTTATGATAATGTCTTTTGTCAGAGAATATTGTAAGGCAATGAGAACTTGATTTTTTTCCTGTGAAAGAAAAGATCTGCTTTGACTGGTATACAGAAATGTTCATACATGGGTCACTGACTGACAAGGGAATTGTAAATTACTTGGTAATAAAAAATAATAGCAGATATTTATATGGCACTGTACCTCACACATGATGACCTCCAGGCTCATTATAATAAGTATCATTTGTCAAAAAGAAATTGCAGTGACCATCATATCTTCCAATAGTTTTTATTTTAAAATGGGCCATGACAAATCTTACACTTGAAATATCCTTTATCAGTTAGCCTAGCATATTACAGCAGCTACACAAACCACTCTGCAACTGAAATACAGATAATGAGTTAAAAAAAACGCTATAAAACATTAAGTGTCACTAATTAAATTTCTGGGCAGTAAACTAAGGATTTTGGCAACTACTTGACCATGAAGAAGGTGATAAACTAAGTTTGAAGGGACATTCTAAAGTCACCTGGTCCAAACCCACTCTCACTGTAGGGGTGACTGCAGTAATGCCAGGAAGTTAGAGGGCTGAGTTTAGAAATAAACCAAAGTGTAATGCTCTTTCCTGCAAACAGCTGTTTCTAGCCTTTAGAGTATCAAGCACTCACATTAAAAATGGAAATTAAAAGAAGAAATATTTTAATAGAAGCTAATATTTTATAACATCCAATCTAAAAATCTTCAGTGCAATAAAATACATCATCTCACAAGTAGGGCATGATACCAATCAACACTAAGACATCCCAGTAAACATGTCACAATAAACTGCAATGAAAGGATATATATAAAATCTGATGGATGACTGTACTGGGGAAAGCACAGTTTTTCAAAGTTGCTATAGTTAGAAGACAGTAACATCTGAGAATAACGACTAATTAACAATGTATCTGCAATACACCTCATGTTTAACTGGCACTGCTTGGAGAGAGTTACATCCTAAACCTTAAATATATCTTATATCACTGAAGATGATCTAAAGCCTTACACATAAAATGCCAGAGTCGAGAGCATAAATAAAATACATAAGGAATAGTTCCAGGATCATCTTCATATGTTCTAAAGACATTTTACTTGAGATGACAAAAAATACTTTGTTCTACAGCTTTCCACCTATTGAGACAATAGGACACAATATGTATGTGTCTATATTTTTGCATGTGTGCACACTCAGATGCATTAACAGCACTAGCAGCTGTTTAACCTTCCTTCAAACACTTAATGAAGAAGCTTAATAAACCCCTGTAGATTAGATTTATTTTCTTGCTGTACATCAACTTGAAATTTGACATGCAGTGATAAAAAAGATGAGGAATTGTCCTCAAGTCTGCTACATGATATTTTGTCCCAAGTAAAATCACGCATATAAGTTTATAAAATTAGCAAGAAAATGCTGGACACAGTCAGTTCAGCAATTCTAGTTCTGTTGTGCTCTAGCAGCAGCTGAACAAAGGTTACCTCCCTCCAGAGACCACAAAAGAGTGGGTGAATGTTAACAGAGGCTGGACTGCTTCAATTGTCTCAAAACCTCTTCATTTACAAAATAACTCTGAATGCCTGATTTCTACCATAAGAGGAGAGACCAATGTAAAATTACATCCAAGTGAAAAACTTGTTAGTCTTAAGCTTATATTCTACTTTTGCCACAATAACAACTTTTATTTCCATATGAATAGAGGGGGGAAACAACATCCTCCATAAACAAATTTTCAATGTCATCAGGTCTGTCTCAACTGGGACAAAGTCAGCTTTCCCTCACAGTAAAATGAAAAACCAAGAAGACTTGTTCTTTTAATGACTGATTTCATTGTACATTCAAAGAACATAGAATCCACTTCTTTCAAAGACCTGTAATTCAACGAAGTAACAAGGTTCTTCTTTAACTCTCATAATATTCCACATAACATTATCCAAAGGTAGTTTCTTGACTGTAAACACTGCAAAACACTCTTGGTCTGCCACAGGCATTTACTTACACAAATTCATTAAGCAAATTTGTCTTGTTCTGTCGTTTAGGGGCTCCTCCTTCCATTTCTCCAGATCAAAGTCTGGATAATTTTTTTTTCGTTGGTGCTGCAACATTTATTTCAAAGCACTTGATTCCCACTTTCCCTAAACCTGACCAACTACTCATTTCCCAAAAATTTATAGCAAAATGACTGCTTTGGGTAGAAAAGATACCACTCATATCTTCCAAATACAGGTAAAAACAGCATGAAAAACTTGCACTACACATCAGTGTACTCTAAATCCATGTCAGGAGCCTTCACACCACTCATGCCTACATTTACATTTGGAATTATTTTGCCCTCCTAGCACAAGGAGAAAACACATAAAAAATTGAGCAAGTTTTAAAAATAAAAAATAAGGAAGAGTTTGATGCTTTTGTAAAAGCTGGTCCTCTACAACTTGCCTAAGTCCACAAAAAAAAAAAATGTGTCAAGAGAAACATTTCACCAGGTTTCCTTTGATTGATCTACTAATATATTGACAATTGAAAAGTTATTTCCAACTTCTGAAGCTCACTTCTTTTTAGTTGTAGATTCATAGCAGTGATGTTTTTTAAAACTTAGTACACTATCCTGAGCCATGAGAAATCTATATTACAGATCAGTTAGCAACAAACATTTATTGAAATACCATGGACTTTACAGGCTTCATCCACAATAGAACAACAGTGATAGAGATGAAAGATTTCTCACATCATCTATAAATAATATAGTAAATAATAGCATCCAATTCAAATAGAGAAAAACATATAACCGATTCAAGGACTGTAAAGAGGATCAAAATGCATCTGCATGCAAGCAACAAAATGAGTTTCTCTCAGATTTTCTCCAACCCAAGTGAAATATGTAGAAATACAGTCTATATCAAAACAGCTGGTCAGAAGGAGAAAAATTGACAAAGAAAAAAAAAAATTGGCAAAGACTCAAAAGTGAACTAACACAGGAACAGAAAAAACTTGAAGAAAAAAATTTAAGAAAAGAAAAAAATCTTGGTATTAAAGCAAAGAGATGACACAACAGTAAAACAAATGCTCTTTCTTAATTCTCAAAACAAAAGTACAGTAGAAGGCAAATATTAGGCAAAGACATGCTCTCAATACACTTAGATGTAATGATAGAGCATGTACCCACAAATTATATTGTGTATTACATCTACTGATCCATAATATGTTTATAATTTGCCATTTCTTAATCAGAACAGTGTTGTTGCTTTTGTGACTGAAATTCCTGCAAACACAATTTCCACAAACTGGAAATGGGCTGCAATAAATTTCATTTACCTTTAAGCTCACTTCTCGTATCAGCAATATTCCGTTAATGCATCTCACCACCAAGTCAGTCACGCATCAGCCTTGCTCTGAACCTGTGTGAAAAACTGCTCCTTTTTAATCCACACAGGAATAAGAGCCTGGCCATTTGAACTGCAGGAATCAAAGGATGATCATCCCACTTTCTTCTTCAATAGCCCCTATAAAAGATTAGCACGCCTTAGGTTCTTTTTTGAGGGGAGCTTTTCAGGCTTCGAACAGACTTCTGAATGCATCATTATAAACAAAACAACTCAGTCTTAATTACTCCCTTCTCAAAAACTTACTGTGCAATGAATTGCAATTGAATGGAATTCTACTCCACCATCCTAACCCTGCAATCCACCCTAGCTTCCCAAACCTCTTCTTGAGCCCTGAATTGGAGTTTCTTTATCACCTGTGTTCTGCACACAAACTGGACTGGCCATGCCTCTGAAGTAGCTTTCAATGCTTTTATTATGCATTTCCAAAATATCACATTTCCCTTACCTATTTTGCCTTGAGAGCATTGTTTCACATTTCTAGAAATATCTGTCCTCATTCATCAACACATTTCTCCTTTCCTACTTGTCCCCCAGGGTCTGTCTCAAATCCCTTAAAAGAGATCTCTTAGAGATAATAACACCAAGAGAAAACATTTCTCTATTGTGCACCTTTTTTTATTTTGTTTATCAGCTCTTTATGACAGGATAGCACAAATTCTTGAAGTATCTTTCAAAAGCACAGCATTAATGTATTTCTAAGAGGCATTTATTGGTTCTGTGTACAGGTATAATAATGAAAGCAAGATGTTGCCCAGCACTGAAATACACAATGAGGGCTCACATTGATGTGAGTCACTTGAGTTAGATGCATCAACAGTTTAATAACACTGACAGCCTATAGCTATTTATACTTCAGCAGTGAATACTTTAATAGTGAGAAGTACCTGGATGCACTGTGTTCCCATCCTAACTTGTTGAAACAACCAATAAAATTCATGCTAGGTCTGGGAAGTTAAGTGAGCTTACAGACTGTGCTAAAATTGCTTCATTGGTTCTACTGCAATGTAGCACAGAAATACCTGTTTCCTGTGCCATGAGATTTGAAATCCCTTCTTATGAGACTATTTCCTTACAAAAGCCCAGCAAACGTCCTGTTTCTGTGTTCTAGTTATAAAGTGCAAAAGGAGAAGGAAGACAAAGACAGAAAGGTCTGGGAGAAGGAAGAAAGAGAAATAAAATTCAAGTTACTGCTTCCAAATTAATCTGTGGCTACACTAAGATTTATACAAGGAACATGAAGGACTCCACCACCAAACTCCCTTCAGAATTAAACGCTGGTTTAGAAAAGCATAACTTTTTAGCACTGCATATTGATACTTTTATTTATAAATACATAATTATATGCTAAATGTTCAGGTTAAAAACTTCAACTTACATGATGCAAAAATGCACCAAAAATATCTCATGCCATTAGCAAGACAGATTAACTTTATTCTTAAATGAAAAAGGATTTTAAAATATCTGCCAATTTAGCACTGACCTCTGGGATTCAAAATTGTGGAGCATGGTTAAACCAAAAAAGATTATCATTATGACAGATAACATTTTGAATGGTGGGCTGTTGGTTTTTTTTTCTGATAGTAGGTTTTGATTTCTAAGCATTGGCACAAGTTTTGATTTAAGGAGTACTTACAGCTACCTAATTAAATATTTGTGTACTCACCACTACAAAGGGAAAAAAATTCATAATGAATTAATACATCTGTTTTGCTGACACTATTAAAATGTTATATGATTTTCATTAGGTAAAATTCTGGGAGCAAGGAATGGGCTCATAACTGTCTTGCAGAAAGGGGGAGGGCCATGACCATTAGGATCAAACCTGATCCAAACATATCGAAAAGAGGACAATTTTCTCAGCTGCTAAGATCCCAGGCTTTATCCTGCAAGAAGCTGGTTAGAAGATATCACCCAGCATTCATTCAAACTCTTTGGTTTATACCAAAGGGGAGGAAATTCCTTACTTCTCTTTCCACTTTCTCCCAATAAAAATATTTGATAGCAGACTGATATATTAGAGTCTCTTCCAGCTGTCCTTTCCAGAACTGCAACACAGCTACATTTAAATATCAATCTCAAAAGGGCAAACTTCTGTTATCACTTCTTGAACTAACACTGATGAAGACAACAGGGGTGAGGGTAAAAACCACTAAGCTCTTCTCTAATCCAAATAACCAGTAACTCATCTTTCACAAGTGAAAATCAAAGGAAGGACCCCTCCAACCCAAGAGAAATAAAGGAAATCCCCAAAACCACTTTATACCCACAAAATATACAGGTGCATCGTGGATCTTAGAAGTTCTCCTGATAGCTGAATCTTCAGTAAACACAAAAGGAAACTACTGCACAATTATATAGAGCATAAGGTGCAATTAAGGATTTATTGGCATTTAATTGTTATTAATTGCTCCACTTTCTGTTATAAATCACCAATTACACACAATATGCTGAGCTTAATTGCTTTACATAAAACCCATGTGTGTTTGCACATATACACACACACAAACATGCTCACAAAAACAACTATTCTGTCTCATCATTCTTAATTAAAACTGAAATCAAAACCACTCTTAAAAGCCAATTTCCAGTTTTGCTCAATGGAACATGCAAGCTATGCTTCCAATCGGGTATTTCTACAAAGGAAATAATACTTGAATTATGAGTTTATTATTTTCCCCTCCTCCTTTCCACTGTTCATGTTTTTAAAAAGAAAAACAATCCTGCTGAAGACTATGGAACTGACATTCCTGAAAACCAAAACTCTCTTGGTCCTCAGGGCAGCTGGAGCTTGGGAAACCACAAAAATTCTCTCAGCAGCTCCAAACTGCCCCAGCAACATCCTGGAATGCCCTTGACCTCTTGCAGAGCCTGCTGAAACCAATGCCAATTACTGTCAGTTTTGTTGGTTCATTCTGCAGTGTAGGCACCTGTGGACTCTGAAATCAAACACGACTGCAATTGCTTTCACACAGGTCACCACACAGCCATCAGCTGCTAACAACTGTCACTCATTACCCACTGAAAATGGGATCAGATTGACAGCACAGGTATGAAAGTCACTGTTTTCCCTCCTTAGGAATCCAAACTATTCCTCACACTGAAAGTAGACAGCCTTTCCCTTCTTCAGGAGTTTGTATTGCTACCCCAACCCATTAAAAATTTAAATACATGTCTACACTATATTAAACAAGCAGAAACACAAAGCAATTTGCCTACAACAGAGAATGTTTTCAAGCCATTTGTTCTCAACAGCACATGAAAGGACTGCTTACAGAGCTGAGCAGGAGAATACGGGGAGAAAAGGGAGAGAGGGAATTTTTAGTGTTCTGGCAGGTCCACAAATTCATGGATTTTCCAGTGGAATAAAGACAGGAAAACCTCAAGTCAGAGGTCTCTTACAACTGCATCCTGCTATCAGCATCTTCCCAGTTATTTTAAGAGAGCCCTAAGTCAGTCACCTCTGCCAATACAAGGACCAGAAATACACAATGGCAACAGCAATTTTTAGATCAGTCTGTATGTAAACTGATAAAGGAACAGTTCAAGTCTTATGAAGTACTCTGCTAGTCTAATCTCCAAATAGCAATTATGAGGACCATGCTCACAACATGTTCGCCCAGAAAGAGAAGTTCAACTCACACCAAGACAGAGCAGCAAGGAGCATCTGTGACTTTTGCAAGTCACAAGTAGCTCAGGACTTGACAACATGCTCTGCTGAACATGAGAGATCTAACTTCAGTAATTTCCACATACCACCTTCTCATTATGCATCACAAAATAATTACACCTTCTGTTTATTACCAGCTAACAGCTCTCTCCAAACCCTAAGGTCACACTAACAGATTTATTTTGATCCACTGCCCCAGGAGAGCCCAACACATAAGGACAGAGGCACATCTCATCCTGTTAAAAATGTTGTTTCCCATGCCATCTCCCCAGCTTCCTCAGCAAGAGCAAAACATACAGACTAAAAAATCAGATAATCCAATAAAGATAATGGCAGACTAGTGAAAGTCTAAAGATAGTGTAAGTAGACAATGACACCCCAATAAAATTGATACTTTAAACCAGCATCAAAACAAGTCAAAAAAACCACAAAGAAAAACCAAATGACAACTTTGTTAGTGGAGGTCAGGAAACACATTTTTCACCCAATTTCTTACAAAGAGATAAAGTTCAAAAAGCTCTGAGAACAAAATGATTGTCAGAGTGACCTTCCCTCAAATCAAGGAAGAGGAGATGTCTCTAGCAGTGAGAAACATTGTTAGCATTAAGTTGTTAAAACTCTTCCAGAATCTATTGTTAACAACTCAGTACTCCCCTCCTCTGGGCAAAACTAAACAAAACAGAATTCAGTATGTCTGTCTTCCTTTCCCTGTACTCCAAAGTTTTGTGGTGTTTTTATCTACTGAACCTTCCTTTATACCTATATAAATGATGTTTAATTTAGTTGACCAATTCAGATTTAAAACTGTGACAGGTGTAATGGTCATTACAAGCAATAGACACACTACTCAAATATTATCAAAACATATTATGACTGCCAATAAAAGCCAATAAAATGATGAAAAAACTAATATTACTAAAAGAACAAAATTTTCTTACTTCTTCCCCCCATTTCCCACTTGGTTTTGCTGTTTGTGGCTGTTTTTCTTACTGTTAGCAACTTAATTCTTGAATGGCTATTAAAAATAACAAATCCTCCCAGTTGCACACTGAAAGTCCTCCCCTATTTCACTCTGAAAAATTAGAGGAAGTGGATTCTTTGCATCTCAAGTTGATTAAAATTAGGTCAAATATCTCATAAATCATCATTTTTATATTTTACTTCACTCCTCAATAGATATAAGTACTCCAACCATACCAGTTGTCATCACTAATGGAAACTTTATGAAACATTCCAAGGAAGTCATTCAACAAAAACTAAAATATGAACTTGATTCCTTAATATATTTTGATTCTTTCAATGGGAAATCAATACCTTAGCCACGAATTAGGCTTATATAAAGGTGAACCTTAAAAATCTCCTGCAGAGTAACTTTTCACATAGAAGGGCCACACTACTAAAACAGGTAAAAAAAAGGTAGAAATACAAGAAGGTCCTTAAGAAAAACAATTTTAAATAGCAAAAACCATAGAGACTCCTGGTTAATATACTGGATCCCACTACTATATTTCCACTCGTTGAGCATTTGCATCTTCAACAAATATTTTGTCCGACTGCCATGATTCATAATAATGCTAAAAAAAGCTTCTGATACTCAGTTATTTTTTTACACTGAAAATAATTTCTTTTCACATTTATGTCAGATACACTAATTAGATTTAAGCTACTAATTTTTCATTCCACAACCATCTATACAGAGATACACTAGCATATGACAAAAAATTAATGGGAACACATAACAAGAGAATGAAAAGCATACTAGGAAACAGGGGTTTTTACCGTAATACAAGTAGTTATGTTAAAATCAGATTTTAACACAAAACTCCTTCCTTGTGATATTTCTATTTACAAGCTACATTGTAAATACTGCTTCTGTGAAGTACCCTGAACCTTAACAGAAACATTATAATTTTCAATTAAAATTGAGAAAAGAAATCATAAAAGTAAAACCTATAAAAGACAAAAAAAATGTTGCAAAGCCAAAGAGTAAAAATAGAAAATAAGGCAGAAAAAAAAAATAAAACAGTACACAAGTGAGACAGGGCCCAAGTTTGACTTGAAGCCAGGATGAAAAATAGCTATTCCTAAAATGAGGCAAATAGACACTCAATTGCAAGTTCTGATGGGTAACAACCTTTGAAGTGTGCTGGCAAAACCAGATTGACCCAGACAATGTGTCTTCTCATTAAACAGAAAGCTATGGAAGACACTCATGAAACTCCTCTGACCATCCACCTCTCTACCTTAGTTCCTCCAATGACAGATAGAAATAAACAGCATAAAAAGAGATCCATTAGTGAACATACTAACAAATGAAATTATCGATCATTTTGCAATCTCCTACAATTTTTTTTTACATCTTCTCCTCTGTAAGAAAAGGTCAATGACAGAAAAGGAAAACCAAGATCACAAAATCCACCTGAGCTGTTTCCACTAGAAAAAACAATAGTTTACAATAAATTGTAAAAGCTGAATTAATTCAATTATTACTTCACCCTTTGATTAATATCTCACTGATGAAGATTTCCTTTTTTTTAAATTTTGTTCTTGTATAGTTTAAAACTTTCTCCATCTAGAAAAAGGTTTTGGTGACAAACTCTCTTCCCACTACCTGCAATTTTATCTTCTAATCTTGCTTTAGGCCTTCACCCTTGAGTAAAAAAAGGTAATCTTTTTCATAATACTGAGGTGGTTTTCTGTTCTATTTACACACCAACTCACACACTCATTCTTCTACAGCAAAAACATCCCAAACTGATAAATACCTGCAATCTGTGACTCACAGAAATTCTAATTTATTCTCAGCTACAGCAATCACCACTTTTATTGTAATGAACATTCCTGACCTCAAGCTAATAAAACCAGTGTCAATTAACAGCAACTACATTTTTTGCAAATAATTTAGGCATGATACAGGTACATCAAATTCTTGTACCTGTTACAGCAGCAGCTGTTCTGATTGCTTATTTTTATGCCATTTGCTTCCAGAAGTTCTGACTCCAAGTCTTTGTCCTCCTACATTCTTGTACTAAGCATTGCAAAACCCAGTCTTCTGGACAGCCCTAAACTGCAAATAATGAATACCAACGCACCATAAAAGCTGAACATAAAATTCCTCAGCAGGTAAGCACAATGACACTGCTTTAAAATTATAGTGCATTAAAGCCTCAGAAGGTTGTGTAATAAAATTGCTAAATGATTAATTTAATATCCCCATCACTTCCACGATGATTGCAGAGGTAAGGAATGAGCAGGTGTAGAATAATCAAGTGTTGTCTGACTGCTACAGCCAGGTGGGAAGAAAAGTGAAGTGAATCCTGACATAGCCAAATAAAAGACAGCATGAACTGCTACAACTGAAATACACCTTGATTTTGTTGCTCTGTTTCCTTGCAATAAGGTCACACCAGAAATATGGAACTGCATGTTTTGCACAGGACCATTTATTCCACTGCACAAAAAGGTCCATATTTTATCAGCACTACTGCCTGCAGCTTATTCCTTTCTATTATCACCATTATTATTCCTGTGTAGTTATCACCTACAATAAGTTTCCATGTTAAGTATTTTCCTGATGTCTCTGCACCAAAGGATCACCTTCATCTAACCACATTTTCCAAAGCAGATCTCCAGATTTGTTCAACTTTCCCTTTATTACCTGATCTCACCATAAAGAATGAAGGCAATCAGTGGTGAAGAATGACTAGAAATGCTTTCTTTATTCCACTCCTCACTGAATAGAAAGTTTCCATTATCTCCCTCACCATCTTTATCAATTTGACAGGGGCACACGGTTCTACACTCCACTGCCCTCACTCTAGAACTGTACACAGCTTTTCTATCTTTTTCTAATAACAACATGATAAATGATATTGTCTAGTGAAAACTACTTGTCTTCCCTCATAAGTGTCATCTTCCTTCTAATTGCTCTATACTTTACCAAAATGCATATTAGAGCAAATATCCAGTGCCAGTCAAAACTTAGGTGGATGCAATAAAAAAGCTTATTTGAACAAGCAGCAAATGGAAATCATTACAGCACAATAAATGCTAAACTAGTTAAGTCAGGATGTAAGACACCTGTGATAAAATTTACACTATGATATCCTAACACTTTTTGACAGATCACTGTACCTGAAAATATTTGTCTTACAGAGAAGCATTGTGTAAGATCCACTGCTAAAAGATAATTGGAACAAAATGGCAAATAGAAAAACGTTCACTCAAGTAAAGATTTCATCAAGCCTGGGATGGTAAGACAGCACACTGCTACCTGTAAAAGCAAAGCACAGCAAACATCCAGGGAAGGCCCTGAAATTACAATAGTACAGAAAAGGTAATCTCCTCCCTTCAGCCCCCCATGGTTCTGGCAGGACTGATTCACCCCTGCAGGTTTGTTTAGTCCCTGCTAAAATCATCTGATTTGCATAACAGGGTCCTGGTTCTGCAGGGACCTAAGATACCATTGATGGTCTTTCGTACTTTTCCTCCTGACTGTTCCATTACATTTCTGGTTTTCAGGGTTTAATAGGGATAACGTGGATTATAGAGTGCTGATGAGCTGTGGTATTGTCTGGCCACATGTCCTTTTGAGTTTATCACCTTGTACATGTTTGCTCATTATCACTTCCTTGGGGACTTAAGTTTCCCAAATCAAAGTAGGTGCAAACTGAAAAATTATACTTGTTGGCATTCTTTAATCCATTATAGCTCACAAATTTGAATGGTGCATATGTCAATAGTAAGAAAAAAGCTGAAAAACTTCTGGAGGAGCATGGGGCATGACTCTAATCTCCCTTAGCAGCATAAAAACAAGAATGCAGGTGAGGTCATGACCAAACATCATACTGAGAAGTAGAAATGAAAACCTTTCATACCACTCACCTCTCCACCACCACATTCGCCCATTCATCACAAACCACCTCCTCTCCTTTCCTCCTCCCCACCTGAGGAGTTCAGTCCCAAACTCACAGCAGCTCTAGTGGGACAGGCAGTGCTGCCAGAGCAGGGTGTCTGTCCCCAGCCTCTCACTCCCCTCCTCACTGCAAATGAGAAGCTGCTGCACTTATTCCAGGTTGGACTGTGAGGGAAAAATGGAACCAGGCATAAAAGACTGGATAGTGCCAGACAGTGGCAATTTAGCCCCAGGATTAGCACTGCAGTTATCTCAACAGTGCAGTGACAATCAGAACTATTAGTGATAATAAAGCATACTTTTAGAATTTGATACTACAGTGCTGTTGCTGTGTTGCCCAGTGCTGTCTTATATGGTCAATAAAAGAGGCCTCAATATTAAACTGTCCTCCTAAATGTGAACTAAATCTATATCAACTTCTTTTACCTCACCATAAAAGCTAAAAAAACCTAGCATGAGCCTCTTCCTCTATGTTCTATCAAACCATTCTACAAGTACTCTTTTTAAGACAAAACAGTGTTCAGAAAACCAGTTTTTCTGGCATTCTTCAGGCATATTCTACTGAAATTGAACTGAGAGCTTTACATGGTTCATGCAGAAAGAATCTGTATTTTAGTATCATACCTGCTTTTTTTTTTAATTAAGCAGAACATGGTTTTGGCACTTTGGTTATATAAATTGAAATACTTACCTACTAACACTTTGTTATTGAAATACTCAATCAGCCAGCAGATTCTGCAAAACAACCACTTTCAGAGCTTCAGTTTGCTACTTGGTTTACCTTTAATACAGCCTCAGATAAAACGAAGTGAAGCACTCATTACCAAACTAACTCAAAAAAAAGTCTATCATGTGGTTTGGATTGAATTGTACTGAAAGATTCAGAAGAGATGAAAACAAAACCTACAAGAAAACCAGACACCAATCTCACATCTGACTTATCAAATAAGGTATTACTCAATTTTATAAAGAAGCAGATGAAGTTCATTTTTGCTATCACCATTTACATAGATGTACAGAATACTTGGAATGTCCTCTATTCACCACATGAAACAGAACTTAGCTGGTAGAGTCCCTTCCTCAAGAACTAACAAGATCTAAACTGCTTTTAATCAAATATGTTAGTAACTGAGCTTGAAAATATAGTTTGGACTCAAAATAAAAATAAAATTGTTTGCATAATATAAAAAGTTTCACAACTAAACTCTTACTCCATGGGAAATTATTTGTTTAACAGGGCTGGTGCTTAATCATTCCATCCTGTTTTCACCCCTGGGCCTTACTTCTGAAGCACCATAATCAAACACAAGGTTACAAAGAAAAGCTGTTTCAGTGGCCCAGTGCACAGATCACATTCTCTCACTGAGCTACCTGCCCTTTCCTACCTGTCCTTTCTCCCTCCCATCTTCAAACAAGAAGTACAGCTTGATCTTTTCCTTGATCTTTCTGTAAAAAGCAATCTATAATATTGACCTGTAAGAAGCTGCTAGCAATTAGATTTCCCAAGGGGTTACCAGAGTGAAGCCAGTGTTAGATGATTCAGGAATTGCAAATATTTCAGGGACTTTTCTCACTAAAACTCCTTCACCTGGAGCAGCTGCAGAAACACAAGGGCTAAGCAGGAGAGTGAGTGTCTTTCAATACAGGCAAAGACCCCTCAGCCAAAGTTCCTACTGCTTGTAAAGGCGTTGTATGTCTCAAGTACTAACCGTGGGAACAAGGGGGTTGGAGGTTTTCCTTTGTGCTCCCCAATGGAAATGTGGATTGCTAAAGCTAAGGCCACCAAGACACAGGTCTCCAAGAACAATAAAAAGAGCAGATAAAGTACCACACAGAAATAATTTTCATTGCTCAATCAAAACCTTATTATTCTTTAGAAAAAGGGCTTAAAGACACTTTAGTGCTGAATATTCTTACCCATACTCTCCTCCTTATGAACAACTACATATAATATGTTACATCTTAGTAGCTTAAACTACCATTCAGTAGCCATCAGAGGTAAATACTTCCTGAGAAATTTCGCACTCGAAAATTGATTTCCCCACATACACAAGCTCTGCTGTTCTTTACAAAGTTACTCTGCAAGAACAATATAATTGGGATTTTTTCCCCCCTTGGGAGGACAAGCAAGCCTTGGGGCCAGATGAATTTTCAGATGAATCCTTTTATTGCATCTCAGAAATTTTACAAGGCATATTCCCAAACAATTTTATCTCCCAAGTACTACAACAAAGCCCGTTCAGGAGACAGAGTCAGCAGACCTCAGGCTGTCCTAACACACTCTTTATTTTCATAAATTGAACCATAGGCCACTGATCTATAAATTACCATGATACTTGAGGACTCCCCAGGCATTGAGAACCTATAAATCAGAGGGATCACCTATGTCTGAAGTAACTTTCAGATTATTAGTTAACAAGTGGCTCAGTGTGACACCATCAACATGAAAGTCCTTTCATGGACATAGCAAACAATGCAACAACTCTGAGAAGATCACAGCACCAATTCATCCAAGTCACTCTGCCATGTATTTGTATATAAAATTATAATTCCAGAGGGATGGGTTTTCAATTCCAGGAGTCAAACTTCTTGATTTTTTTTTTGTGCTGAACATTAATTTAAGGCACCTGCTATCAACTGCAGCAGTCACTGTGTGCTGAACCATCTCCCTGGCTGTAGTGCATGGAAGTGCTTACAGGAGGAAGCCACTCAGTAACTGTTTTCTCAGCTTTTTAACAAACTGAGAAATCCATTCATGCAGTGGACAGCAATTCTTTAATGCAATTGAGTGGAAGTACAACTGCTGATTTTTGCAATGTTTAATTTGCAAGACGTTAAAACTTCCTCTTTTTTTCTTCAACATTTTCAACACAGCATTTGCAAAATCATACAACTTCCTTCTCTCTCTTGCTTATCAAAAAAAAAAACCCAAACAAACACCACCAACCCAAAACAATATAAGAGCTGTTTTAGTGTAAGCTTAGAACCCTAAATCAGGAGTGAAAAAAGAGACTGAAAAGCTGCCTTAAAAAAACAGGCTTTGTATAATTCTTTGTGCATATGCAGGTACTACAGACATCTCCAAAAGTAAAAACAAAAGCAAAAAATCCACACCTGAAGGTTTTTCTATTAGTGATAGGCTAAATCCGCTAATTGCCTCAATTCAGAATATCTACTTCCCTCACATCTCCAAATCCAGTGGAAATTTAGGTAAAAATACACCAGAAAGTTGAGATGTTTCCACAGAGAGCAGACATTATATTCAGAACAGAATACAGGAGTGTGCAAGTACATAGTAGACTTTTACACCAAATTTAAAATTGAATCAGGTCTTGATAGCACAAAGCATGGGCAATGTCTTACAACCAGTCACTCACTATTAGAAAAACATCCCAATTCAAAGGAACAAACCACCACCACCATCAGAAAACCCAAACTGCTGAAAAACACCACTTGACATGACCAACTGTATAATGCATGAGAGATTATTTACCAAATATCTAATCCAAAACAGATTATTGCAGTATGAAAGAATAATCTGTTTAAAGAGTTGACTATTGCAGGGAAAGCATCAGCCTCCTTTGACTTTAATTAAAACCAAAGGAAGGCAAGATAAAGGTATAATTTTTGTCTGGGTTGTTACATGAAGTGAATGCACAGCACGATCTTGTCAAAACTGGTAGAGAAAGTCACTTGACAGGGATCTTGCATAGCTACCCCTAACCTGTGCTACTCAGTTTTGCATTAGTCAAAAATCTTCATGGAATGTCAGAAGAAAAGAACTGTAGATGGAGTTTTTCTATTGAAACCACTGATTTTGACTTAACAGAAGAGTAACTGTAACGAAAACAGTGTACTAGTAAAAATGCACAATCCAAGTGTGCAAAACACGTGGCCGAAGTATGAGTCAAGGGATGAAAGGACACCTTGCTTTGCATACTGTCAATCTGGCATTTTGTCCTAGATGTAAACAGAAACAATTACTCCAGGCTGCCACTAATGAAAACATAAGTAAAATGAGGAAGAAAGAGGACCCTTCTTGCCACTCAGTAACCTTTTGGGATTTGAGGAACAGTAATTTTGTCTTTGGCTCTTTTGTGTTAGTCCAGATGAAACAAACCAGAGGGGGATGCTGAGGTTTTCAAAGCACTTGAAGCTCCTATTGATTTCTGCACCTTTCTGAAGCTGATTTGGAGTTTAACACCACCATTTTTGCCCTTTCTCAGGTTCCCCTTGATTTATCTCTTTTCTATTTTTCCTTCATCTTCTCATACCATGACTACCTTTCCGAAAAAGGTTTTGATTTAGCCAGTCAAGACTTTCTATTGCAACACTGCCGTGAGTCAATGAGCAAAAAGCCCAGCAAAATCGATGACTAAGGGCATAGAAAGATGAATTCTGCCACAGGGAGCTGAGATGATTGAAAACTTACTGCACCAGATGCTGATTACTGAGTCTGGTCACTTCAGCACAAACTTATTGGGACTTGCTATGAGCTGTACTCTGATTTGAGGAACAAAATTCAGACAACCTGTTAATTCAGCTTCAAAGGTGCTGATCACTAGTAGGGTGACTAAAGAACTACATTTACTTCTAGAGAAATAATCAGTCTACACCCTACAATGGATTGAGCTTGGCAACTGTTTGCCTTGGCTCCTAGTGAGGAGTAAAAACCATGTGTTCAGCTTTGGCTACTCTAGCAAATTTGCCAACAGGTGACTGCACAAATAAGAGGTACAACTTCCAGTTCTACTTTTTATGAATTTGTCTTTTTCTATTTTCCAGGAAACCACATTGATCAGAAATAGTAAAAAAATGTTCAGCTCAATGTGACTAACATTTCCACGCAAAAGACCTTGAAGCAAGACTTGTCTTGCATTACAGGAAAATCAAAACTGGAAAATTACCACCTCTACATCCAAAATGTAATGAGAAACATTTCAAGATAGACTTGACTTGCCAACTGTCCCAATATTATTGTTGCCATTTAAATAATTTTAAAAAATGAAAAGGTATGATAGCAGTTGACATTAGACCAAGCGAGTTAAGATCACTTTTAAATACTTAATAATTTAGTGTGACCACAGTTAACACTTTAGCACTACTTAATCCATGAAATAAGCGCAATATTATACAGCTTTATTCTGCACTGAGTCACTCTTCCCCTCAAAGAATGAGAGAATTGCTTACTGTATGATCAAAGTCTCAATTACTTTTTCTCACTCTGCTCAAACTACAAAGCAGTGTAGAAAAATAAAGCCACCTTGTATAGAAGAGAAGAAAGGAAAAGTAAAATTTGCTGTGGAAGCGATAATGAATAAATAGCAGAAAGAGCATTGTTACAAAGCATAAAAGAAGGAAAACCTAGAAAGCTAGGGAAGAACATGTCAGAATTTGTACAAAGAAAATAGAATATAGGTACTGAAGTAATAAACTACAGCACGTCACAGCAAAGGATAGTTGCAATATATAGATTTATAACACTGCATCAAGTACAGTCATTTCATTTTAAATACAAAAATGAAACAGAATGCCTAAATGAAGAGTGAGGAAATGTCTAGAATAATTTACCTTACAGGGAGGAGTAATAATTCACTTAAAAAAAAAAAACCTCATCCAACAGTAAAAATTACAACTATATCAAGTATAAGAATAAAAATCAATTACAAACTGGATCTACATGGAGTCACTTAGTTTTTTTTCCTATAGCTCCCATAAAAACATCAGGAATTCCTTATGCTGAATCCACTTCAGTAAATGCAGCTGATGGTTTGTCAGTGCTTTTATTCAACCAGACTGAGTTGAAGACAATTTTCCTGAATATATTCACAATAAAGGGGTGACATTTTATTAATAAACCATACATAATATTATCAGAAAAGGTCCTGGCTTTCATTCTGTTTAATGGACTGAATTCCAGAAACCACATTCATATCTGAAACCTGTTATTACTTCCCTAAAATAGCAGTAAGTGAAACGATGCCATACATCCAGTTTATTTAGTAGGGACTAAAAGTCAGTAAAGCCACCTGGCACACAGCAGTACAAAAAAAAAAAACAACCAAAAAACAGCAACAAACCTAAACATATCAGAGAAAAAAATCTGACCTTAAACAAGCTCTGTTCCATGTGAGTTAAAAGCAGAGGTCTCTTTCATAAAATTATTGGATGGTGATATCACTTCTTTCCCTGAAAGTTCTAAAGACCTAAACACTAAGTTAGATAACACAAATATGTAATTGATTTGACAATAAATTATAGCTCATCTCATGGAATATGCTTTTACACTCATGCATACTAGACACACTTTAATTACTTATAGTAAGAAAATAACTAACTGCCTCTTAGCAGACATTATGTGTAAGAAATCAGGGACTTGGATTACACAAATATAAAGTGCCTATAGTTTTCTACTCTTAACTCATGGCTGCAAGCCTGCAAAAAAAAAACACAGTGTAAGCAACTGAAAATGTTATGGAAAAGCTGGAAACATTTTTGGAGTAAAAAATAGTTCAGAACTGTCCTAATTTTAAAAGGCAAAGACATACACAATACTGCACATACTGTATCTATAGTATAGTAGGATGCGAAGAAATTCCATGCAGAATTTTACTAGAGTTGGTGGAATGTGAGTTGAAGCAATCATGAACTTTTCAGAAAAAAAAAACCACTGACAATTAAAATAAAAAGTAAAGTCTAATACCTTTTACTGCTGTTATTTAGAAAATGTAACCATTTGAAAAATACTCCAATTCAAATGAGATCTGGTCAATCTCTCTCTAAAAGCAAAGACACAACGACATTGCTCATGATCTTGATCTTGCATTTAGGAGAACCATGGTTTGGCTCCTTTTCTGAGGCACACAGAAGAGCACTAAAATCTCAAGTCCCCATATACAAACAGGTTGTTTGGAATTGCTGACTACTCTCTGAAAAGCCTCTCTATTTCCTATTGAAGCAACTGGCACTTAAAAAATGTATTTCTCTCAAAGTTTGCACATGCAGTGGAAATAAAGGAACTACTAACCTGTTGATCTTATCCATCTTCCTATGTGGCATCATGTTTTTAACTACAGAAAGAAAAGGGGAGATTGACAGAAATTTCTGGACAGAAGTAAAGTCTTTTCTCATTCCTTGCAGAATAGATTAATTTATGCTTCCTTATAAAAAACCTCAAAACTAAACAAACAAAATCAAAACTAAATAATGCATATAAACTAAGGCATGGAGGCAGTTGGGAAGGCATAAAATGGGCTTTACTAGATAAAAGCTAAGACATGGAACAGAAAGAGCCTGGAATGAGCAATGTGAGCAACAATAACACCCTTCCAAGCCACTGAATGGACAACTAACTAGCACAGTCCTAACCAATCACACAGTTTGGCTTTGTACCTGTCTACACTGCAAAAAAACATATAAGCATCATGGAAAAGAGCACCTGGGTAGCCAGAGAGACCCTCTAGCAACTTCATTAATCAGTAGTTTTCATTCCATCCTGATAAACTCTAGTCCAGTTGGTATTTACTTATCTGCAACAACAAGCAGCAACTTCTATCCAAGATATTCTGTGGCAGCTTAATTGCTCTGCTGCCTCTCCTGAGCTAACCCAGAAACAAGGTTAACGTCTGTCTTCTGGAAGATGTGGAACTTCTGACATCAAAACCACCTCAAGGATTTTTACTTGTTTATTTCTTTAACATCAAAACAAGAGTTTTTATATTAACACACACTTTCAGCTCCCACTGAACACCACCTGAAGACAGTCCCTCCCTGGCTTTTTATCACCTCACTGCTGCCCTACACAGCATCTCAAATGCTGAAGCAAGGATGATATATTTTATTTATATTAGCAGTCACGGAGTGTATTTTCTGCACCGTAAGAAATCAAACAGAAACATAAGATGTTCAATTAAGCTGCAGATCATAGACAAAGCACATCATGCCCCTCAGCAACACCTCCCATTTAGTGCATGGAAATATGCTGCAGTCATGACAAATCCTGGTGAAGTTTCTCTTAGTAATTACCCTGCTTAATTCACGTTGTCTTTACATGGTAGCTTTGATATGGAAAAATATTTAGTGTCATGTATACCTAGGCACAATGCTGCTATCAACAAACATAAACTCTCAGCAGAGCTATTGTCAACACCACCCTGCATATTCCTCTTTCAGCTTCAACTCTGCATGCTCTTTGCCCCTGCCTGGCCCACCTGGGAACCAACTGGAGTCATGCCAGGTCATTCTGCTGGCCAGAACCAAGCTTAGAGGCATTCCCAGCCCCTCAGATGTGCAGAGCAGCCTCACTTTTGCAGAGGGCAGTTCACCCCTTGAATTAAACTTCTCCTTCTGCTCCTTCTCTGCACTATGAACCTCAGCTCCATCATATCCAGCCCCAACAGCCAGCCCTGCTCCTAGCCCAGCTGCTGATGCTCTATCCTTGCTTGCTTCCATTCCTAATGCTGCTATTTGGTGCATTTTCCTTCTTAACTCTCCCCTCTTCAGCCCTTCAGTTTGACTGAATGGTGCTTCAGTTGGCTCAGAGCAGTTCTGCTTCACTCAGCTGCTCTATTCCATGTTTCCCAAGGCAGAATGACTGCCCTCAAATCATTTAACATCATGCACATGGAACCACAAGTAGAGGCAGCTTAACAGGTCACCTCTATGCAGCTTAAACTTGCCATTGTTAAAGAGTCATTTGTCACCTTGGAACAGAAAGTTACAAACCCACGGCAAGTTGAGGTGTTTCAGTCCACATGGTGAATTACCACTGCTGCCACATTCAATCTAGTGTACACACAAAACTCATCAAGATAATAAAAAATTAAAAGAAAACACTAAATGCACAAAGCACCAATTGACAGGTATAAGATCTGATTTTAAGCCCATTACAAGACCCCTTTTCAGTATACACTTATACTAGCAAAAACCATTTAAAGAATACAATCAAAGAATGACTTTTGTTTAGGGATTCCCAAACATAAATGGTGTCAAAATTGTCTCTTACAGAGTATATAAAACAGAGAGGCTTCAAACTCATCTATGTTTCACAGGACTTGCAGAAAGTATTGAATGAATAACTTGGTTTGTAATTGCTGAGATCTGAAAATTGCTCCACAAGTAGCACTTGCATGTATTAAAAAAACCCTATCGAGTCTGAAGTGTTAGACTTCGTATTGTATTATTTCACTTTGAAGTACAATGCAGACATTCTCAATGAGCTGTTTGCCCTACGAACAAAAGGGAAAGAAATCCAAAACAAACCAGTCTTTGTTCAAATTGAAGAAAGCATGCTTGTGTGGAAGGGTAAAAAACAAACCAAACTCCAACCAACCAAAGAACACACAAAAGTCCCAACCCCTAAACACAACAATCAACAAAAAAAAACCCCCAATCTCCATGAGGAAAACAAGTAACAAGTTATCAAAACATTATTTCTTCAGTTGATTTTACCTTCAACCAGAATAAAACAACGCACAGTCATAGTACTCAAAAGCCTATTAAATTCAAATTTCATCTCAAACTGGGGCAAATAACGAAGTATTAAAGTTACCTGCAGATGAGAAAATCCTTTATCAAGGTATATTTGAAACACACCTTTTTCATTAGACACAGCCCTGACTGCTCATAGTGTTGAGGTACTTCAGCAATTGTGCAGTTTGGTTGATGTGCAGTTGCAGCTGCAGGAGAGTCAGTGTGAATGAAATGCCTCTGGATTTTGATAGCAAGTGCTATGCCTGCTTTTGTGTCAGCTGAATTTTAAACCTGCTCATCACAAGATTTAGGAAGATGCTCCTGTTATCATCACTTCAATTCATATTCAGGCATTTCATGGTTCAATTAATACCACAAGACAATGGTAAAGGTCTGGGGAAGCAAGAAGAGGAACAGCCAGGTAGAAGGATGGATATGCTCTGGTTTGTAAAACCAAAGATTTAAGCAGTTTGAACTACAAATCAATGCAGTGTTCACATCCAGCTTCATGTAAACCAGAAGGAAATACCAACCAGGCTACAAAAGTGGGAGTTAAAACTCTTTTTTCTTTTTCTTTTTTTTAGCAGTGCAATAAATTGTCGCCAACATTCACAAAATCCATTACTGCTGAACTTACTAACAAGCCTACTCATAGAAAGATATGAACACTGATTTTAGCATATAAGCAAAGCTGATATAATTAATCAAGATATCAGAAGATATTCCTGTTGCAACTTTTAAAGGCAGCAACTATTTTTAAATATAACTCAGATTATGTACAAAGTGCTATATTTGGATGACACACGGTATCCATCCATATTTAGTAGTCACTTAAAAAGAAAACGGCATTGGTATTTTGCTACTGCTATGTTCCTAATACTGTTTATTAACACATCTAAGGTAAAGTCTCACTGTACTTTGCTTAGCTTTTCAACTTCATTAAACGCAATTCAGATTATTTCTGTAGAACACATAGGATGAATACAGCCTATTCTACATTCAGGTGATGTAAGTCACCAATACTTGGATCTATTCTTATACTATCAGAAGCTACTCCAATAGCTAATTAATGCTGACAAAAATTCGAGGCTTTTTAAAAATCTGCTTTTATGTTAGCAATTACTCCTAATATAAGGAAGGGTTTTTTTCTTATTAATTTTCTTATTCCAGGACTACCATACTCAAAGCTATGCTTCTAGATACAATCCAGCCTAGTATATAAATCCATGGCACTAATCATTCCTCTTGTGAACCTGCTTTAAGTTTATTCATAAGACACATGCAGCTATGAATACCTCCCAACAACAGAATTAGTAAGAGAACACACAAACTACCCTTCACTTCCCTCATTTGGTAGATTTAGATACCCAGGCAGTTGGAAACAAATACAAAATACCTTTAAAGTTCACAAACTACAGTCACATTTGAATCAATTTTGGTTCCATCAATAGTCTATGTATTGTTATTAATTAAGGCATCACTCAAAGAAAACATAAAAAATATTAATGAAAAATACTAAATACTTCCATATGGCATGAATTACTGACACTCAAAATCAAGATTTCCATTCACTTCCATGAGGCTTTTCACTGGATTCTCTGTATTTGAATTAATGTTTCAATTCAAGTAAGTAGTCAGATTTGATAGCATAAGTTTTATAGAAACAAAGTTTTCAAATTAGAGGAAAACACTGCTTATTGTTTTCACAAGAAAGCTGAACTTCAAGGGTGTTGTATTTCCTGAAAAGAGCATCTGCTACGTAAGAAGACAAAACCAGACACAAAATATCTACTATAACCTTTCTTCCACCTCTTGTAAAGTGTGTTCTTCAGCATGTAAAAAAAAATTCTAACACAATAACAGTCAAGTAAGTCATAGCTGTGACAAAACGGTAGAGCCCAAATATGAAAGCCATAACTGAATGGCTATCTGGCATCCTGAATTTATCCCACTCACTAGAATTTCAATGTAATTTTTTTTTTGCCTTGAGGCTTTGAATTCATGATTGAGCATTTCTGCACTCTTTCCTCTACTCACATCTTCTATACACATGCTTGTTCATCACATGGCACTACTCAGCAATTTTTCTGCAAACTTTTAAGTCCTCCAGATTTCAAAACCCTCATTTTCTACAAGCATGCTGTTTCAATGCCTCATGAATATTGCTGTACAAGCATAACTGAAGAAACTTTTTAGCTTTTAGTTCGGCCACATAACAGGCTTCCCAGAGAATCTAGAAGAACTGCATCTGAGGCACATTTTAAACACTTCCTTCCTTCTAACAGCATTTAAACCAACTGGAACTTTGACAATTTAAGCATCCATGTTGATAACACTTTTGCACAAAAAGAACCACTAAAACAACATGATAAGTTTTACGTGTCACAAACTAAGTATTTTAACTACCATTTAAATGCCAATTTATGTGAAATCAAAACAGATTTTTTATAAGTTTGAAGTGTTTTACCGGATTTCTGTAGAGTTATTTTTCCATCAATTGTTAGTTCTGACTGATAAAAAAGACATTTCCAATTAAAACAACTGTTGCTACTGCAGTTGCTGGTAATGTTGCACAATTCATTCCAGCAGGTCTGGGGTACAACAAAAGCCTTTACTTCCAGTTTTTTCAATCATACACTCAGTGGTTGATTATAAGTAAATCCAGCATAAGCAAGTCACTTGGTTTAAAAGTCCTCCAGAAAAAAAAAAATCAATCCAGTTAAAACAAATTATGCAAAGCACAACTAACAAATGTTTCAGTATTCAGCTACAAAATTTTTCCTAACAACTTCTGCAGAAGAAATACAACTCCAAAGCATAATGTTGACCATTAATAAAACTTGAAATACAACATGGTCATTCATAAGTGTAGCAGCCACAAGCAGAAAACACTAATCTAGACCTGTGAAGTCATCTTCTAAATAAATTTCCATGACTGAATTTTAGTCTTTCATGGAACATTTGCTCTGACACAAAACAAACCATTTCCACATCTACAATTCTAATAGTTTCCAAGTGTGTCCTACATGTATAATTAAAACAGAAGGACAAGAGTCAGACAATTCCATGAAATTGAGGATACAATACAAGCCAAGCTTCCCCACACAAAACCTGCTCAAGTTTTTTATACCTTTTTACAGCATGTTAATATAGCAGCCAGTTGTGGCACACACCAATGAGGATTAAAAGCCCATTGCAGAAGTTACTGCAAGTTATTCATTTTTGCTTGCTTGCTCATTAAAAAACAACAACAAACAGCAAAATAATATCTTTCTTACTTACCCACCACGTACTATAGAAAAGGAAAAGCACTAAGCATAGCTGACAAGCAGGGATTCTATTAACCTTCAGTTACTCACCTAGGAAAAAGAAGACAAAGTGATAAGCACACTTTGTGTGAGGAAGCAGACAATAGGGTGAATTTTTAATGTACATAATAAAACTCCACGCTTAGGAAATTTTTGAATGAAAGTATCTTTAACGTCAAGTTAGAAGTACAGATATGGAAATATTTCCCAGCTAAGTGGATCACAAAACAATAGTTCAGTGGAGCTTGCATTTCTGTAAAACCTGAGCAGTCGTTCAGCTTGAGCACTGGCACAACTCTGCTCTGCTACCTCAAGAGCAGTCCCAAAATCTTTAGAAATGAAAATGGGTGAATACTGTGCATTCAGAATACACTGCTTAAACATTTCAACAGAACACAGTTACAAAACAATTAACTTTTGCGACTACCATAATGGCATTCAAGGTTTCCCGTGAACCTAGTGGAAAATACAAAGTTCTGCCTGATAAAATTAGACAACTTTTCTGAACTGGTATATTTATATATTTTATTATGTTCTCTTTACCAGAATAGTGAACACACTGAGCTTTAGGTAATGTCAAATGAGTATGAGTGACGATATGTTCTTCTACAGATTTAATGAATTAAGGAGTAGCATAAATGGAAAGCAATTATAACTACCAGAATAAAAGTTTTATTCATCATTGTATACACATAAGCTACATTTGTTAAAACAACTCTGGGTTCTCAAATGTTTGCAATAGACAGGAAAAAATGAATAATAAAGCCTGTACCAAGAACACTAGTATCTTTCTATAGTATGTTATACAAAACTACATTGGGTTTAGGAAAGCCTGTGCCTTCAAATCTGGGACATTTGCCAGTGAATTAAACTTCAAAGGATGTAATAAAATAGATGTTGCTGGAAACCGAGCATATCTGAAAGACCTAACTACTCCACACGAATGGAATGTGTAGTCACAACCTTAAGGAATCTAAAATACAGCTCTTCAGAACTACCATTCACAAAGCCCCAAAGCAGCCCAGCTGTCCCCTCAGGCAACAGTGGTGACACTTCCACATCTCAGTGCATGGAGAGGCACTCACATCTCACAAATCTCACTTCAGCACCCAGACTGCTGAACTGACACCGAGGTCATCCAGACCAAGTAGGACTACTTGGTGCTTTGCACAAATCCTCACAAATTTCCACTGGTGTGGAGAGGACTGTTCAAACTGCTCCTGTTTTACCCCTGCCACTCTTCATTGTACAAACACAGCCCTCTTGCAGTGGTTCTTCAGCAAAAACTTTCAAATATTGTGAGCAGAAGGTTAGAATGGCTTCAACTGTGGACAACCTAAGAAAATTTTCTATCACAGCAGCTCTTAGATGCCATTGCAGGCTCTTATACATAACCAAGGTGAAGGAAAGGCAGTCTTTTATCATGTTTTTCTCAAGTGTAACTGCTGAGTGTAATAGTGTTGTAAGCATATGAAAAACTACATAAAATTTCTCATAACAGAAAACTTAAATACTCCTGCAGGGCAATAGCCAATCTTTAACAAGGTTCATAATGGTACATATCAAGTTCTAAGACCCAAGTACATAACTAAGTCAAACCAGGTCGTCACCATTTAAGTAGAGACTGCAGAAGAAATGCATGGCAGAGAGACAATCATGGAAACATTATGGTTGGAAAAAATTCCAATATCTTAATCAAGCCCAGCCTTCAACTGAATACCACCATGGCCACTACACCATATCATGGAGTGCTGCATCTACTCATTTCTTGAACACTTCCAGCGACAGCAACTCCACTTCCCTTGGCAGACTGTTCCCAATGCTTAACCACTCTGGCAGGGAAGCAATTTTTCCAAACATCCAACCTGAAACTCACCTGGCACAACTTGAAGCAATTATTAAGCAAATAAAAACTTCAGGGAATAAAGACCTGAGTATCTCACTTTAACAGGAAATCCAGCTGAGCACAAAACTTGCCCTGTTCAAGAAGAGAGCATTAATTTCTGCTACTGGCTGTGGAACTTCCAAATGTATCAGGTAACTAAATTAGCACCCATAAACCATCTATTCCCATTTATTGTTTAATACTACGTGTTAGAAGTCCTTCAAATGCTGTCAGTACCAGCATAATTGTGGATGTCTCCAGTTTACATTCAAAAGCAGCAATATGTGTAACCTCAGCTAGCAAGGCTAAGGCTTACCTAACTTCACAAAATTTTAGAACTCATAGCACCAGTAAAAAACCCTCTGGTGAGACAAAGCTTTTTCATAAATAAGCAAGTGAAAACCCATGTAAATAGCATTTAAAGTAATTAAACATTGCCATATAGTTGAGTGTTAAACATCAAGGCTCTACCATTAAATCAAACCATCAAGTATTGAACTCTATACCTAGTTTCCACCAGGGCAAAGAACAAAGCCATTCACCAGCAAGGAAAGGGTTTACGAGGTTCTAATATACACTATATTGCTTTTGTTGCTACAGTTAAGAGGAGCTACTTTTTTATTGTTTTAAATAAAAGCCACTCTTTCTGAAACAACTACTACGAAGCATAATTTAGAGACAAAAAAGCCTCTATCTTCTTTCATAAAGTCCTTCAAATTACATCAGTGCTGCAGTGAAGAATCATCTAAGCAACTCCCTTTTCCAACATTTTGTGATTTTCCAGTGTCAGACTATTAATGTGACAGCAAATTGTAGTCATTAGTCAAAAATACTGAATAAAATGGTTTACATGCTTAAAGTGACCTTGAGATCGTGTTGTACAATACTGATAGCCAAAACAATTGCTGTTTCATGACTGCTCCTGACTACATCAAATCATACTTCTATTTCAAAACTCAACTACACCTCTTTTTTTAATTCTATACTCCATTGTCATTTTCAAGTATATGTAGGACTACATAGAAAATCTGAACATAAGTGCAGACAGCTAGAAACATCCCTAAAATATAAAAGTCATCAAGAAAATTTACCATGCTACTGGTATATAGGCACAGCAATGGCATTGATGTAGTATGGAAAAACTGTACATTCAAATTCTTGAGAAATAAACATCTGCCCACACAATTAATAATCGCAACACTGTATAAAAGCCTTGTCATTCCAAAAGCACTTAACAGAAACAAAAAATCCAAGAGAGCTAGTTGAAATTCGGTCTTCTTAATAAAATTATTATTCCTTTTGTGGCTTAGTGTGAGGGAAGGAAGGGGACACAACACAACACAAATGACTAATTTTATTTCTTTCCTTCTTTGGCAAATAGGAAAACATGTAAATGATTAAAAACATGGTAAAAAATGGTAACAATTGTCTCTGTTACTTTTCAGAAAGGGGACATGCATATCATGACTTCTGAAAGTTTTTTTTTTTTGCTATCTAGCACTTCTCTGTAAGTGCCTGTGTGTAAGTAAATACTGTAACAAGCTGTCTAATTTCACTGAAGGAAGATAAACATATGCTAAATAGCCTGTTCTGCTTCGAAATGCACCCATAGAAAAGTTTCATCCCCAATTATAGTGGCATTCCAGATGACTTGTACAGTTAATCTTATAGCCTTCATGATCAATTCCACTTCCAAAGATATACAATTAGCTTTTGAATAAAAAGATACTTCAAACAGCTTAAGGCAAATATGTTTATTTCCTTAAAAGGAAGTTAAAATCTTTTTTAAAAGGGCAGGATTAGTAATTATTGAGCATTTCAAAGATACAGCTAAGACATGTACATGTAATTCTAATGACACAGCTCCTTTGAGTTTTACATGACTTTTATCCAAAAGTAAACGTATGCAGTGTTCAAGGACAGAACTTGAAGTTTTCACCTCAAAAAAAAAAAAATCCCGTTGTCTTAGAAAAGTATGATCAATTTTTTTGCTTCTTACCATCTTCTAGCTACACTGCCTTGCTCAAAATCCAGGCCAGATAAAACAGGGAATCACACTATGAGTAAAAACATGTCACAGCAAGGCAGACAGCACTCCCTCCCTGCTGTAACTTAGGTCAAAACTAGACAGTCTTTTGTGGTTTGGTGGGGTTTTGGTTTTTTTTTTTACAGGTAGCAATCGGTAAACTTAAACTTCTCATAAAGTACAGTAGCAGTTAAAGAAATCATTAAAGCACTAGGGCACCTTCTGTAAACATCTGTTCAGTGCAACAGACAGAAGAGTTACCTACTCAACAGATGATGCAATCTACATGGAAGTTTAAACAGAAAATCCTCTATTATGTGGACTTCAACTGCAGAAAATCTAACATGTAGGTTAAGGTGCACACTGAATACCAGCATTCAGATGTCTATACATGAAAAATGGTGTGATAGTTGCATATTAATACCAAAGGTTAATTCCTGAAAACTTTCTAGTCAATTAGATATTTAAGAAATCATTTAGCTAATTGAACTTTTTAAGACTGCAAAAAATTGTTAAGAGGTACATTTCTTTTCTAATTATCTTTCTACAGACTCCTCAAACTTCCAGTGCAATTAAGCTTAATAAAAACTTTAATGGTTTCAAGACAAATGATCATCATTCTGGTTGTCCTAGATAACATATATCCTTCACAAAAGGTTGAGCAGCGACATCCTTCACACAACTTCCACACACCAATGCTCTTCCAAAATGGATAGTATCTCTTAGCATGTCATCTTGGGTCAGGCATAATTTAGCTATTGATGGCATCTGCTTGTAATACTAATTTTCATGGCAGCAAGTAGCAAGGACAGGATTTTTTCATTAAATACTAAGTATTTTCTATCAGATTCAACATGGAATTTTGGGTACACAATAGGCATTTTACATTATAAATGCAGGACCTCTTTCACTCATGCAAGAAACCTAGTAAACCACCAGCAAAGAGATACAATGGAACTACTGTTGTGTTTTATGAGAAATGCAAAATGGATGGAATACAGCATCAGCAGCAATGACAGAGCAGTGCTCTGACAAGCAGGAAAGCTCCTCGAGAAGGGCTGAGGTGCATGAGCAGGAACCAGGAGCCAGAGCCTGCTGGGGGCAATGACAAACAAGCTGCATTTCAGTGATCTGCTATGACACAAGAAGCCAGTGATTCATGACAGAACCAAAAAATGTAAACTCATTACTTAGCTAACTCATTCTGTAGACAGTTCATCTGGTTTTAACTAGGTGGTAGGACAAATCAACACAAATCTAAATTAAAAACTTCTACCTCAACTCTAGGTGCAACCCATTCCAAGTTCAGTGTTTTCCATTTGAGCTACATTAACTTAGTCTCTAAACATTAAAACTCCTTCCAAGAATTGCTCAAAAGCAATTAGAATTATTAAGGAATACAATTTTGTGAATAATTAGCCCCCTATATTTTGCATAATCTTCTTCAGAGATACAAAGCTATTTTTGTGCTGCCTTTTCCAAACACAAAGTGCTTCTTTCATCTATTACACAATATGGATCTGAGTATACCAGAGAGTAATTGCAATTATCAAAACATCAAATATAGGATAAAATTAAAGTATTGATCAAAGCTTTCATATTTTTGTCCAAACTATTTGGAAACACACTCCACAATCTAAGAATATAAAAGAGCTCATGTATATTCACACACAGCCAGATTAACACACACCCAGCACTACAGAGGCAATGTTTGAAACACACCAGCTCTGATACCTGAAAGATCTCTGTATCACTGAAAAAACCTTTAGTCTAGTGACAAGAACAGTAAGATCAGCATCACACCAAAATGCACACAGAGAGTGATTGGGTTTTGCTTTCTTACAACTGACAGCATTTAAATTCAAAGATTAAAAGGCAACCCCAGTTTCCTTGCCAAGCTTTGTATTTACCACATGACATTTCAAACCAAGACACAGAAAACGAAACACACTGAACTTTATGGGTGGTGACTCTTCAACTATCTTCACAGGTTCATTTTTAACACATCTCTAAGTAAAACAACAAATCTTTTCAAGTAATCCTCTGCTAACTGGAGGCCTGTCATGTATGACAACTAAATCAGCTTATCTGAACCAAGCTTTGTCTAGTTGTTACTTAAGATTACAAGTGATAAATAGCGTGGAAATGGTATATTAGACCTTTATACTTACTGCCAATCAAAACTGAGAGCAGCACCTGAAGACAGTAAAATCCTGAGATACCACATCACATGGGGATAACAAACTGACCCCCGTCACTTAAAAGCTACTTTTTTCAAAATTGCAAGTATTTAAGTGTTTATAAGACATTCTTTAATAGAAATCTAGCACAGACATCTTTTGAGTACTCTATACATACTTAGTGGTAACATATTCCTGTAAAAAGCCCTAAGTATAGGTTTCTGTTTTAGCCTATTGACTTGCACAGCATTTTAAGCTACAGTGAGATGAGTGATATTAGTGAGGTAAAATAAAGGGGAACAAGATGGTATTTACTAATTGTGTGAGATTCCTAGACTCACCAGGGAGGTGGGCACAGCACCAAGCCTGACAGAGCTCAAGAAGCACTTGGGCAAAACTCTTGGGCACAGAGTGTGATTCTTGGGGATGGCTCTGTACAGGAGCTGGACTTGATCCTTGTGGGTCCCTTCCAACTCTGCATATTCTCTGATGCTGTGATAGTTAAAACTATGGCTTGCAAGCCAAAAAAGGGTGGTATTTCTTCATTCATCTTTAGAGATCCACCAAAAAAAAATCCATAGCCCATACAAGCTACCCAATTGGCGCAAGGATTAATTTGAAAAAGGCAATCTCTTAAAACTCTTTGCTATTGCTTCTGAATCACACACTTGCACAAATGATGTTAAATTACATGGGGGGAAAAAGGGAAATTCCACCACAGTAGACAGCATTTCTTTAGTAGAAAGACACCCACAGATACCTAGGAATGTAATTTTTAAGTAATAAGCTATATGCTTGGTGTTACAACTCCTAGCACCTGGCAAAATCTGTAGCTAAGAAGGCCTAAGAATTTAAAAATAACTGAATCACAGGCTTATTTGTAATTTCAAACAAAATCATCACCTGCATTTAGCATTACACATATTTAGACAAGCTGCCTGTCTCTGTTCCCAACCACCTCTTTCCCTCTGTCATCTCCAACTTGTCACTTTTCACTTCCAAATATGCAGATTTTTTTTTTCCCTTGGATGACTTGTCATTAAAACTGTCAAAAACTGTAATTATTTATGTACAGCTATTTATTATTAATCTAGCAAAATCTTCACAGACATCACACTGCTCCTGTTTGCTTCATGTCATTCTGCTGCCAGCCCTGGGTTTCACTGCTGTTGGTTTGACGCTTTTTCAGAGATCAGCCCCATTTCCCTTGTTGACCATTTCCATAGCACAGCACGCAGACATGCTGGCAGCTCTTCTGCTCCTGGTTGGTTTTCATTTTATCAACTTGACACTCTTTGAAACATTTTCATGTAAGACCACAACAACTACAAAAAACCCCCTAAATTACAGAGATGTTTTATGCAGATTAGTAGCTTCAATTAGTTTTGGTTTTTTCCCTCCAATAATGGAAAAATTTTCTCAAATTTGGAGGTCCCTTCTTTCAAAGGGTATTGCAGATGAACATTTCAGTTACATATAAAATCATGCAAACACATGACTAAGTGGGTCCAACCTAAAATTTAAAACATGAAAAAGTAAGAAAAAACATGCCTTTTGGCTAGATTGATTTTCTACTTGGAATATATTTTGGTGAACCAGTGAGTAAAAAAAGGTAGCTTTGTCTTCATGCCTTTCACTTAATTTTCTTACCCTTATTCTCCAATTTAAATCATTTCTGCACCTTTGTATCGTCCAGCTTCTTGACATATCTGATATATCCCCTACAAAAATCCCTCCTTCCCCCTACTCCTCCACACTCCTGTTGTTGAAATTGGGTTCCAATCACTGGCCAGGTAAATTTTAATATTTTTGTTTAATTGGGGATCTTAATGGGTGAGACAAATAGAAATCAAATTAAGTCTTCAATAAGAACCACCACAGATTGTACATGATGACCTGGAAGTAGCTTTTACATATCCTGTGAATTTTCCAAAATAAATTTGTTGTAATACATGACTTGCACTAACAGATTTTTTTACAATTTTTTTTTTACTCTTCCTAATATACTTATAAATCTGCCATCTTCAATCTAAAGGAATTAATACTCCACAAGAAGAGCACAAGCTGAAGTAAAGTCTGCATTCAAAACACAAGAGAATTCTCAGAAAAATAAACCAAAGGTACTACAGAAGGAATTACAAAATCTTCTACTCAGGAAAGCATTTCTCTCTCCCCACTACCTGTCACAGCTGAAACTCAAGCAGCAAGTAATCCTTTCTTCCCTTACTTCTTGTTTACAGGCAAAATTAATAGGAACTTAAAATTTACTATTTTCGCCTGCAATTTTAATTACTTCTACCTTGTCTGACACTACAAGCAGGATTACCTGCATGCTGACCTGCACTCTCATATAATTACTGTAAAAACTATACCTTTTTTCCACTGCATTTGCAATGACTGTTTGAACCAAACTTGTGTTTTATTCCATCTTGCATCTTTCTCACAAAAAGCACCCCAACTGATTATTTTGTTTTATTTCTTCCACAGCACATCACCTTCAAAAAGGAACAATTTGCTTAATCTGGATCTATATAACACAGTGCCTGCAGATGTTTTAATAAAACCTTGAAAGCCATTGTTTTAGGAAAAAACAGTTGAACATCAACAGCAAAGTTTCAAGAGTCTTCTTGAGATCTTTTCCACACAGACTGTACTAAGAAATACTTAGAATACTTAGATTAAAGCCATGTATGATCCTGCTACACCATTTCTGGCTTCTCTCCCAGATGCTTTTACTTGTGGCTTGTTTATTCCTCAACTAACTTCCTTTGGGCAGCAGAAATTGTTGTGGGATTGGGGATGGTAGGTTTTAGGCAAGAAGCTTTCAGATCAATTACTGATATTTCTTTTTTTATTTTTTCCATAGCACACAAACAGGGGAAGGAGTCAAAGCTTTATTCTCATGACAAGGCCAAGAAATGCAGTCCAAAAACCATACTGCAAGACCTACATGTCCAGTTGGAAAGTCTTCTGTACTAAATCTGAGCACAAAAAACTTTTAAGAGCTTATTTATCACAGATAAAATGCAACTTGACATAATCTTCAAGTTCCTGCCATGCCAAACCAAGAAAAAAGGGCTAAAGTCACTTTTGCTGACTTTATTTTCAAATAGAAAAACTCTTTGTGAAAGGTATCAAAAAATAACACAAGAGTAAGCACATTTTCTAAGCTTAAGATTCTAGGCATTTTCACATCCAAGTGCTTAAAGGGGTCACTAAAATATCCATGTGGAGAGGCTTCCTGGCAGCATGGCTGCCTCACCAGGTGGCAAAACAGTCAACTAAATGCAAGGTGAATTTCAAATAATTATGCTGGACATACCACTCTGACTTGAGTACATTCAGTCAGTGGCTGAACTCACACAGCCAAGCTACACCACCCTACATAAGTCAGAACAGCACATCTCATGTCATTCTGCAGCCACTGTTGAGCATGCAGATGGTTATGTCCATTAATCAACACATTGCATAGTGAATTGCTACTTCATTAGTACAGAAAACGCTTATTAGCTTTCCCTTCTATTTAACACCACTGAACAAGGTATGATGGGTTGATAAATCTCCTTAGCAATTTCACTCAGTTCAATCCCTATTTTTTTTATGATATTTCAACAGCTCTAGGCAGTCAAAAAATTATTTAAGTGGGTTTGAGTTATGCAGATTTTCTGGAGTTTTTGATGTTTTGCTTTTTGTTTATTTTGGGCAAAACAGAACAGGACTAAAAGCTATAGAGTCAGTTCAGGCTGGAAACTCAGTCCAACCTGCAAAGTGATCAGGATTTCACATGTCCTTTCCTCAGGTGATTTGCCTATGTGGGAAAATAATAAAAAAAATACAGAAGGGGAAAAGTGAAACAAGGTCTTTGGGGTGAGTTTCTGAAAAATTAGAATTTAAATATATTGAAACAGATCTCAGTCACTTGATCACTGTCAGTGGAAACCTTCTAAAAAGTAGAGAACACAATTTTTTTCAGTAAATTGTTTCAATGAAGGAGAGACATCTCTAAAGATGGAACAGTGCAAGTGGAACATCATGAAATACTCCTAGTTGTGTGCCAAATTCATTGAAAATTCTCAAAAACTTGAAGTGAAAACTCCCTGACAACACATATATACACACCCAAGACGTAAAGAATCAACTGCACCAGTAAGCATCCACAGTTCCAGGAAAACAAGCATTGATGCCAACTTTCAATAATCCCCAACACCTCAAGCGTGAAGTAGAGCAATAAATTAATCACTGCCTTCCCAATTCTCATTTCCTTCCACTGTTTGAAAGGAGAAGTCTTAGAAATAGATGCCATAGGGGAAGAGCCAGCTTAAGACTGAATGGGTCTGAATCACTGAACACCAGCAAATTCAAGTACACCAATGGAAAGTCATTGCCATTTAATAGTCAAGCCACTTGAAGTTACATATAAACATGGATTTAAAAAATATTTTGTACTCTGCAACTCAAGTCAAAAGCAAAATGAAGTCTGCAATGTTGATAATTTTTCTGTTCACTATTTCTATAATTTAAGACTATCCATGACTCAAAGGCAATAATCAAACATTGTGCTTTAATTTCATGACTGAGGAAATCTGTGCCAAAAAGTCAACATTTTTCATACAAAAGAACTGCAGAAATTAAGGTGCATACACACTGTTGTGTGGTTTGGGGTTTCTTTCTTACCTTAGTGGTATTTGAAGAACACGAGAACAACGGAATCAAAACATGCAGGAAGCTACTTCTACATGTGTGAGGTCAAATCTACATTTCTGCTTTTGTTTTCCAACAACATTTTCCGACATTCCTTTCAATTTGACTTGCAGTGGAAAAGGTTCTACTCCTTCACATGATTTTGTGCGTCTAAAGTCACATCTCTACATGTCAGAACGTCAAAGCTGTTCTCCATTCTCTACAAAAACTTTGGAAATACCAAGTCCCCAAAAAGTGTCCTCTACACTTTCAAGTTTAAAAGGAATTTTTCTCAACCGAAAAGGCAAGCTGAGCTTTTATTCCATAATATTCCAGATATAGATTTCTAGCCCTGTCTACAGCTCCACAGATGACTGATTTTTTCTTTTTTTAGTGTGTTAAAGACAGTGTAGAGCAACTGTGACAGAGGAAAGCTGATGTTGCACACACCTTCTGTGCACTCGTGTCTTTCATGCAAAGCACTTACCATGCTCAGAAGTTACACTCTATGAATATCATTATCACAAAGTCTTCATGCCATTTAGCATGCAGGCACTTAATATATTTCTGGTTTGGTAACCACAACAGGTGAGAACAAGCTCCAGTAAACACATTTGTTTGCCTTCAAATTACAAGTTTAACTGCATTAACATACTGATTTGACAGAGATAATTCAAAAGTTCATCATGCCTAAAACTAAAGTGACATTCCTTTAGAGCCCAGAGATTTTAAAAACAAAAAACATTGAAGAAAAACAACAAACCAAAAACTGTTCCATGATTAATTAGTCCAACTGCCATGTGTTTATATTTGACACAGGGAAGGAAAAACACGTTACCCAAATGGTAAACTTTCAATTCCTGCAGGGGACTGACCTGTAAGCCGTAAGTACATGCCAGTGCTTCGAGGAGCACACAAGTAAAACCATCTCTAATCAGCAATTTTAACACACAAAGCACCATCTGAAATTTTCTAAATGAAATCAGCCAACAGGTATCACTTCAAATCACAACATGCTATAAACTAGCATCTCAGAACAGTTAAGAGAAAAAAACTGAACTTGAGTTGCACAAATGTTCTCTTGTTTTTCTGCTAAATTACACAAACAGTATTACCTTAAAACAAGGATGTTACTTTTAATAACCCTTGAATGAGTCTGAAAAAGTAATAAAAATTTTTACATTTGGACTATTAATCACATGAAATTTCTTTTTGCTACTGACCTGAAATACTTTTAAATAGCATATGGGTTTACCTTTTTTTTGTTTCAGTGGGTTTTTTTTTTGTTTGAATAGGGTTTTTTTCACTGATTGTTTTTTGTTGTTGTAGGGTTTTGGGATTTCTTTGAAAAACTAAAATCATCACATCGAACATTCTTCTTGAGACCACCTTCCAGATTCGTGGTACTGAAAAAAGCACACCTCCTTTTACAAGCTACTGGTTGAATTGATGAGGTCCAAAATGTTAGGGAAGCAAAATCCATTATCAGTTGGGCAGGACAACATTATGTAATTGGGCACTTAAGGTCATCCACAGTTTTACTGTTATAAAACAGCAAAGCACATAAATGAGAAGTTATTGCCTCCCCTGTGTAAATTTCATGGGCATGTTGATAATACAATTGACTGCTTATTGCCACCAAAATAGGGCACATTTTAAGTAATAGCAAATTATTTCTACTGGTAAAGATTTTAACAAATAGCACACTTGGTTTTTGTAGTTTTACTTGAATTACTAAAGAGCTACCAAGTTGTTCACTTGGATAACTATTGAATGTAAAGGAAAATTCATCCCTCATTTCCTTTGTTGTGGGACTTTGTAATCTCTTATCTTCTCAATAGACAATTAGTTAGACCTTCTGTTCCTTCAAATAACCAAAGCATTATTTTAATGTATTCTTTGTTACATGCCTGTGATGTTCTAGAAGATGAAAAACACACAGCTCCAAATCAAACTAACATCTCTACAGTGCTGCCTGACAGTTGAGCAGCACAGAATGACAATGGACACTCTTGGACTCACTGTAGTAGCTCAATTAACAGAATGTTAGCAGTAGGGGTAAAGCAAATCCATATAGATTTAACTTAATATTTGCCTTAAAAGCCAGTTTCCCTTTACTTTTTCAAAGTTAAAAGCTATCTAATTTCTGACATGGGAAAAAACATGCAGCAGTTTTTAAGAAAAAGTATGATCAAAGTTACTTTAATATCAGCTTCATGGTTCCTACCTGTAATGTTAACATTAGTAATGATAAATGAATGTCACAAGTTCCACAGTGGTCATGTCTGAAAAACGGGTACTTTGTCACTGTGCACGATAAAAATGTTCAATAGAAATACAATCCTACATTACAGAAAATCCTTCCTCACCTACTTCCCCTAGAGCCTCACACTCTAACGCTTTCCCACATATCTCTCCAACCTCCCAAACAACTCTAAAAAAACCAAAGAGAAGAACCCAGAAACTCCCAAATTGAAGAGCTCTTCACCTCTTCAATTTGCCCAACAGCAAAGGGAAAGGCATTTGGAATCAGCATCCCAAAGCAGCCTGGGACACCCTGCACAGTGACAGCTGAACTTCAGAGGTGACACCAGAAACACCCATGAGGCAACATGGGAACTCCTTGGGGAACAAAAGCAGATATAGGGAGCCCAAAGTCTCCATTCCAAAAAACAATCGTCCTAAGTGAGATGAGTTATGGACAACAATTTCCAGGCTGCCCTGGAATGATCAGTGATAAAGTCTGAGAAGAC